>NC_052052.2:129053487-129390362 GCF_903992535.2 Arvicola amphibius | reverse complement strand
ACCTTAGCGTCTGTCCAAAAGAACTGAAAGCAGGAACTTGAATGGATATCTACGTGCCCATCATGCAGTATTATTTTATTCACAACAGCCACGAGTCCATCAGTAGGTAAGTAGGTAAGCAAAACATGGTGCATATGAGCACAATGAAATATTATTCTGGCATACAAAGGAATGGAATTTGGGGATATTTCATAACCTGGGCAGACCTTGCAACCCTTACGGTAACTGAAATATTAGCCAGGCACAGAAGGCAAAATACTCAAAATTCCACTTATGAGGTGTCCCTTGCAGTGTCCAAGTGCTCGAAAGTGAAATACTAGCTACAGAAGGATGTGGGACGCAGGCATGGAGAGTACTACAGTCTGCATGTAAAATGTCCCCCACAGGCTAATTTTCTGGATACCTGACCTCCAACCAGTGATGCATTTTTTTGGAACATTGTAAAACCCTTGGGGTGTGAGGTTTATAAGCAAGACCCACGTCCTGTTCTATTCTGCCTTCTGGTCCATGGAAATGTGAACAGGCAGCCCCACATGTGGCTCACGCTGCCACAGTCTAAAGCCACTTCCATTTTCATGCCTTCCCTGCTGTGTTGGACTGTACCCTCAAGCCATGAGCCCCCAAAAGTCCTCGTTCCCTTAAGTTGCTTCTTTTCATGTATTTGGTCATAGCAATGAGAACAAGTAAGTCACACAGGAAGTTACTGTTTGGTGGGGACAGAGTTTCTAATGGAGGACAATGATAAAGGCTTAGGTACGGTTGTGATGGTTACACATTGTGCGTGTATTTAACTGAATACTTACAAGTGGCTAAATTAATAAATATTATATTGTGCACACTTAACCACAAGAAGAAGTGGTCCAAAAGAGAATGCGCAGAATAAGAGGAGACCCTTAATGGAATATAGAAAAATGTGAAACCATCAATGGGATCCAGGAGGTCAGAGGAGCAGAATGGGAATCAAGAGAGTGCTCCTGCTGCTGGCAGTGTGCCCCATCTAAAACCCACTGAGGCACAACCACCCTACCAAATCTGAAAGGTAGTGTGTGTTCTTCTGTTTCTTACCCACAAGAACTGAGTCCCTCCACTCCTGTTCGTCTTCACCTGTCCTTTGCAAATGTTCTCCGAGAGACTGGAACTCAACAGCTCATAAGTCTCCTTTTGACGCTGGTGGGAACATCGATCTAAGTGACACTGGTTCACGACAAGTCAAGTCGGTGGGTTCAAAAGTAAGTATTTTAAAGCAAAGGGAATATATATCTGAAGATGGTAGATGTACAGTACCATTCTCCCATCCCTCCTCACCCCTACACAAAAAAAACAGAAACGACTTCTAGAAGAGCCCCAAATCTACAAGAAGTGTTGAAACAAAATTAAATGATAAACCACCTCAGTCCCAAGGTGCAAGTGAATGGATGCCAACTACCAACAGCTATAGGAGTCCTAGGCAATGCCCACGGGACCCAAGGAAAGGAGAACCCCCAGGTAGCAATGGATCACCATCAGATGCCACTTGTTAGATATGAGAAAAGGTTTGTTCTCCAGCAGCAGGTGAGGCCAAGGGACTGTGGCTAGATCTAAAGGACCTGGGGCAATCTACCTTGCCTTCCTCCCAAAACTGACAACCAATTGTCTTGGGAGATAACTCATTCAATAATGTGCTTGCTTTGCAAGCATGATGACCTGAGTTTGCCTTCTTAGGACCCACATTTTAAAATTCAGGCATGGTGACACCCAATTGATAACAATCCCAGAATGTACAAGGGAGGGGAGTCAGGAGGACTCTTAGGGCTTGTGGGCCAGCCAGTCTGAGCTACATGGTGAACTTCAAGACACTGAGATACTCTGTCTCAAAACCAAAGTGAAGGGTGCCTAAGGACGAACAGCTAAAATTTTCCTTTGGCACACACACACAGGCATAGGCACACATATGCTTGCATGCACACATACACATGCATACACACATTTCCTCTCACACACATACACACATATGCACCCCCACACACCTCCCATCACATAAACACTTATGTACACACACACACACATACACACACACTCACATACACATGCATGCACATACAATCTCACCACTGGCATTCCTTTTAAGGTAGGGTCCCAGACAAAGGAAAAACCACTGAGAGTAGAGACAGAGTGGGTCAAGACAGGGATACAAGAGGAGACTGAGACGTTTAGGTTAGATATAGGAAATGGAAAAGGTAAAACCAGAAATATCTCAGAAGACATGTCTCCCTGTTCCTGGAAGCCCTGAAGATGGAGCCTTTTTGCATGCTTTGATTCTTACCCAACCATGGATGGGTGTGGGGTGCATGTGGTGTGGAGGGCAGAGAACAACCCTGCAGATTCAGCTCCTATCTTCTACTGTGGGTTCTGGGAATTAAACTTAGGTCATCAGATTTGTCAACAGGAGTTCCTTGCTCACTGATCCTGCCAGCTCCTAATGGGTATATCTTTTCAGAGGGCCAGCAATCAACCCAGTGCTTTCTTCAAGTTAAATTGCAAAAGATAAATTGTAAAGGGATTGGTGAAGAACCATAAACCTAAACGATACTTTCAAAAAGAAAGTGACATTTTTGCTAAACAGATGAGACTCTACTGTGGTTCCTAGGAGTATGCCCTCCACAGGTTCACATGTTGAAGACCTGGCAGCCTGTAGTTCTATTGCGAGGTGACTAGATTTTGAGGCTGGTAACTTCATTATTGGGTTACCACTGATGGCTTTAAAGTTGAGTGGATTACTGTATGTCTTGTCCCCTGCCCCTTCCTGATTGTTTCTTGGCTGCCATGAGGTAATCAACTTCCCTTCACGATGGCCTTCTACCTCAGACCAATCCTATGCCAATGGAGTTGGCTAACCGTGTACAAACACTGCTGTGAGCCAAATTCATCTTTCCTCCATTTAGTTGTTTTCTTCATCGATTTCAATGAAAACAGACAAACAACATGGACGGAAAGACTGTATCCATCATGCTCATGGTTACTTCTGGTGGGAGGGAGAGTTGTGTTCACGCTGGCAAACAAGAATCGGACCTCAGGGAGCTCAGGCAGAGATCAACTTCTGGATTTCAGTGAAAATCACAAGGGTCTCATCATGACCCACTGAGGCATGCATTTATTTTTCTAGTTCTCTCCATGTATCTAATATCATGATGAAACCATGCTTCAAAAAGTCAAGGAAACACACCCCTTTGAGATGAACCCTTTCCTCTGAGCCCAGCATATTCTGTCGACATCACACTACTTGTTAGCTGAGCAAGAACTTAAATAAAAGAGGTCATTTCCATCCACGCTACAGTCTAAGTAGCGTCATGCTCACGGTGGTAGCAGCTGAATCACAGATGGCATCCATAAGGGAATTTCTGTTACACTTACCCTCCCCCCACACATACACACATACACGCAAAAGACCAATTTATAATGCAAAGATTGATGCTAGGTCACCGATGTCTGTAGTTAGTGTTTATTGAAGTGTATTCTGTGGGTTACATGTACCAAAATTACCCTGCTTACAATGCAGATTCCTGGATCCCAACCCGTGAGCTAGATTCACAAGATGTGACTGAGGACAGCACTGTAAGCCAGAAACTTATCCAGGATATATTTAAAGAAGCCCCGCCCAGAGCCAGCAAGCATCTCCCTTTCCAAAGAGCCGAAGGCAAGTAACCTTATGCTGGTGAATCCACACCTATCTATAATGACGTAATGATCAATTTTTTAGGCTATGCATTTAGACATTTTTTTTTATCGGTGTCTAATGTGCTAGTGCCTTAAGAACACACACTCCTCTCTTTCTTCTAAATCAGGAAGCTGAAACAGAGTGTTATTTCTTTGTGGGCAACTATTAGATAAAACCCTTAAACTACAAAACTGTTTTTTTGCAGATGCTAAAATGTAATACTGTATACTCTAAATTTGATGTGATAATTAAATTGTGCAATTTAAACCTTTGCTGGGCTAATGAGTGGTTTCCTTAATCACCTAAAACTATGATTTTTCCATCTGAGGATTCAATATTGAAATTTCATACAACTGTTAAATTTATGGTTTTTTTGTGTGTGTGAGTGGCTTACAGGGGCTGACAAACTCTTTTTCTAAATAGAAAAGGGACACTTTCAGAGAAGGTTGTATCAATTTTATATGGCTATAAGACAACATGTTAACACTGTAGTCAAAGGTGTGTGTGTGTATATATATATATATATATATATGTAAATTGTGTACAGGAAGGGGAATCCAGCGCCCCCATTAACTGGCAGGTGGGAGCATGAGGGGGATTATAAACAGTAAAGCACCTAGGTACAGGAGCAAGAATAAGAAGAAACAGCTCAGTGGTTAAGTAGTTGCTGCTCTTATAGAGACCTGTAATTACATTTCCTGCACCCAAGTCAGGTAGCCCATAAGTGCCTGTAACTCCAGCTCCAAGGGATTCAATGCCTTCTTCCGACTCCCCAGGTACCTGAACTGGAGTCCATGTATGTTCGGAATTGCCTTCTTTACACAGAGTATACCTGGAGATTCCTCACCAGAGTCTATAGCCCAGACTACAGTTAGGATCTTGAGTGTTCAACAAGGAAGGGTATGTTGGCAGGAGACCTACAAAGTGAGGAGCAGAGAGCCTTGAACTGCTACGTAAACAGGATAACAGGCTGTCTTTGTTTCCTCAGTGGCCATTCACATCACCACAAAGGGACAGCTCCGTAGACATTTATTCTAACACAGGGCTGGAGGTCAAAAGTCCAAATGCAAGGTGTTGACAGGGTCCTGCTCCCTCTAGGTTTAGAGATTCTCTGCTCCCCCTTGCCTCTTTGGCTTCTAGTGGCTGCCACATGGACCTTGACTGCAGTCGCTTGGCTGCAACCTGCCTCCCACTTCACAGGGCTGTGTGCTCCTCTCTGGATGTATCTTCCAAGGATACTTGCTGCTGGATTTGGGGGTACCGCAGGATAACCCCAAATGATCATATCTTGAGATCTCTTTCCCTTGTGTTGCTTCTGGGAATGGAACTTAGATAGTAGGGCTTAGCAGCATTGAAACATTTATTTGGCCATAACCTTTACAAAAAAAGAAAAGAAAAGAAAAGAAAAAGTGAAAGCTATGTAGCTAGGAGGTGGCAAACATCACCATAGTTACATCTACAAAGACTGCCTTCCCACGGATAGTGTCACAATGAATATACGGTAGGCCTGTCCTTTGAGGGGCCCCTCAATCAAACACATAGGCTAATTCTAAGACAACTAGCTGGTTGTCAGAGTAAATGAATGGGAATGGTGGGTGGCAAAGCAGTCTGCCTGTAGCACTACAGGAGACCACGTTGAGGTGGAGGTGAAGAGGGTTCAGAAGTGGGTCACTGACAGACAAGCAGCTTGAAGTGGCATGAACAACAGAGCCAACTTTAAGCATTACCCTCAATCTCTGAGTCAGGGTCCTATAATCTATATTCAGCAGGACATGACTACACTTTCAGTGGGGGCAGGGGGGGGGGGAAGAAAGGCCCTAAGTCGTGCCAGCAAGAGGACGTCAGGAGTTCTCTGAAGATCAGAGGTTGGGAGTCAGGTTGGCCTACAAAGAAGGCCAAAGCATGCTCGTACGAATTAGTAGACTCTAAGTGGCTGTCCCTTAGTGCACAGCTGCTGTGCTCCCAGCACACGACACACGTGCCATTGCCTCTTTTCATGAGCTCCAGAACCTGAGCTTCCGTCTACCATATGAGAAAGCAGGCTAGTCAGGACGGAAGCTAGGACAGGTGAGATGGTTCACCGGGAAACAGTGTTTGGCAGAAAAGCCTGGTAAGCTGACTGCCATCCCCATAAAGTTGGAGGGAGAGAACCAAGCCCACACAGCTGTCCTCTGAAGTCTACATCCTTGTTTTGGCATGTCTACACCCCGAAAACACTCACATACATCATTCACCCACACATACACAATACAATAATAAAAAATAAATGTGTTGTATGTAGCAGAGGGTAGAGACAGAGAACAACTTTGGAAGCCAACTTTTTCTTCCCATCAAGGGTTCCGGGGATCAAACTCTAAGTTGTAGCTCTTAGCAACAAATGCACTTTGACCAGCTGAACCATCTCTCTGACCTTTATTTTCTTTTTAAACAAGGAGAAGGGGGAAGGGGGCTAACAGGAGTTGGCAGAGCTAGAATTCAAACCCAGACTCTCCTGACTCCTAAGTGTGAATCTACTAAAATTTGCTGACTCTCCACCAAGGACTCATGGATTCTAGGGTCTTGAACTCAGGCCCTGAAGATTTACCAACTGAGCTGTTTCCACAGCCCCCCCACCCCCCAGGCTGTGGCCTACTTATCTTACTGTTCCCACCTACTGCCAGCTCAAGCTGGCAGAGTCTGGGATCTGGTATTGTCTCTAACGCCAGAGGCAGCTCTTTAATGACTGTATGTTGCAACACCTCTCCCCATAACCTCCCTACCTCCACCAAAGGGAAGTTACCAGTAATGTTATGCAGCTGGCAGTATCCTAGCTAGAAAGTATCAACTTTCTCCACAGTGACCCACAATGCAAAGCAACAGTGACGATATAAGATTTGAGAAGTTGCTATCATTCCTCTAGGTCAGCCAGGCTTTTATGCCTTTTGAATTCCACTTCTCCAGCCTACAAATACAGCCGGTTCTATCATTGTGCACAAATCTTCAAATGTACCAATACTACGGATCCTCAACAAGCTTGAATGCAAAACTAAAGTATTCCCAAGTCTGGTATAGAGCTTACTTTTAACTTCATAGAAGGTAATAGGACTGAACTTTCAGAAGGTCCTAACATGAACGGACCCAAATTGTTAAGTTTCCTATAGGATTTGAATGTCAGCTTGGATAAAGTGATAATCATAATAAACAAAAGTCAGGTGACAGGACTCAGTGTAATGCAACCCTCATCACCCAGCGGACACACTACCAAACACCCTACATTTAAAAAACAATGTAGCTGAGGTAGAACGATTTCTTTAAGTACATCTGTCTTGCACAATTCTCAGCTGCTAAATGAAGACCTGGTCTTTCCCTCTACATCTTCCCTCAGCTTCCTCCTCCGTCTTGAACACTCTTCATTGTGTGTGTACCTGTGAGTGCACATGTACGCATGTGCATATGGAAGCCAGAGGTCAACCTCAGATATCTTCCTCAATAGCTCTCTACCTTATTTTTCGGGTTAGGGAAGCTCACTGAATCTGGAATTTACCAGTCGGCTTCACTGGCTGACCAGCAAGCCCCAAGGATCTTCAGGTCTCCATGTCCCAGCTCTGGGATTGGTGACATGGGTGTCATGCTTAGCTTTTAAATGTGAGTCTTAGAGATCAAACTTAGGTCCTCTTGCTTAGGCAGGTAAGCATTTTATTAACTGAACCAGCTCTCTAGCCCCACAGTCCTCAATTTAATGAGTATTTGCTTCAATACAGAAGTCAGTTGGACAGCCATTTCATTTTTCCTGACGACATTTTCTGATTTACATATACACATATATATGCACACATTTTCCCTCTCTTTTAAATTAGGTTAGGTTAGGTTTGGGTTGTAGCTTTCTGTGGCAGTCCCATGTCACCATAAAAGCCTGTCCTTCGGATTACTGCATGGAGGATTAGAAACTCGGGGATCAGTTCTAGGTTAGCCCCGATTAACTCCCCTGGGTGTTTCTGGGCCAGAGAGGGTGTCTGTTAGACTCAAACCTATACTTGCAGTACGAGTTCACTGTACAAAAGAGTTAATTTTTACTTAAACCCAGTTCGGGCTAATCATGAAGCTACCAAGAATGCTCTGGAATATGAACTAAAGTGGGCCTGCAGTCGCGTCAGCTGAACCTCCTACCCCCACGGTTCTGTCTGCCCACATGCTTCTGTCTATCAGCCTTGGCCTCCGGATCCGCTCTCGCGCCATTGGTTGGAATTCAGGAAGGAAGAAACGCAGGATTTAAAGGGCTCAGTTTTCCACCTGCCAGGCCGGGTCCAACTTGCCTTTGACACGTATTTGTGAGAATCTCTAGCAGTTCTTCACTCACTACACTGATTGGTTAAAGGAAAAGGAGTCCCCGAGGGTGTCACCTTGACAATCTCCAAAACCGAAACTTGCGCTCAAGATTATCTCCACACTGCGTCTGCGAGGCAGAGTCCCTGCCCAGGTCATCAGAGCCAGCCCCTCGGGAGGGGCCTGGGAGAGGCGTGGCTTTCCGTGGGAGAGTAGGATTTTGCTCCACCTCCTAAGAAGCCTGCTCTGCTTCCAGCCAATCAGGCTGGCCTATGCAAATAGAGCCAGGGTCACCCCGGTAACCATGATGTATAGGGACCAATGGAAAACAGCCAGTGGCGACCTCGCTCCAGGATTGGTACTGAAGTAAGGCGACAGGGATCCAATGGACTGTAGGAACAGTCCTCGGCGGGCAGAGGGGCGGAGATATGCAAATATGGTTTGAAAAGCCGGCGGGAAATCTGAGTTTCGCGGGAGGACCTTGGCGCGTAAACCGTATCCCTTCATTCATTGTCAGCAGCAGCTTCCTGGAGCCATTTTTCAGCTGCCGGCCGCAGCACCCGGGCTGCCGCCGCCGCCTCGCAATCCGTTGCATCGGCTGCCCCCGACGCCTCCATCTCCCCTCGGGGCCTGATATCCGAGCGGCCGGGACCCTCCTCTCTCCAGACCCCCGATTATTTTTGGCCCCGGGGCCTGTGCGGTGCGGAAAAATAAAAAAGAAAAGAGAGAGAGAGGGTTCGGAAGCGCCGGGAGGGGAGGCGAGAAGGAGAGACTTGGAAACTCCGACTGCAAATAATAAAGAAATTGAAAGCAATACGTTAATATATCGTAACACTAAAAAAGAGCAGGAGCGAGAGATGAGAAAGGGGATCCAGCCCGCCCTGGAGCAGTACCTGGTGACCGCCGGGGGTGGGGAGGGGGCGGCTGTCGTCGCCGCCGCCGCTGCAGCCTCCATGGACAAAAGGGCACTGCTAGCCAGCCCCGGCTTCGCCGCCGCCGCCGCCCCGGGCACGTACATCCAGATCCTCACTACGAACCCTTCCACCACGTCCTGTGCCACCTCCCTCCAAAGCGGCACCCTGGCTGCCGGCCCCCTTCTCCCCAGTGTCCCCGGCGCGGAACCGGCCGCCGGCAGCCTCCTCTACACCACGCCACAAGGACCCTCCAGCAGAGCCGGGCTGCTGCAGCAGCCACCAGCACCAGGACGCGGCGGCGGCGGCGGCCCTCCGGTAATACCCTCCCTCCGCAAGGTCCCTAGCCCAGGTGGGAGGCGGGCTCCCGGGAGCGGTGGCTGCGTGAGCGCGAGGCTGAGCATCGTGGGCCTCGGTGCTGTCCCTCCACCGTGTGCTTATTGTTAGACTTGGGGTGCTTCCTTGCGGACGTTGGGAGGACCTGGGGGCCTGGGCAGGCGCGCGGGACAGTGGGGAGTCCCTCTTTGCGAACCACATTCAACACTCCAAAACTTTTCGCGCCCCCCCTTCTTTTCCTGCACTTTTCCCTACCCCCACTCTCCCCTCCCCTGCAACTCGAAGCTTCCTCTTTCTCGGGCGTAGGAAGGGGTCACGCCCCGGATGGAGAAGGGGGTGGGGGAGGGAGTAGTGCACAGGAGAGTGGGGGACCCCAGGGGATGTAAACTGGGGGACCCGATCCGTGCCTGCCTCCCCTTCTGCCTCTGCTATCCCTGGGCGCCCGGGGGTCCCACAGGCGTGCTCCGAGCGTACGGGCTCCAGTGCCTGGCACCTTTGGGGACCTAGCTCCCGGCAACAAAGGGGCTCTGGGAGGTGGAGGGGTATCGCGGTGGGGGAGGTGGAGCTGCGAACCACTGGTGGGCCAGGGCTCGCGCTGTCTGTGACTGGGGGCCGGCGGGCGGGTGCTCCGGCCTGGGCGCATCTCCGCGGTGGCAGCGGCGGCGCCCGCGTGGCCGGAGCGCCGGGGCCTTGCTTACCGGGCCCCGGGCCTGCCCTTGACCCGCCTCTCCCCTTGCCCCTTCCTTCCCCGCCCTGTCCCCCTCCCCGCCCCCCGGCGACGGAGGGCGGGGGCAGCCGGGTTCCCGTCCCGCCGCCAGGATCTGTCCCTTCTCTCCGGGACCCGCCGGTGACGTTTCGCACACGTGCGCGGAGGACGCGCCTGTGACTGGGGAGGAGGTGGCGGCGGGAGGGGGCGCTGGAGGGGGAGAGGGGGCACCCACTTCCTCCTGCTCGCCGGCTCCCAGGCCTGGGACGGTCCCGGCGCCCTCGCACCCAGCACCGCCACCCTCCCTCTCCCGTCCCCACCCCCCCACGGCGCCCGCCCTCGCCCGGCGCCGCCGCTCCGCTCGGCCTCGGGCCCCCTCTCCAGCCGGCCCCCCACCTCCCCCGGAGCCAGGCTGCTTTCGGAAATGCCCTTACAGCAGCAGGTTAGTGACCCGGACCGCGCGGGGGCCCGAGCCACCGCCGCGGGGACCCGGGATCCCCGGGGGGCCCCGAGTCGGAGGATAGGCGACCGAGCGGGGTTTTGGAGTGGGAACGGGGGGTTGGGTGCTTGAGGGAAATGAGTAAGCAAGAAAAATCTAACTAAGTAAATCCCCGGCCTCCGCTTCTAGGAGCCCCGGGGCGGGAGTGGCCGCCCCCGGGGTGGGTATAGTGTTTACGTGTGTTTCTTTTGGGGGGTGGACGGATGGGCAATTGAAACCCAGATGAGGGCTTCACGCCCGTGGCCGAGTTGAGCTGCTTTCTGTCTTGCTTCCCTTGTGCTGAAGGGGGAGGGGGCGGGTCAGAGGGTAGGGTGTCTGTGGGGTTCTCAGGCCACCCGCCACCCCCTCCCTTTGTCCCTGTAATTTATAAAGCGCCTTTGAGAGATGATTTAGGTCAGTATGCGTCTTCCCTTTTTGTTGCTACTAGAAAGAAGTGTGGCCCCGAGGTCTCCCCTTCTTCCTTTCTCTCCTGCATTCCTTCCTCCATGCCTCCTGTCTTCACCCTCGTGTTGAGGATTGGCCCAGACCGGGCTCGAACCCACCCGGACTCATATCTGTGGTTGCATGATAATACCAGTCGGGACCTCATTTAGTCTTCGGTCTCGATGTGTGTGTTTTTCACAATCAATATTTTGCTATGGTCTTTTAAGAAAGTCTGTGCACATATATGGGACTTTGGGAGATGGAGTGGGTAGATAAATAATTAATTTTTAGAAATTCCCTTTCTGTTCATAATTTGGCTTTGGGTTGGATCTTTAGTGCTTTCCAGCCTAGAGATACTTACTGGGGATGTGCGATACAGTCCCAGTCAAAGAGGTTCATCCTTTTAGTGACTAGGGTCTGCCAGCAGGGGGGAAGCCGAGTACAGTACCTGCTTACACATACTGTATCCAGTGTGCTAGATTCTAGGGACAGAATATTCCATGCTTTCATTAGCAGTAAATAATTTTGCCGACTTGATTAAACGTGCGTGGCCATACAGTAAGCCTATTTCCCCCTACACAATCGCTTCCTATATCATAAATAACCTGAAACAACTGGGTATTGACATGCTTCTTGGATTGATTCAGATTTTCAGGGAAAGTTATTTTTTGATAATAGGAAATTGTGAGACTACTAAATTGCTCTTTTAAAAAAGAATCTTAAGACTATTTGTTGGACCAGGTCACCCAGACTGGCTAACCAAATTTATATGTAGTTCACTGTAGTTAAGTGTTTAAAATATAAAAATAATGGTCTCATCGTCTTCCAAGTTATTTCTAAACTTTATTATCCTTGCCATGAAGTTATTATTCCAGGAATATAGGTTGTTTTGAATTTGGATACTCAAAAATAATGTTTCATTATAGGAATATAAATGCTTCTTATACATATTCAGAAGTCATTTTATATAAGATTGTAATGTATGCTGAATCACTGGTTAATCTACGCTTTCAACGCTGTATCTTCTGGGAGGGGTACGAAGTTTATCTTACCAAGTGCATACAAAATCCTCAGTATTGCAGGCAAAGTTTGATTTATTTTTTTAATCAGTATTTTTGTGGGCTTCCAGTTAGCTTGAAATTTATTTTGTTTTTTGAGGCAGGGTCTCTTATAGCCTTGAACTCCTGATCTTGCCTCAAGTATGCATGTTCTGAGATTGAAGACATCCACAACCATGTCTTTTGGAATTCTATTGATATTTTCCCCTAAGCTTGAGGGTTGGGAAGGTGTAGAGAATGAACAAGATGGGACCATCCAAACATTCTAGGTTCAAGAAGAGTTGAGGGGATTCTTCAGGTCATCAGAATTCTAGACCCACCTGGGTCCACCTTCAAGTTCTGTCTCCAAACATTTAAGAACTTGACAGAGCAAGTGACTTGCCTTCCCACTAACTGTAGCCTCCTGTATTTACATGCTGTCTGCTTGTAGACAAAAGACAAATAATCTGTCAGAATTGTTCATTATTCTATAAAATAGCACAATAATGCTAACTTTGAGGCTTTTTCAAGTAATATGATAATGTATGTACCATCCTTAAGCACAAAGCCTGGCAAATAGTAACTGTTCCATAAAATTAGCATTCATAAATCAAGTATTTTTATAACTCTGGGACTGCACATGTACTGTCCCTTTGTTTACCTTTATGAGCAGAATGATTGTAAGTTTTCTTAAGGAGCATGTAATTTCATTCTTCCAGAAATGGAGGATCTATTGATGCAAGAGGCGGTAGCCTATCACGTCAGATTTGCTTTAATTCAGTCCTAGCAGCCTGCTGATTATACTGTCCTCCGAAAGAGCCCTGCACGCCTAAAAACCTCATCTGAGAATGAAGGACTGCGGATGCATTTCAGCAGGGGCTTTTTTCCTGAGCAAGTCTGAAAGAAGAAAAATGTGGGTTCCTGTGGTTCTGTATGCAATAATCTTGCTTCTGCTGAGATGTATGGTTGATGCCAAGTTGAAGCTGGGAGAGAATTTTTAGTCACTACATACCCCAAAATGGAAGTTTTAATATAATGGCAATGCCCAGACGTGGGCAGTACAAATAGCTCCACTATAATCAGTCCCGAGGGCGCCACCCTAATTGTCCCTGGCAACAAAGCACCCTTAAACTGAGCTAAAGCACCCAAGCTTGAGAACAGGAAAGGATTTTTTTTCAATGTGTATTTTTCTAAAAATCGCCACCTTGTATAATACTTGGAGGAAGGACAGAGTCTGAGGAGTTTAATGACGTGCAGTGTAAAGTTAACTTGGGAAAAGAATATCTACCCTGGTCCTAGGAATAAATGCTAACACCTGGGGGCTGCGAGACTGGCGGGGGGGGGGGGCTATTTGGTGTCTTAGAAATAAAACCCAGTAGTTTCCCCTTAACCTTTTCTCATGCTGTCTTCTCCAGTGAGACACACACATCTCACACACACACCTCCAATTGGCTATTTTCTCCAACTTACCCCGATTTATAAATAGTCCATATGACTGGCTATAAACATTGTCCCAAGCTTTTTATCCATCTACTTTTTAGTAATACTTTAATCAGGATGGGTAAAGATCATTTATTTAGTATACCGAGTCGCCCAAGGTCTGTGAAGTTACCTGAAGTAGTGTAAGGAGGAATGATGCCAGTTTTCACCCCTATGTTGAGGGGAACATCCCTGAATTTTTTAAGGTGCCAAAGTATGTGGTTTGGTGTGCATTTTCATGGTTGTTAGCAGTTAAGTGGTGGTTCAGGGACTGTGTTTACAATTGCCGAAGAGCCCCCGCCCAGTAATATTTCATGGGACTTACGAAGACCAGATAAACGGGAAAGTATTATGTATAGAAAACCACAGATGTAGGGCCTTCCTTCTCCCCATCCTGTGTGCCTTCTAAGAATGACTGGAAAAATGTCACACAGAGAAGAGGCTTACTACAGAAGGTACTAGAAAGCAGCCACTCAAGAAACTGGCAAGGTGGGGGTGGGGTTAACACAGCAGGATTATTTAGGTGACTTTCCAGTGGGTGGGGTGTTCAGTTTATCTTCATCTCATACTTTTTCCTTTAAACGTTCCCCTCAGATATTTAAGTTGTAAGAATGTTTCTCCACCCTGCTAGCCTTAATGGGAGTCGGTCTTGTGGCCACAGTTACCTGCTGCTTCGAAGATGTGGTTAAAGCCAGGATGGAATCCATAGGTCCCCATAAACTTGACTTTGCTGGAGACCTTGAGTACCAGGCTGAGGTTGTGCTTTGTAGTATAAGGCAGGAGCTACATCAGCTTGAGGTTGAAGACAGTGGGGTGATAGCTGATTGAATCCAGAAGATAATAATGAATGACTGACCCGACTTCCGTTAGCTTTCTGGTAGCCCAACTGTTTGCGGCCATTCCTAGTGTCTGTGCAGCATTCTTATGAGTTGACGACAGTATTTCAGATTAGCATATTCAAGACTTGAGAAATATGATGGTTCTGGAATCGTAACCTGGGAGTTTATAAAGTGTAGTTCTTAACTATCCAACCCGCTTCTTTTGCAGGTGACAGTTACAGGCCACCTCAGCTAAGTTACTCAGCCAAGGTCACCAGGCAGCAGGGGGCAGGCCAGAAGCGAAACTGGAGATTCTTGCCTTATCAACTCTTCAGTGAGAAGAGGGCTAACTGACTTATATGCCCTGCATGGGAGGCATAGGTGTGTGAATACTTAAGTTTCCCTCAGAAGCCTACACGTACTTTGAACCACCAACTCTGAGGCCCCAACTTATTCCCAGAGACACTAAAAAATCAAGGCTACTGTAGACACAGTGAAATGGACTTTTAAATGGAAAGGAATGACAGGATTTCTTAAATAGTGACAGCAATTTTTTTTTAAAAAAACTTGATCTTATATTTGAATTATTCTTTGGATGTGACATTTCTGGTGTCCCAGGAGAGATTATTTTACTTAATCAATAACAGCCTAAAAGGATCTTTGAAACTTTCTTGGGAGAGGGACATCATGGGAAGTAATGTCCTGAACCATCCACATCCTGAGTGACAGAGTTTTGCAAGGTTCTCTGAGCCTTTGCATTGTACCATTGACCAAGAGGCTCTTCCTCTGCGGTTAGCGCCAGGAAGATTTCTGAAGTGTCAAAGCCGCCGATCAGTTAACTCTTTCAGAGGAAGTCGTCAAAAGCCAAAGCTCATTTCCTTAAAATGACCTTATTTTACTTGTGGAACCGAGAAAGCTTAAAAATAGAATTGCTTCAAGCTCTGAAGCCGGAAAGTGAAACATAATCCAACATGGTTGCAGCTCACAGCCTGCCCTGGGACAGGGGTATCTGTTTATCTGTAATCCGCAAGCCAGGAAGGTCCCCTGTGTGCATGAGGACTGACTTCCTGTGACCCATGAGTAGCAATTGATGAGAGTCCCGTTATCAGTGAAGCTGAGTTCCTCTGGAAGCACATTTGATGGCTGGAGGAGGTGAATGCCCTTGGCCTTCCCTGCCAGCTCTTGCCAGTCTGCCCTGGAGAACCTTGTCGTTCTTCTAGCATGCTGTTGAGTGACTGTTGAGAGCGGCTCCACCCTGCTCTTCTTTCGCATCTGTTATGTGTGGCTATGAACTCCTGGGTGTAGGCAGTGAACACTGACTCTGTATGTTTCACTCCTTCTTATGATGGGAGTTTTGGGGCGACATAACCAGAGCAACATCCTTAAGTCTGACACCATCACCTCTGCCCTTCGGCATTTGACCTCTCATTGCAAAGACGGTGTGTTGAGTAGAAAAGCCACGCTCTCCTAAAGGGCATATGAGAAACAGCTAGGTCTAAACTTAAATGGAGGCTACAGGGCCTGGGTTCCTTTCCTGCTTCCACCTGCCAGCTGTATGATTCTTCGTCTGCTACTCTTCATTGGCTCATCCTTCTGGGGTGGGGGAGTATTCATAAGGGGGAAGAAGATGAAATCAGTTGCTGCCTGGGAAGTGCTTAAGCCAGTGTCCCACAGAGGTGCAATAGAGTTGCCAGTCTCTTGTACTGCATTCGGTGTCTTGGTTTCTTTCCACTGCCCGATAGTGTTCGTCTCACACCATTTGCCCCTCTAGGAATGCTGGTGTCTGGAAGGGGAAGGCGTGTGTCGCATCCTACCGTGGATGTTGCCTAAGTGCTGTCACTGGGCCCCTGGTCTTTGTTACCGCATTTACAGCTGCCCGTTGACTTGGGAGGAGAAAGAAGAATAAGTTTCTTATTGTCGTAGTACAATCAGTAGTGCTAACCGTTATGAATGAAAGCTTTCTTTCTCTGACGGAACATGTTGGTGAGACGGCACGAGGAATGCAAATTGCGCTGTTAACATAACTTCGTGTCTGTGCAGTAAGCCATGGTCTGAGGCTAGTTCAGAAACCGGGGTGTCTCGGATGGTGAGCTCTAACTAACTTGGAGATGAGGGCTGGGAAAATGTGTCTTGCTCACCAGAGGCCTCTCATTTTCCCTCTGAGCCATTTCTTCTCATCACTCTGAGTTTGGTTTTGGTTTTGAGATGGTCTCAGGTAGCCCAGGCTGGCCTCTGGTTCTTTATCTAGTTGCAACTGAGTCTTGTTGGCCCTGAGATCACAGATCCGTGCTGCCACACAGTCGTCCTGTGCTCTCTAGTCCCCTCTTCTCTTAGGGGTGAGACTTGCAGCTCTTTCCCCGGCCTTGGGGTATGGTAAAATCTTTTTTTTTTTTTTTTTTTTTTGTTTGTTTTTTCGAGACAGGGTTTCTCTGTAGCTTTGAAGCCTATCCTGGAACTAGCTCTTGTAGACCAGGCTGGTCTCGAACTCACAGAGATCCGCCTGCCTCTGCCTCCCGAGTGCTGGGATTAAAGGCGTGCGCCACCACCGCCCGGCTGGTAAAATCTTGATCTGACTTTCTCTGCCTTGTTTTCCCTGCTTTCCTGTGGGGAGGGGAGTACCCCCTGTGGGTGTTTTGAGTGGACATAGGTTGCCCTCTGGAGCATTGGTCACTCCAGAGTGACCCTTTTGTTGCCCTACCCCTTTCTCGTTGGTCCTTCCAGCCCACCTGAAGAAAGTTCACGCAGAGTACCCTCTGACTTTCCAAGCCTCGGACCGCTTCCCTGAGTGACTTCTGTCTTTTCCTGGCACATCCAGTCTCCCTTATATCCCTTTTGGCTTTTACAAACCTTCCCGCCCAGTGATCAGGGTAGCTGGCTCTCCAGGTGCTCTCTGCAGGCCTTTTTTGATTGTAGAGCTAACTGTTTCATTAGTTGCCTCAATGGTCTTGGCACCCCGTTAGCTCTGCTGGGACAAGAAAGAAGGATGTGTTGGGGCATCTGCCCACTCTTGAATTTGCAATCTGTTTGGGGAGACAAACTTTAAATACGAGTCGATTTGTGAGCAAGGCTGAAGGGCGTCGGAAAGAAAACAAAGACTCATGTAGCCCTTTGTATGATGCAGACAGAAAGCACTAGAGAGCGATTGACATTCTTTAGACTTCACTGGATTATCAGGACCAGTGGCCGTGGTTCCTGCAATGGCTGATCTCAGAGCACATCCATGCATACCCTAAAATGTTCTTGGGTAAATTTGGGCATGGTGATGTACACCTTGAATCCCAGGATTTGGGAAGTGGAAGCAGGAAGATAAAAGCCTGGGCAGTGTATTAAGTTCAAGGCCACCCATGCTACACGAGACCCTATCTTTAAATTAGAAAGAAGTATCTCCCAGGACACTAAAAGATTGAGATACCTGGGCCTTATTCTGACTAGCAGTCTCTGATGATGTCCTTTTTTTTTTAAATGACCCAGACAGTGTCAAACTGTGCTGCCTCTTAGACCCTGTGGTTTAAGCTTCTCTAATGCCACGACAGTTTCAATATGCCGCCTACTGGACATCCTTGACTAGGCTGGGGAGACTTGAACCCTTGGTAGGGAAGCAGGAGGTTGGTTGGCATGAGGGGCACCAGTTGGACTGGTCAGTGTGGGGAATAAGGAGACAGTTGGATGTGTTAGAGTTGGTCTAGAAGGACTTAGGAGAATTACTGAGTTCAAGGTCAGTCTGGGCTAAAGTGACCCTATCTCAAAAAAACAAAAACAAAACAAAACAAATGGTCTAGAATAGGGATTGTTGCTTTCCTGGAAAAACGGGGTATAGGACAAATTGGAGGTAGGGTTAAGTCAGGCAGAGCTGTGCTTACAGAGAAGCTGGGTGTTATCACAAGGATGGCAACGGCCCTCACCTCGCGTTGTGGATGCCAGAGGCCAAGGCTCTCCTGTGTGTTGCCAGACATCCAACCTAGTCTAAAAATTTACCAGTTTTAAAATGTTGGTTTGATTGAAAAGGAAAATGTGCAGGCCAAACAAAATAGGTCTCTAGGCCAGATTGGGCTTAAGGGCTGCCACTCTGTAGTCGAAGGTCTGTGGGATAATAATAGCCAGTGTTTATGGAGTGCCTGTGGGCATCCAGGGCAGGAGACTAAGTGCCTTCCTCGCCTTAGCACGTTATCTGCATGGCAGCCTACGAAGTGGGTGTCATTTCCATCCTTGTTCTATGCTGGAGGAAGCCGGCTGTCAGGGGTTAAGGGGCTGGCTCAGGGCCCTGACAAGAAGTGGGACAACCAAAATTAAACCCAAGGAGCCTGGCCCCGAGTCTCAGCTTATTTCTTCTTTATCCTTTGTGGCCTGGCATTGGGTTAAATACATAGCAGGAAACCAAAGTTACCCGTCCAAAGGAAAGAAGTTAGTGTTTTACCTTTGCAGGTCGAATAACCTTTATCCAAAGTGCTTGGGACAGAGGTGTTTGTTTGGGACTCTTAAGACAACCACTTACTGCTTAGACTAGCCTTCATTCACTTAACTGTCCTCGAGGGTGACCCTGACTCTTGCCTCCACCTCCCAAGTGCTGGGATTATAGGAAAATGCCTTACCTGTCAGGTTGGGATTTGTTAGTTTGCTTGTTTGTTTTAAATACAGTGATATTTGCATATAAGTAATGAGATGATTCTAGGAGTGAGACTTTGGTCTGAACACCATTTGTGCTGTCGCCGCAGCTTTGAGGTCATTTTATACATTGCTTTTGCTCATTTTGTATAGGAAGCCATTTTATGAAGTGGAATTTTCCACTTGTGGAGACATGGTGGCACTCAGAAAGTTTCAGGTTCTTAAAGTCTTTCAGATTCTCAGATTAGGGATGTCCAACCTGTGGTCAGTTTAGCCTGAAGCGTTTGATCCAGGTAAAGATCTCCAGGTTCCATCCCTATCCTCAGTCGGAAGCTTGACATTTGATCTTGTGAAATATGTAGGCAGCCAAGAATGCAGGTTAAGGTTCTCCAGCTGGCAAGAGTCTTGTATAGAACATATGATGCTCGACCCATCGTCCACTATAGAAAAGAACAGCCTTGAAGACCTTTGTGCCTACTGTGTCAATACCAGCTTCTGGATTTCTAGGTCACTGCAAAGCAAACCATCCAATGATCGTTCCCAAAGCCCAAAGGGTCCTGGGCATGGTAGCGCATGTCTGAATCCCAGCTCTGGAGAGGCAGAAATCAATCCCTGGAGGTTGATCCCTGGAGTTCACTGTCTAGTCAGTCTAGCTTCAGGCTCTGTGAGAGACCCTGTCTCAAAAAACAAGGTAGACCTGGGTAAGGTATCCCCTGTCTTCATCCTAGCACTCAGAAGGGAGAGGCGGTCATGTCTGAATTCCAGGCCAGCCAGGGCTACGCAGTGAGGCCCCATCCGAAAGAAGAGGAGGAAGAAGAAATAGAGTGGAGAGTGGTCGAGGAGGGCACCTGATGCCAGACTGGCTTCTGCATGCACCCAGTCACATGCATTTACCTCCACGAGTACACAAATCCCACATAAAACCCCAGTATGTTACAGGGAGTTTGCCAACAACTGAGGATCTAAGCTTGGGAGGTCAAACTGGGCGAGTTTGCTGTGTCCAGGCACCAACCCCAGCTGGATGCCCTGCCTTGAGCGGTTTAGTCTAATTGTAGGCTCTTGTTCTGTTGGGAACAGATAACCAAATGAACAGAAAACTGGACTTGAATTAAAAGAGAGCTAGGGTGTGTCTTTGAGGACATGGGTACTGTAGAATTGGAATGACTGGAAGAAGCAAAGAGAAGGGAAAAATTAAAAATCTTTGGCTCAAGATACTTAACTCCTGGGGCGGAAGAGAAGTCGAGGCTGGACGCTACCCTAGGATGTGCTGTGTGGAGAGAATATTGGACGGTGGGGAGGAATGTTTGTTACAGGCTTTCTAGGATTCAGGGGCTGAGCCCTGGAAATATTTGTCACTCCGGTATAGAGGTTATGGTAGAACTACTCAGAAACCACAGGTCAACAGCTAGTCTTTCTAGTTTTTGGAGGGAAAACCACATAGGTGTAGTAGCACAGAAAGCTTTCGTTGTTTTGCTTTTCTCTGTGATAGGAAGATGAGTCAGAATCATCAGGTAGACTTGATGGGGGAGGGGGTCAGTATTGTCAGGATTCCCAGAGACAAAAACCATCAGATGTTATTTATGATGCTTGACCAGGTACGCACCTGGCCCCTCAGCTGCTTGGACAGAGAGGCTTGGTTTTGCTGTGTCAAAAAAGCACGGGGCCAACAGGGGAGTGTCACTTGTAAGGACAGGTCGTGTAATTACGACTGAAACCAGTTCTTCAGAATTTGCTGTGTTCTTTTGATTTTGCCAGTAAGGGAGAAAATAACCTCAAAACTTTTATGCTCTGTCAAATTAAAATTTTTAAATGATGAGGGTGTTTTGGAGGATAGAGCCAAGAAGATTCTAAATATCTACAATTAATTTTTAAGAATATATAACCATGCCGGGCGGTGGTAGCGCACGCCTTTAATCCCAGCACTCGGGAGGCAGAGGCAGGCGGATCTCTGTGAGTTCGAGACCAGCCTGGTCTACAAGAGCTAGCTCCAGGACAGGCTCTAAAGCTGCAGAGAAACCCTGTCTCGAACAACCAAAAAACCATATATATATATATATATATATATATATATATATATATCCATGTTGAAGCCTGTTTACAGCACTCCTTGAATTGACTGATTTTGTTGCTATATTAAGTAGCAAAGTGTGTAACTATCACATTGGTGATGTCATAAGGCTTCCAGCGGTTCTTGTTACTGCCCTGCTTGTCAGCATCTCAGACACCCTGATTCTGGGAATCGTCTTTAAAGTGAGCTCTCGGCCCTGGAGACCCATGACACAGCAGTGGGGTATGGTAGGAGCGTGGGACTTAGCAGTCTGACTCTAGAAACATGCTTTCCCACTCACCAGTATGTGACCTTTCACCAATTACATCGGTGAGACACACTTACCTAAAATAGCGATCCGATCTCATTGGCTGGTCAGTGGGATTAGTGAGATAGTGTTGATGGGAATCATGGTTTGTACTTCGGGGCGCCCTCCACTTCCCAAGGTAGGAAGTGTCCAATTTTGGCCCAACCTTCCAGGAAAACAAGCTATGTACAGTACTTGATTGCGTGTGTGTGTCCTGGTACTCTGGGGAGTTCAGGAGGTGATTAATTGTCTTTGTGACCTCAGTAGACAGGAGTGGTGTTCTCTAATGATGAAAATAATGTACAAGGTGGTGAGGGAAATAGCAGTCATGTTTCTCAGGCATCTGAACTTGGAGGCCCAGGGAGGCTCCTAAAGCAGCCTTAGAAAGGCTTAAAATAGAGTAGGCTCTTAACCCTGTTAACATCTTGCCGGATACTTTTTTTGTTGAAGGAGACAGTCCTGTGCATTTTGGGTTCTTTGTATGTCTGACCTCCGTGCTCTTAGATGCCAACAGCATTCTGGCAGATGTCATAATAACATTGACTCCAAACATTGCTAAATGTCCCGGGAGCAAAACCACCACTGATTGAGAACCACTGAAGAAAAGAAAGATACAGTGATCGATCATATGTGGATCCCTCCTATAGATGCTATAAATATTGTTGTAAACGTATTGATGTGTGCGCATGTGCATGTGGAAGGCAGAGACAAACTCAGGTGTCGTTCCTCAGGTGTCAACTCCCTTTTTAAAATTTTAAGATGGGGCCCCTCATTGGTCTAGAACTTGTTAAGTAGGCTGGCTACCTTGGCTGGCTGTTAATCCTCAGGGATCCACCTGTCTAGAGCTAGGGTAACAAGTATGCACTTCCACACCTCGCTTTCGGGTTCTGGGGCTGGAACTCCAGTTCTCCACCTTGTATGGTAAGCACTTTACCAACTAAATTATCTCCTGACCGTGTGAGAGAGAGAGAGAGAGAGAGAGAGAGAGAGAGAGAGAGAGAGAGAGAGAGAGAGAGTGTGTGTGTGTGTGTGTGTGTGTGTGTAGTTTTAATATTTTAATATATTTTAAGTGGCATACATTTGCAAGCAAATGGTTCCTTATTGAATTTTCACTTTGAAATGCCCAGCCGCCCTGCGGAACACCACAGCTATACCCTCCTGCTCCCACTCCTGGTAGATAGTATTTGTGTGTCTGGCTAAAGCTCTCTGTTTTATGACCAGCATAATATTAATTTGCTGTAACTCTGAAAATAAAGGTTCAAAATCTGCAGTTTGGAGAAATAACTTTTACATTTACCATTGACTTAACCACACTAAGAGAGGCTCGCTCAGATCAACTGTTCCACTTTTTAAGCCCAGCTCTGCCACTTCACAGTTTGAAAATCTGGGCATGTACCTTCCCTTGACGGCCTATCTCCTCCCGACAGTCTTACACGGCTCGGTATAAGGATCGCAAGCAGCAGTTCGGATTGCTGCTTTGCCCATGGCTGAACATGCCTAAGTCCTTGTCATCTACCTTGCCATTGTTATTCATCCAGGCGTCCCTTTCAGGCCACCAGCAGTCAGCAGCTACTCTTCCTGCTTGCCTTCCCTAGGTGGCAGTGTCAGCCACTGGGTGTACTGAGTTACTAACTTAATTGGCAGGTATGATGGAATGACCAGTGTGTCACCTTCAAGATATTAGGAGCACAGCAGTGGCAGAACAATAGAATCCCTTGTCCTCGTGTAGCCTTATAACTAATGAACAATTTGCCCTGTAATAAACACCATTGCTGGTATTGTTTCTGATGCATCTCATGGCTTGTGGCTCATGATGAGGAACCATAAACCAACACTATCACTTTGGAACTTGTTGGGAATGTTTTCATGCAAGACCCCAGGGCCTACTGAGTCAAAAACTTGGGTATCAGGGCCAACAGGTTATTTTGATTACTGGTCTAAGAGGTCAGTGCTTGGGGGAAGGGACCTGGGGAGAACCCAGGGCTTTGATTGGGCCATAGCGTTGTTCTGTGGTATCAAGTCAGCATTGCTCGTGTGGAGATTCTAGCATCAGAGTTTGCAAAGCTGGGTATGTCAAGGTAGTTCAAAATGGCGACACTTTGTCATCTCTTCCTTGTATGGACCAACCATGCTTTAAGAGAGATGACTGAGATGGTTTCTGATAACAGAAATTACTGGTCTTTCATCGGGTTTTCGTCTGTAAACATACGTGCTTCCTGTGTCTGGAGGCTACCCTCACCCTCCCAATTTGGAGATAAAGTTTAAGGTAGCCTAGGCTATCCTTGAGCAGAAAACATGTTCAGAGATGACCTTGAACTGCTGCTTCCAACTCCTAAATGACAGTCACAGGTCTGAACCCACTATACCTGCCGCCAAATCACTTGTAGTATGTTTGTTTGACCATTGTTTTTCTTATTTTAATTTCTTAACTGTTCTTTTATCTGCCCCCATTAAAATCTTTATATGTGTAATCAAATTGCCAGCCAAGCACACAAGGTGTCTGTGGAAATGGAATGGTGGCTCTTACACATTTAGTAGTTTGGGTATTTAAGGATATTGTAAGGAGAAGTGAAACAGTAGACCATGGAACAGCGCCCAGCTGGGAACTGGGCACAGAGTAACCTCAGGATAAAAAAATGTTCCTGCAATTTCTGCCCCATCCCAGTTCATTAGAAAAACCGAGGCATTAAATAAACATCACAGTTCCTTGTACGAAAACTTTGGGATTTGGTTTGCATATTCATTACCATTGTATAATTAAAATGAGAATCATAGAACCTAAACTTTTGATTTAAGGCTTACTTTATACACAAAAAAGAAAAGAGCTAGGCAGACAGGTCAGTGGTGGAATATTTGTCTAGCCTGAACAAGACCCTCATACCCACCCCAATACCACAAAGGGGGGTGGTTAAAAAAATGAATGTTTCTTGTTTTTTGTTTGTTTTTTAATGATGATGAGTTGGGTCTTTATTTTAGAAAAGATCAAATCTGATTGGCAGAAATTCCTTACTTTGCTCTAGCCTCAAACATGAATATAAGTAATCTGTCCATTCAATAGCTCCCTTTTAATTTACAAGCATGAATTACCTCTACATTAGAAGGGGTGTTTGGAACCCTGTGTTAATTCTTTTTTTAAAAAAGACAGTCGTTGCCATGCATAGGAAAGACGATAAGGGTCTTTCGCGATCCAAGTGTGTCCCATTTCTCTAAAAATGATCTCTCTACCTATGGCATTTCCTCTTTTTTCTGCCCAGCTTGCACTCAGTAACTTCAGGCCACAGCAATAGTTTGAAGTTTGCCATTTGTGGTTGGTTTTACTCCAGGGGCCATAAAGGAAGGCAGGCGGTATTCAGTTCTAACTTCTGGTCTTGTTGCCGCGTGTAAGGATCGGCTTCTCATTTTAGTGCTTCGGTTTGCCTTTCCGTACAGAAGGTGACCCTTAGACATCCGCCATTCATGAGAGTTCTAGTTCGATCCAGTACTACTGCTTCTCCTGAAGCCCGCCCTGGGGGCTGAGCCTGAGGCCTCTTCTCTTGGCTTACAGAGTAAAGAAATAGAAACAGAGCAATACTGTCTTAATATCATTGAGTTTCATAAATATTTGTCAGAACTTAATGACTGGGTTATCAAATGGGTGAATTTTAATTTCATTTATTTTATTGTGTTGTGTATGGTGGGGGTGTTGGAGGATAAGGTAGGGGGCGTGGTTCTCATCTGGTGGGTTTGAGGGATGAAACTCAGGCTCCTGGGCTTGGTGACTGTCACCTTTCCAGCTGAGCCCTCTCCCTGGCTGGAGTCTTGCTTTCAGTTTTTATTTGTTTTGTTGCGTGAGTGTGTGAAAATGCCATCACTTGGCTGTCCTTTTAAGAAAGGCACAGTATCCTGTGGTCTTATGCCTGAGAGTGATCTCCCTTTGGAAGAGGTGCTAATCATACCTTATAGACTTAGAAATGATGTTTATTGTTCTGGAAGATTGCTTTGTGTTAATCAGAGTTCCAAAAGCTGATAAATGTAGAACACACACTTATTAATTTACCTCAGGAAGTAATGCTGCCCAGTGAACAATTACAGATATTTCTATGCTTATCAGAGGAAGAATAAATGAGTTGAATGGCCCCATTAGTATTGTCCTGCTGTGGTGGCCCCTTTCTGGAGTGGGCCTCGGAGTGGAAGTACTGCTGGTTGTTCAAGGAACGCACGGATACTACTTAGTTTCAGGACTTCTTTTAAAATAAGAAAGTAGAAAGAGGGGTGAAAATTCAACCTGCTAGTCCAGAGGGAAACAATAAAAGATCGGTCTGTCTATGTCATATCCATTTGCAAATATATATTTTTTATAAAGTACAACCATTTGTACAAAATATGAAAGGAATATAAACTGACTTGCAAATTTTATTCCACTGGGTTAGACAGACATCTTTCCTTACCAATGTATACTGACGCTTGTTACTCTTTATGTGGCCACACATGGGATATGCCAGAAAGTATTTAGTTATTCTCACTTGGTTTCTGTTATTTTTGGTTCTGTTTGTTACTATTTTAAATAGTGTTACATTGGATAGCCACAAAAGCCCTTCATCACCTACTAATAAGGACATTATCATTCATTGCATATAGCACAAAGTAACACTGTTGCCACGGCTCCCACTGCTGCCCCTGCTATTGTGTATTGTGAGATGTGTCATCAGAGGACCCGCTGCCTTTGCTAAACATCACTGATTGTGTTTAGCAAGCTTAGAGGTCCAGACATTATCACCTATTGTGGTCTTCTTATGCACTCAGAAGACTTGGTTACCATCTAAGTAGGGCTACACTTAAATTACTGATAAAAGGTATAATCATAGGGAGGTGGTAACTCCCTTAATATGAGGAACTTAATTAGATCCCAGCACCCACACAAAAATATCAAGTGTGGTGTCATACACTTGTAATCCCAGCTCTGGGAGGTTGAGATAGCAGGATCCCTTGAGCATGTTGGCCTGCCAGCCAGCATAACCAGTGAGCCCCTGGTCCCAGTAAAAGATCCTGTCTCAAAAGACAAGGTAGAGAGATCCCAAGGCGGATCTCTGGCTAGCATATGTACTGCCACATACCCTCACACATGAAGATGTACATACACACAGAGAGAGTATAATATAGTAAATGTGTAAGCCAGTAAGGAATCATCGATTTTTATTATCAAATACTGTGTGTGTCCACGGTTGCGCAGCGGTCTCTGCTGTTGTGTGACTGGCAGTATGAGTTTGTTTATATCTGCGTCGCTGCCATCCCAGGAGTAGGGCATTGCGCTGACATGCTAGAACAGTCACCATGTCACTCACTTGGAATGTTCAGCTCTGTTGCAGTCTTAGGGTGTCAGTGTGGTATGAACATAACTGTAATTTTGTGTGCAAATGAGTATTTCTGTATGTCTTGGGATCACAGGGCACATGCATTATCTTTATCCTCTCCCTCCCATACATCCTTCACATTGTTTTGCTTAATATGAAATACCTGGTGTTTCTCCTGTTGCTCTTCAATGCTCCCCCACTCCCCAGCTCTCTTGGAGCGGTGAGTATAGAAGACAGACTCCCATATCCACGACTTCCCCGTTTATAAATTCAGCCAAGGGTGCAGGCTACTTTTACTTGCATCCGCACTAACCAGTTTCTTCTTGTCTGAACCCTCGCACCAATACATTAGAGCCATAGTTCTCAACCCCGGGGGTCAAATGACCCTTGCACAGGGGTTGCTTAAGACCATCGGGAAACAGAAATATTTTCAGTACCACTCATAACAGCAAAATTACAGTTATGAAGTAGCAATGAAAATAATTTTATGGTTGGGGTCACCACAGCATAAGGAACCGTGCGTATTAAAGGCTCGCAGCATCAGGAAGGCTGAGGGCCACTGCTGTAGAGAAATGGTGGCATTAGCATCGTATGGAGCAATGGGAGGATGGGTGAAGTGCATAGGGAGGTTGTGTGGAAGAAAGATGCCAATCCAGTGAGATAAAGACACAGCAAGGTAGTGGTTCTTAGAATCCCCTTGGAAACCAAAGAATAACCACACAACAAAGGTAATAACATCCTAGGCATTCTGTCCGGGGGAGATGTCTACACAACCCTGGGAGTTGTCTACTTTTCAAAAACAGTGTTGTTGTTAGCTGCCAGGGAAGTGACAGAGATCTGTGGGAGATCCAGAAGTACTGCTTACCAGGGCGACTGTGTGTGTGTGTGTGTGTGTGTGTGTGTGTGTGTGTGTGTGTGTGTGTGTGTGTGTGTAAGAGGAGACAGCCTGTCGTCTACCTAGCTCATACTCAGAAACTGAAATCAGGTTATTTTAGAAGTACCCTTATAATGGTCTAAGTGAGTTTAAGATGATGTTAGGCCACATTCATGGCTATCCGGCTTCCGTTTAGGCTCACCAGGTAAGGTGGCCCCTGGAGTCTGTTCTCCCCAGTGTTTTCTACTAGCTCTTCTTGGGTGAACATCAGGAAAGTGATTTTCTTTGGGAACTTTTGAAGCTGACCCCCTAACAAGGCCTGGTGAGCTCCCATCAGACTTCGAAGTAGGTCTATTTATTAGTGGTATTGTATTGATTGTGTGTGTAAAATGGACCCAGAGGCCTTTTGTAGCACTTTTCATCAGAACTGCTGGCTGGCAAATAATGACACGGAGACTTAATATTAATTATAAAATCTTGCCCTTAGCATAGGCTCGTTCCTAACTAGTTATAACTTAACCCATACATTTTAATCTGTTATTCCATGAGGCTTGTTACTTCATCTCCATACTGCCCATCCTACTGCCTCCACGCCCAGCTGGGGCCCTGCCTTCCTTCCCAGAGCTTGCTCTCTCTCCAGAAATCCTGCCTATACTCTCTGTGTAGCTATTGGCCGGTCAGCTTCTTATTACACAATCACAGCACCACCTCTTCACAGTGTACAAATAGCCCACGACAATCAATTGTTTGAATTATAATTCAAGATATCTTGCAGAATAACTGCTGAAACATTATATCCTAGAATGAAAATGGTAAGATATTTAGTAGACTTTTCATAATTTAGTTGTGGAGTGGTTTATTCAAGTTTGCTTGTCTGTTTTTCAAAAGTGTCGTGTGTCTGTGTGTGTGTGTGTGTGTGTGTGTGAGAGAGAGAGAGAGAGAGAGAGAGAGAGAGAGAGAGAGAGAGAGAGAGAACAGGTGCCCGTCATGTGGTGTATGTATGGAAGCCAGAGGACAATCTTGGGTCTTGATCTTCACTTGGTTCAGTATTTGAGATGGAGTTCTTTCAAGAGCTCTTGGTTATTCTCTTTAGTGCAACGCCGTCTCTTCGCGCCATGTGCTATGGTATAGTTCGCGAGTCGGGCAAGGGCCTGGAGATTGAACTGCACGCACACAGACAGAGACATGGGTAATGCAAGAATGCCCAGTATGCCCCTTTTATTGTGTTCCAGGACAGCTTATATAGTGCCTTCCCTTGACTAATGGCCACGCCCTATCTCTCAGCTGCAAGCCCCCCAGAAACCACTCCCTGGACGTCAGGAACTCCTGAGGGCCTTGGTCAGAGCAGCTGCAAACATAGAAAAACAAGTTGTTTACCCTGGCAGGCAGGGGATCACAGGAAATTCAGGGCCTGGGGGTCCACAGCCCTCCACAATTCCTCCTGTTTTCGCCTCCTGTAGCAAACTATCTTGTCTGACAATCTTTGGAGCGCCAGCCCCCAAGTAACAACTCGGAGACTCATTAAATATGAAAGCTGGACCTTTAGCTTAGACTTGTTTCTAACTAGCTCTTATAACTTAATTAACCCATAGTTTTTAAATCTACATTCTGCCCCCTGGCTCAGTAAGTTACCTCTTCTTAGTGCAGCATGTTCAGCTTGTTCTGAGTCTGCTGACGAAATCACTTAGATTCTCCTCTTCTTCCTTTCTCCCCGGAAATCCCACCTATCCTCTCCTACCTAACTATTGACTGTTCAGTTTTCTGTTGTACCAATCACAGGTACAAAAATCTTTGCACGGTGTACAGAGAGCCCACCACCGCTTCCGTCTCAGCACAGGGCTTTGGGGTTATAGACACAAGCCACTAGCTACAAGCCCAGCTTACCTAGGGGTTTGAACTCAGTCTCTCACAGTAGCAGAGCTTAGCACTTTGACCCACTGAGCCCTCTCTACAGCCAAGTCAATGTGCATTTTATCAACATTTAAATGAAGGCACTTAAGTCAATCTCATAAGCATTTATAAAAACATGGTTTTGCTTTGTTCGCTTATTTATCAATTCATATAATATGATTTTCTCTTTTACCACAGGCAGCACCAGGAGTCAGGGATGCAGTTCCATAGTAGAGTGCCTAGGGGCCTGGCATGTTCAAAACCCTAGGTCCCTTCCCAGCACTAACACATAGAAAGAAAACTCCTAGTCTAAGCCTTCTTGCATTTACTGTATGCCCACGATACTCATTTTATGAAAGCGTAGATGGTTTCCTAGACGGAGGACATGAATGAGGATTTATGTTAGCATGCTTCTTCTGTCTGCACTCAGGGCTGGGATGTCTGTGTCGTTCTCAGCCTCCCCCAGGAGTAGTGTCTGTCAGATCACCAGCTAGACTCACGTTGGCATTATGGCCATGGGTTGACCTTCCTGGGCTCCGCCAGCTAGGCCTTCTATCCTCCCAGTCTTGACTAATACTTTACATGTCTTCTTTCCCATCCTCCCTTCCCCCAACACCATGGCCTTGGCATCCTGGCTTTTTCCATTCTTGACAAATGATCTGTCCACTGTAACCGTAGCTAAGGTGTGCTGATATCTGTTGAAATTAGACCTAGAATCTAAATGTGGCTTCATGAAATGATGGGCAAGACATTTTTCTCTTCAGAGAGTCTGCGTTATTGGCATTCAAACCACCTTCCAGTAGCTTCTGAACTGAGATGTTGAGGGAAGAAGTGGAGTCATATGTCTGAAGCTTATTTAGAGTCACAGTTCCAAATCTCCTGGTGTCCCTTTCTTACAGTCTAATGAGGCTTTGTAACCCGAAGATTTAATTTCTTACCGATGCTTCACTGACTTAGCCAGACTGTGGTCATTTCTCCTGTTCGAAACAGAAATACGGTTCTTGAAGCTGTTTCCGTACAACACAGGTCTGTGACATGTATGATTGCATTTGTCCTCCAAGACTGACCATTATGGATGACGAACTGAGACACTGAGGGGCCACTTGGGTCATGGGCAGTGGTGAGGTTTGCTGTGTAGTCAGATGGGATGCAGGGCCCAGATGTGGACCTGTGGGTTCAGAGACTTCAGTCCTCCTTCCCCTAGTCTGTCCACAAAGCCACAGTGAGTTTTCCTATGGTGGTCACTTTGTGCTACCTGTGTGGTGCAGAGGCGTCAGTTTCCTGGAACTGGCATTAAGGGTGGGTGTGAGGTGCCATTGTTGGGCCTAGGAACTGAACCCAGGTCCTTTGGTAGAGTACAAAGTGTTTCGAACCCTCTACAGTGGTTATTAACTTTTTTTTTAAGCTCTGGGACCTTGGGAACATTTGATTGCTAAAGGAGATACAAGGTAGCAATGGTCCTCCTAGACCCTTGGTTCTCAATTGGGGATGGTTTTACCCCTTTAGGTGAATTGGTGTTGTCTGTAGACATTTTTGATTGTCATAACTGGGTGTGGGAGATGCTCCTGGCATCTGATTGGTGGAGTTCAGGAACATATTTTGACAATCTAATATAGGCAGGATAATTCCTCCTTACAGTAAAGAGTTACTTAGCCTCAAATGTCAATACGGTAGTTGTGGCCACAGTTTGACTTGCTGAATTTTTCACAGCCCTTAGTCAACCAAGAGTATTAAATGGGATATAATAGAAAAAAAAAAAAAACCCACTCTTCCTAAGTTAAAGTGTGTGCTGTTACTGAGAAGTTTGATGAAGTGCCGCTTCTGACGGTAGTTCATCCCTTCATCCAGCGTATAGACTCTGGATGAGCTACTAGCCACCCGTTAGCTACTGAGTCATCCTATTTAGCGATTGATTGCTGTCATAGTATTTGTCTTCAAGGAATCTAAATGAGTTAATCATGACCTCAACCACAAACCTAGTAATTGTGGCAACTCAGATTTGCCAAAGAGAAAGCTGGGAAGTGCTTCCTTCAAGCGAGAAGGTGGGGGTTCTCAGCTTACAAAGAAATAGTGCGCCGAGATCGCGGCTTCCTTCAATAATAACCAATCTATCTGTAAAATGGTGAACAAGGGGGAAAGGATGCTGGCTTTGCTGTCACACATCAGACTGCCAAAGTTGTAGTCACAGTGCTCGGTGGTACTCAGATTAGATGAAAAGGACGTTAGGTTCAGAAGACGCAAAGTGTGTTCTCCCTGACACTGTGCCATCCCAGAAAGCATTGTGCTTGCGCGGTAACATCTGGAAGGGATGCAGTGAAACAAGCAGATGGTGGTTACACAGATGATGGGGAGGGGGCATTGTTTGTATCGTTGTAGTATTTGTGCTTCCTCTTGCATTGTGGTGGCAAGTGGTTGGGGTCTGGTGTCTCCTCAATCGCTCCATCTTACTTTTTGAGAACCTCTTACTTTTAGGAATCTCTCCCTAAACCTGAAACTCACCAATTCAGGTAGGCTTACTGGCTAGCCTCCCCAGTGCTGGGATTACAGGTGCATGCTACCACACCCCACTTACACCAACATCTCCAGGCATAACGATCTTGGGTATTGTATTTTCTAAAGCGTTAAATAATACATCTCAAGTAATTACTTGCCATAAGGAAGGAAATAATTTCTGAAAGTGATTTACAAAATGTATTGTATGGTTCCATTCATTTGTCTCACAATCTAGCTCAAATAAACTGATGTGGGGTGACCTCCTGGGGAGACGTGAGCACATGTCTGTCTACTCCCCGACAAGCAAAGCCATCAAACCAAGGAAGCCACACCACCAGTATCTAGTTTGGCAAGCCAGTTTGAATTGATTTAAGGGAGTATGAGTGCAAGGTTGCTTGCAGGAGCGCAGGTGACTCAGGCAGCTGCATCACCGCCAAGCCCACCACAACCTGGGTTGTGACTCACCCTGGCTGTATCCATGGAATTCCCGGTGCAGCTTGCAGGCAGCTCCACCAAGAACCTCCTCTTTTCCAGCAGCTCATAGCCTGCATCACCTCAGAGAGGGCCCCTCCTGAGTCTTACAAATTTCTGATATTTCCTGAGCCGCCTCCTTCTTCATAGTGGAATGTTTCATACAGGGCGGAGTTAGCTACCCAACAACCTAGGGCTAGGCTAGTAATGCCCTTTGTGACAACCAGAAACACAGTGTTTCACCTGTCCCTCCATTCTGGAGGCAAAGCTGATCAAGAGAACCCTTTTCATCATTGACTTCCAGAGACTGCCTGAAGATCCATTGGGGCAATGAGACAGGATTTGAATGCTTCACTTTGCTCGTGAATGGATTTTATTTTAGTGGAGGACCAGTTAAGTAGAAAAGGTAGATGGTGGATAGTTTGCTTTGGAAAACACACACATCTCCAAAAACAGAGAAACCCTCAAAGACAGTTCGCAGAGATCTGCTGAAAATGACGGTAGAGACACGGACTTCTTCGAGTCTCATTGGTGTAAAGACACCCAGACCCACCTTGTGGGGGTAAAGCAGCTGTCACAGACTGCCACCAGCATCTTTACATCTTTGTGATTTCAAAACAAGTCCATTGGTGGGGGTGGGGTGGCTCAGCGGGTAAAGCACTTGAGTTTAGATTCCCCAAAACCAACATTGGTCATAATCCCATTAGAGACGGGTGAACCTCAAGGTCTTAGTGGCTGCCGTCTCCCCAGCAACTGCTCAGTGAGAGACTCGTATAAGATAGAGGGGGCTGAAGAGATGACTTTGTGAGTAAGCACACTGGCTGATCTTCCAGAGGACCTGGGCTTGGTTCCTAGCACCCACACGACTGTTTATGGCCACCTGTAGCTCCAGTTCCAGGCGACCTGATGCCTTCTTCTAGCATCTACGGGTGTCAGGTATGCACACGGCGCACAGACATATAGGCGGGCAAAACAGCCATACACATTAAACATGGAAAGATAAGACAGAGAGCCATCGAGGTGGTTCAGTTTGTAAAAGTCCTTCCTCCAAGCCTGACAGCCCGCGTTTGATTCCCGGTATCCAAATGGGGGAAGGAGAAAACCAGCTCTTGGGAGTTGTTCTTCACACGTACATCATAGTCCACGGAGAGAATAAATAAATAGTAAGATACGATATTAAAGTTGGAGAGCAATTGAAGAAGACACCTGATGCTGGCCTGTGGCCTCCACATGCATACATATGCATACACCAGACACAAAATGAGTCCACTGAAGAAGCGTGCTAGCTTCTGGGACCTTAAAGATGTTTCTGACCCTGTACTATGTGTGGGCTGCTGACCTAACAGTACCTCTGGCTCCACATCATGTCCCCCATAGCTCCCTTCCTTCCTTCCAGCCGGCTCTGTGAGAGCTGGGTTGTGTTTATGGTGCTGACATAGGTGCACCTGATTCTCACTCACTGCCTGGTGGTCTCACCAGTAGCTTCCTGATGTCTCTCCCTGCCCACCACAGCGCCCTATAAGTCAGATGCTTAGTGCCTCGGTAACAGCCTCTCATCCTGGGGGAATGGAAACCACTGGGTGAATGCATTGGGGTGCATTTTGGATGCTTCCTAGAGAGCCTTAGAATCAAGCCACTGTTCCCCTCTACAACTTTGTCCATGTACCCCTAAATGTTCACTTGCTTTCTGGAGGCCCAATGTCCAGGGTCATGGTGTCAGCAGGTTGGCGTCCTCTGGGCTTTCAAGTGGCTACCCACTTTCCAGAGCATCACCCCGCTGTGCACAGATGCCCCACTGTATCCTTTCCTTTCCATAAAGACCAAGCTCAGCCTTACGACCTGCCCTGTAGACCTTATTTGATAACTTCATCTCTTTAAAGGCTCTGTCTCCAAATGCAGTAACGTTTCGAGGTACAGGGATTGGTACTTCAGCATATGGATGCGGAGAGGGGGTATTTGGCTTTGAGATTGGAGTTGGGTTCAGCAGACTTTTTCTGCTTTATCTGAAACTGCTGTAGAGGTCTTTAGATGAGTCCGTACTGGGAGGGAGGATATCCCACTCGGTAGCCGTCTTCTCTCATATTTTTTGAGTTCCCTTCTGCTCTGAATGCTTTGGTCTGGGAAGGCCTGGAGAGAGAGTGTAACACCTTCACAAGACACATGACACGAGGCATGTGTCTCCAGAGTTTCTAGAGACACAGGCCATGTGACACCGTGACCTGGAGAGGGTTGTGCTTATGAAGGAACCGTGAGGGTATGTGGTGACTGTGGCTGAATGGGATGGTTTCTGGAACACTTTGGCCCAGACATCCTCGGATCCATCATCAGTGTGTGGCCTGCAGTGTGAAGAGCGAAGGGTGGGAAGAACAGAAATGACCACGCTCCCTCGGGGCCTCCGAGAGACCTGGAGCTTTTGTGAGGGAATGTTCAGCAGATGTGCTAGGAACAAGGAACCTTGAGGAAGGGGTCTGTAATACAAAAGTGTCCGTGGACACATTGTAGGTGTTGCTGCCTATGTCCTGCCCTGGACCGTTGCACTTCCTGCTCCCTCCGCCTGGTCAGCCTTTCCTCACACCTTAGTGTCTTGTCAGCACTAGTGAACCTTCAGAAGAGCTTCTGCCACCATCCGCTCTGCCTCACTCTTCTGTCCGTCATTCGCCATCTGCAGTCAGCAGTCATCATCTTTTCTTAGCTGACACCTGCTTAATGCTCCATGATTATTTGCTAAATGAATGAAGGCATCCATGCGGGCAAAGCCCCTGCATATAAAAATACATTAAAATTCACTTTTGGAAACAAAATCTATGATATGTTTTCCTGGTTGGGGTTACTGTCATGATGAAGCATCATGGCCAAAAGCAACTTGGGAAGGAAGGACTTGCATTTCCACATCATAGTCTGTTATCGAAGGAAGTCAGGACGGGAACTCAATCAGGGCAGGATCCTGGAGGCCGGAGCCGATACAGAGGCCATGGCAGGGTGCTGCCTACCAGCCTCGTTCATTACAGCTTACTCAGCCTGTATTCTTACAGAACCCAGGACAGGATGGCACCTGCCACAATGGGTTGAACCCTTCCATCAATCACTAATTAAGAAAATGCCTTACAACTGGATCTTATGGGGGCATTTTCTTACTCGAGGTGACTTTTCAGAAGTCTTTAGCTTGTGTCAAGTTGACATAAAAGTATCCAGGACATATTCAAAGAGTCGAGAGGAACAAAAACATAAAATATCTTATTTACTGGGTATTGACATGACATTTTAACTATTTCTTGTTAAGTTTTAACATGAAAAAACTTAAAATGGAATCAGATCTTGAGGGTCTCCTAAGATATTCCAAAGGCTGGGTGTTAAACACATCATCATTGGACAATTCTAGAACCCATTCTAGGTCTGTCCGTGTAGCCTGGCTGGTCTGGAACTCACTGTGTGAACTCCAGCACGTGTTTGGCTTGCAGTAATCCTGCGATCTCAGCTTCTGGTCTGTTGGAATTGTAGGTGTGCCCCCCTGTGCTGGATGTGTAGATACTTTGGAATTGATGTTTACCCTTCCTTTCACTATGAATAAGTAATAAATCACAGGAGAATTAAGGACACTAGTGACTCCTTCGCCTATGCAAGTCCTGGCTGCCTTTTCAGGTCACATTTCACCTGCTGCCCATGTCTTGAGACACTGTGTGTTTTTCGTGGTTTTGTTGTTTTAAAGCTGTAGGAGTTCTTTGGACCTCCTGCTGGACCTTTACAGGCCTGTTACTGTAGCACACATGTCTTTTCATTGCTTTGCAAAGCTGTTTTTCCATACAGAGCATTTCCTTAGTATGTTTATTTTTCAGTGGGTAAAAACATTAGGCCTAGAACACTGCCATAGCCTTTGCCAGCTGGCCAGAAGGCTGGGATGTAACTCAGCTGGTACGGTGAGTGCCGAGCGTGCAGGAAGCTCTGGGTTCAATCCCCAGTATCACATAAACCAGACTTGGTGGTGCATATCATGGGATCAAGTAGGATCAGAAGTTTAAGGCCGGCCTGGGATAAATGAGACGCAAATCTGGGTTAGATCTGTACAGAATGAGCCACCCTGGCTCCTCATCTCAAAATGCGTGAGTGAAGCTCCCTCCTCACAGTTGAGGGCTCTTCCTTCCCTTTGAAGCCCCTTCCATACCTGTCAATTGCCTAATGGATGGGGATGATAGAGCTTGGGCAGAGGGTCTGCTCAGCTTATCGGGACTGTCTGAGGATACTCGGGCTTTGGGGAAGGAGCAGAAGGATCTAGGACAGCTGGTCAAAACAAGCTTGCCCTGCCTTGTGGGAGGGATAGAGCTTTCAGATGATCTTTTGGTTAAGACCTTAATTAAAAACAGCCTTGGTCCACTTGTGGCAAGAATTTATTAAAGGAAAATAACCACGAGCGAGTCAGTGTTGTCTTCTCAAACAGAGCACCCACGTGGGAGTCATGGCTTAAATTCTGGTGAACTAACTCAAGGAGCCAAGACACCATGGACTGGTTACTTAACAGTTCATGATGCGTGTAATTAGGGGGAGGATTGATCTCGGAGATCTAAGAATCTCTGAAGTTGAAGACACTGTGATTTGTGGCTTAATTAGAAACTGATATCATGGTACCAGAAGGAAGATGTATAGTACTTAATCTCCCCTGTGCCACCTCAATCTTAGACTCACAAGTGCCGTGTTGTATCTGCAGAGTCCTAGTTACTGCTGGAAGTCTCTTGTTTGTTCTTTGTAAACTATAGAGAAAACGACAGGTTTCTTCTACAGTGAGGGAACAGAGCATCACTTCTATTGTGTTTGGGGCCAGCAGGGTTACAGGTGTCCGAGGCTTCCCTGCCCTGACATCCCATCCGCCGTTGCATGCTTTCGGGACGCCTGTGAAATCCTTGGTGTGAGTGAACACGGGGACTGCTCTGTGGCTGACAGTGAACCTCGTTCACATTCGTAGAAAGAAACCTTGACAGATGCAAGGGTGGGAAACCTGGAGAGTGACCTGCTGCAGGCTCTGGCGTCGGAGAAGAAGGTACAGTAACTTGGTGCCAGAGCCGGAACCCCTGGCACCGGTTGTAGATAGGCGTGCCCTTGAACTGAGCAAGGTCCCTCTGGGTTTATTTGTTCCTCCCTGCAGCTGTTCTTTGAAGTTTTTAAGTGGTGTGTCCATTTTACAGAGGAGGAGCTCGAGGCCTAGGTTAATTCCAGCATGCCCAGAAACATGAAAAGAAAAAAGGGCAACCAACCCAGACTTCTTGTTGTGAAGCTTGGGTGTTATTATTTGGTCTTTTTATATCAATTGTGAGATCAGATCGCTTAAGATTAGCAGAAGGCAGCACTGGGAAAGCAGAGAGTCAGGGTTTCACTGTGTACTCTGACTATCCTGGAACTCTCTCTGTAGGTAGACCAGACGGGCCTCCAACTCAGAGATAGGCCTGCCTCTGCCTTGAATGCTGGGATCAAAGGTGTGCACCATGCCTGTCATGTGAGACCCCATCTTTAAACCAACAAAGCCTATGATGACAGCAAGAAGGGTGATAAAAGGGCAAGAATATTACCAGCCAGTCTGTTCTTTTAAAAGGGGTGGGGGTGTGCGGGGTGAGCATCAGTAAAATTCACTGACTTGCTGGACAGACGATAATTTGAATGACATGGGAGGTAAGAATGAGCTCTGTTGGGTATATATGTAACAATTGCTGGGGGTTTGTAGTCTTTCCTGGCTTTCTGGTCCCTTCTAACATCCTTAAAGAAAAGGAACGTTCCCAACTGAGAGGAATGCTTGAGTCTTAGCATACTTGAGATAGTGATCCCAGGCTCTATCTGTTTATTAGATGGCTTCCCACAATGGGAGCCCTCTTTCCCTCCCATAAAAGTCCCAGGCCAGGCAACAGTATTTCATGACTTTAATCCCAGCAGAGGCAGATGGATCTCGGTATGAGGCCAGCATGCGCTGCATTGTGAGTTTTAGGCAGGAGTAGGAGCATAAAGCCAAAGGGAATAGCCACACTGCTCGTGGTTTAAGTTGTTCAGTTCCAGTGCGTTCTGAAAAGGAGAGTCATGGGAAGGCATCATAGCTGGGGCCTCTTACATATTGCAAAAATCTTTCCCACCTTTCAGGACTAAAAGTTGGTCTGTGGAGCTGGAGAAATGGATCCGTGGATCCACATAAAAAGCCAGGCCTGGCCAAATGTGCCGCTAAACTCAGCTTGGTCCTCTTGGCCTCTGTGGAGCACAGGCTCACCAAGTGGTCTGTCTGTGTGCCCAGAAGGGAAGTACTGCTGAGAAGGCTCAGAAGGGACCAAGCCTATACAGCTTGGTAAAGCATCCTGCAATCGCAGCTCCTTCCAGAGGCTGTCATTTTGACACGGTTTGATACTTTGTGACAAGACAACGCCAGCCTTCCGGAATAGTGTTCACTTTTTGATGGAGAAAGAAGCCTCTCTTATTCTTGATCCTCCGCAACGCATGAAAACTGGCCTAAGTCGAGGTTAGAAATACAATGAAATGGCACCGCCGTCTGCAGAAAACATTAAAATTGGGGTTTTACAAAAGTAGCTTGTTCCTTTGCTGTGGATAGATTGTTCTGCTCCAGTTAAGTAAAAGCTATTTTCATTCAGCAAAGGGGACTGGGACACTTTGGAGCAAAAGCCTCTGATTCCCTGTTCCAATCTGAGAACACTTAAGGAAAAACTAAAAGCTACTTATTCCATAGCCTGGTGGGGAAGGGGCTGGGGAGTTTCCTGTCTGCTCTCCCCTATCCTGGCTTGGTAACTGGTCCAACAGAAAAGGCTTGCTCAGGGCCAGCCAGAGCTTCTGTCCTCCCCCCTTCCCCTGCCATCTGCACCCACACTGTGCTTGCTTGTAAGATTTATTTAATGACATGTGTGACTCTCGGACTATCCATGGTAGTGAATACCACAAATTTGCCTAGGTAACATGATAGTTTTTATTTGCTTTAAGTTACCTTTAGCTTCCAGTGTGGTGTCATGGGAAAGGGCACCAAACTTGGATCCAAAGCTCTGAGTTCAAGTTTCAGCCTTGACATTAGCTTTTGCCGGCTCTGTTTCCTTGATCCATGAAATGGGACTCCTAACGCTCACGCACTTTCTCTTAAGCAGTGTCGAAGGGCTTTGTAAACTTTAAATCGACAGGCAAGCCAGTCAAGAAAGTATCAATCTGTATCTTTCATGATCCACCAAAAACTCATGCTTGTTTTCAAGTTTTAGATAACCAAATTTGCATAATCTTCTCCCCCATTTTATATTTCTTGTTGTTTGTGATGGGTTCTCATGTTGCCCAGATTAATTCTAAATTCCCTTTGCTTGGGAGGCTGGCCCTGAACTCCTGTCCTGCTGTCTCTAGCCTCCAAGCACTTAGAATGTGGGCATGCCTCATCATGCCCTCTTTTTGTATTTTTATGCAGTATTTTTTCTCTATGGAATTCTATGTGTAGGGTGTTTCTCTGACGAGTGAATAGACTTCAACTATCCCCTCCATATAATTCACCATTCCTTTGGCAAATGCAGTTTTGTTTTGTTTTGCTTTGCTAGGTTTGAGCTGTCCCAGAACTTTCTTCATAGACCAGGCTGGCTTTATCCGCCTGCCTCTACCACCCAGCTGCTGGATTTAAAGGTGTGCACCATTCCTGGCATCTACGCAGTTTGCTAACTATATTCAGTAGACGGAAGCTGCCTTGTTTATGCTGTGAAGATCCCAGCGCACTCCTTACTAGAGCCTGCTGGTTTGTGATGGTCACCATCTTAAAACAAGTCTCAGCGTGGCTCTGGCTGCAGAGTAGAAGCTGGTAATTACACTCTAGTTTTTCTATGGATGTCACCAATCTGGGTGACATGGACACCAGAGCCGGACACTTGCCAGCTGTTCCTTGTTTCTCTGCTTTGGGGGCCCTGGTCTGAGTGGCTGACTGTTCCTCAACCAGGCCGGTCACTTGTTTACAAGCAAAAACTAACTTCATATCAGACTGTCATTTTAATAGAGCTATTCTTGTTTGTAACTCAGAGATTTCCCCCCAAAAAACCAAAAAATTTATAAGTTTACTTGATTTGGGGGTTTCCCTTGTTGATGTTGGGGTTATAAGAGGGACTTAGGAGTTGATAGTATGAGGTTTTATGAAACATTCAAAACTTATCTAAAATTCTGACCAAACATTTTTTCCTTCTAATTTTTCTAACAAAAATGGAAACTCCAGCTGTATAAATAATGATTTTTGTTTGAAACTATTTCTTCCCTTGTTTTTAGAACCATCGAGGGAATTAAATTATAAATAAGTCTTAGCAAAGAACAACTGTCATTGTGAACAGAATGCAGAGTTGTTCGTGCTTTGACCCCCGTCTCAGGGCACAGAGGCAGTGAGGAGTGTGGTGGGCAAAGCTGGCTGTTTGTGGAGGTAGAGAGGGTTATGCAGATGTTGATTTGATTGGATCTTCATTTTATTTGTTAACATATCGCTCAGTTCTTTTAGATGACTTAAACTGAATTTTATTTTTATGGATATGGGTGTTTTGCCTGCCTGCATGTCTGCATCATGGAAGTCAGAAGGAGGCACTGCTGGGACTGGGTTTAGAGTTTTGTCAGGGTGGGAATTGAACCCGAATCCTTTAGAGGAGCCACCAGTACTCTTAACTACTGAGCGATCCTTTCTTTTTTCTTTCTTTCTTTTTTTTTTAATTCACAGATATTTTAACTGGCTAAAAATGGTATTTTCTATGTATTCATTTGCTACCGTGCGTGTGTGGCATATGAGTGGGTTTGGGGCTGGTGAGCATGCCCTGCGTGTACATCTGGAGGTCAGAAGTCAACCTCAGATATTTCTCTATGACTTTCCACCTGATTTGGAGGCAGGGCCACTCGACCTGTAGCTTAACACCTGGCATCACACATGGCCATACCCTGCCCTTTCCATGGGTGCTGGGGATCAAACTCTAGACCTCATGCTTTTACGCTCACTAAGCTCTAAAATGATGTTTTTCTATAAGAGTTTATTAGATCGCTTTTTAATACTATGTTTCTTTTGAGCCCGCAGCCTCCATCCCCATGTTATCTTTGAGGAGATGATTTATTTTTATAGAGAAGCTCAGTTGGTAGAGTGCTTGGTTGGCATGCCTGATGTCCTGGGCGCCATCTTTTCTTGCATATAATACCAGCACTCAGGGGCGGATGCAGGAGAAACAGAAGCTCACGGCCAGCCTGGCCTAAGTGAGACCCTGTCTCAAAACAGAAAGAAATAGTTCACATTCATTTATCTCCCAGACATCGTCCAATTTAGCACTTGTCATAGGAATGCCTAAGTCTGTGGCCACCATTAATCTTTTTCTTTCCGTAGGTCTGTATTTTAGTTACGAACAAGGGGCACTTTAGGCTAGCCAGGATGCAATAAGAAACCTTGTAAAAGCACTATGTGCTTTTTGATCCTCCTTGTTGTATAAAAGGGATTTTCCCCATGTTATTGGACAATTGGTTTCATCATATTTTTATGTTTTTGTTGTTATTTTATTTTATGATTGTCTTTTGAAATAGGGTCTCTGGGTGGCCCAGAACTTATTAGGCAAGGCTGGTCTCAAACCCACAGAGACCCATTTGCCTCTGCCTCTTGGGTGCCAGGATTCAAGGCATGCACTATCATACTCGACCCTTGTCACATTTTCAAATCAACTTGTCTTCCAGAGAGATTATGCTCTTGTCTATTATCTGTCTATTATCTATTCTATTCTTCATTCCACAAATACTCAACCAGTGCATGTCTTTGACAGGTGTGTAACTTCCAAGAAATTGTTGCAATTATTTAACATGATTGTTCAGAAAAAAATATAATAACTTAGATTAGAGGTGTTAACATCATCTTACACTGAACATATTTTCTAGAGTGCTCCAAATTTAACTAGTGTTAAATTTTTCGCAGGAGAAATACAGTCGTTGGTCTAAAGAAACAGGAGGGAGTGTGGCCAGAGTGAGGGTACGCTCGCTCTCTTTCTTCTCTCTCTGCTGGTGACACCTGTAGAAAAGAAGGCCGTCTGCTCTCTCTACCCGCTAGCTGCTTCCTTTCCATGCTGGTCTTCAGGGCTGGTAGTCCCAAGAGCAACTTGTTCCTCTTAGGAGTGAAGGCCGCACACTGAAGCATAAGGCTGCACAAACTCTGCTTTCCAGACTGACTTGTGCCTACCTCTGCCAGCAATAAATTCGGTGGACATCTTGAAGGGAAATGTACAGATGGTTATGGGGAGGGCAGAGATCCGAGGTGGAGGATGGGAAGGTCCTGCCACACAGATGGGCAGGGCCTGCCTTGGTGAGAGAGCGCGCATCTTAGGGGATTTGTACTGTGTTCCTTTTGTCTTTACTTTTGTGGTATTGTAGGCGGAACATTGCAGATTTCACTTGGATTTTTTATTTGGTGTGTGTATGTGTTTGTCTGTGTATGTGTGTACTTTGTACAGACGTGACGGTCCATACTGGAGGGTCCTCCCCTGTCTTTTCCCCATGTTGTCCTCTCAGGCGGTCTCTCACTGAACCTATAAGGGGCCAGTGGGTTCCAGGACCCTTCCTGTCCCTACTTCCCCAGCACTGGAATTTCAGGTGCATGTCCCTGCTCCTGGCTTTTACATGAGTTCTTGGGGCCAAGCTCAGTTCTGGTGCCTGCATGCCCAGCATTTTACCAGTGGAACCATCTCCCAACATTTGCCATTTTAAATTTTTTTAGGTGTAGATTCCAGCAGCAGCAGGTACCTCTGTCATCACTGCCCATTTCAGAAGTGTTTTCACCCTTTCTCCCACACCCTCCCTCCCTGTTCCTCTGAGCCCCTAACGAGGTCTCTTCTATTTTCTGCTCTCTATGAAGTTGACCGCTCTAGATAACTTGTACAGGTAGAATCAAACATTTGCGTGAGCAGTTGGTTTCATTTAGCACAGTGTCTTCAAGTACCATCCATGCTTGGCATGGCTCAGAACTTCATGCTTTTTATGACAGTAATGTTCCTCTGTGTGTGCCCATTTTGCTTACCATTCATGGGCCCTTGGTAAGGTTTGGATCCCACAGAGAATGCTGCCTAGATGTTGGTATGTTTGCACCTCTGATTTCAGCTTCTTTGGATATGGGACTGAAAAGATAAGTGGCTTAGCAGTTAAAGAACACTTGCCTCTCTTGCAGAGGATCCAGATTTGGTTCCTGGTACCTGTATCAGCTTATTGGTGTGTATCCCCAGAAGTGACTGTTGGTAACGCAGTGTGCAGCTTCTGGAAGAACTGCGAGAATCTCCTGCAGTAACTGTGCCATTTTACATCACGCATACGGTAGAAGGCCATGGCAGGGGGCACAATGAGCCTTTTGAATGGCACCTGCCACTTTAACCCACTTTAACCTAATCTGCCTCATCTTCATTGGTCACTGCATCTCCCAGTATTGTTTCTGATCTCATGAGCCCTCCTCCCCGTCCTGCTGGCTTCAGTTCTTTCATTGTTGCTCTGGTTGGTTGTACCTTTCTGCCTGTGGGGCGCTGGAAGGCTTTGACTCAGCTACAGTGGCCCTGTGCTCTTCAGCATCAGGGGAGAGTTAACATGGTGTGTGCTAACCCACTGCCCTCCAAAGTCTGCAGTGAGCCCTCTCATTCTCTTGGAAACCATTGCTGTAACAGGTACAGCTTCATGCGAATGAGAAATTCATCCTGTTCTACATCTGCATCCAGAGGAGCAGCTCCTCACATGTCAGAATTATTTTACCAGTTATCTTGGTGACTCAGATGCTTTTCCATCGCTCAGAGCAAGTTTTAGAATAGTATGAGTTTCTGGAATATTCAAATTTTGAGATACTTTCCATCACTGGTTAAAGGAGGTCTTCAGAGGAAGTTTAGGATGATTTGAAGTGTTTTCACACTTTCCATAGACATGTAGTTGTGTATGTCCTACAGCAGGACATGATTCCTCACAGGTAGCCATGTAGATCAAATCTTTGTTTCTTCGTGTGTTGTTTTTTTTTTCTTCAACCTTGGAAGCCTTTGGGGGCAGCAGGTAGTCTGGGGTACCATTTGGGAGTACCATGCAGGAGCCGGGTCATCTGCCCTCTTTCTGTGACCTCCACAGACATTCCCTAGATCCAGGGCTACCATCCTGACACTTCGTTTGTTTTGGTTTTGTTTCTCTTACGGAATCATGGTACTAGGTCCAAGTGGACCCGCAGTGCTGAACATTCCGTGAATTGCTTTCCCATACCTTGCTCTTTACAAAATACATAATCTGAAATCTTCAGTCGGGAGCCATTTCTAATAACATGTTTAACAAAATTAATTGTAGTCCTTGATCCCGTTTAAATTCTGGAAGGGCTGTCCTTCACCAGGAATGTGACGTGTGTCTGCCGCTGCATGGCCTCTACAGACTGAGTGCTCTCATTGACTTGATGTGAATCTCCTGTCAACCTCTCTGCTGTTTATTAGCTTTAGAATGGCAGGGTGCTCTGCTCTCAAGCCACAAGCTTGGTCACAGCCTTGGAGGTAAAGCTTGCCTGTCAGTGTCCCCCAGCGCCTTAGACACTTCTAACACACCACGTGTTTACAACACGACATACTGTTTTAAGTAGATGTTAACAAGTTCATTTTGGTGGAGACAGTCTCTCTGTGGCCTGGGCTCACCTGCACTCATTCAATATGTAACCCAGCCCGGCTTTAAACTCGCGGCCATCCTCCTGTCCCCACTGTACCTTTGAGCTACTATGCTCAGCTAACTAGTTTATAAAGTAAGCTTGATTCGGGTCCTTGAGAATAACATTTCTGTGTAGCTGCAGGGTTGACATTGAGACAGATAAATGATGTGTTTGGTACTTAGCTCAATCCTCCTGAAAAGAATATCTCGTACCTACCATGATCCCTAGTGAGCCCTCAAATGCATTAGCTGTCACCTTTTCCGAAAGTCAGGTTGTGCTGTGTTTTGCTGTCCCAATTGTGTGTGTGTGTGTGTGTGTGTGTACTTCGTTATACAGCTGTGCCCAGAAATCGGCACGGAAACTCAGCCCTAGCCTTGCAGTTTGGTACAGCCTGTTTGTGTGCCCGTTTACAAGCAAGCAGGGTCCCTGGAAATTAAGTGGTATGTCGACCACAGCAGCAAAGCAGAAAATGTATTTTCTTAACTGTTTGATGTAAGATTTTGTTATTAAGTCTTGGGAAAGGTTATGAGTTAATCCGAGGGTCTTGGGAAGTCCCCTTGAGTCATGTGGGGTGTGGTAGCATTGAGATACAGGCCTCTAGAGCCACACAGATCCAACTCTCTGGTCTGTTTATCCCCAGGCCCAGCGCAGCTTCTCTAACACAGCAACTTTTAGAACTGACCTGCATTGACCTCTAATCCTAGTCATCTGGGCCTTTAGTTTTTCTTCATTAAGGTAGAGAGTGGGGCTCTCAGTGACTTAACTCCTTTAAGACTTCTTGGTGAACCAACAGATCCTTCTTGGAAAGAATGGTGTTTGTCTTATCTTCCTCTTTAGGATTACAAGGTTTTGGCAACTCTAACTGTCGATCATTACCTATAGTTAATTGGCTCTAGGGACACCCCTGGAATACTAAAATGCCCAGGTGCTCTAGTCTCCAACATAAAACAGTACCGTATGTGTACGCCCTCACATACTTTTGGCCGTATTTAATGCAGTTGTAATGCTATACTCTAGTTAATGCTGTGTTGCTTATGGGGAATACTAAAACAGATGTGTGTGTTTAGTACAGATGCCTAGATTTTCCTCTGGATATCTTCAGCCCTTGGTTGGTTGTACAAATGCCTACTTTCTCCTTTTTGAAAAAAATTATTTATGTGTGTATATGACTGTTTGAGAGAGACAGACAGACAGGAGTCTAGAAGAGGATGTCGTGTTTCTTGGGGCTGGAGTTACAGGTGTGTGTGAGCTGTCTGGTGTGTGTGTCCTGTGGGGTAAGCATCCTTATCCACTGAGCCATCTCTCTAGCCCCATTTGCTCCATTTCTAAGGCATGTTATTCTATTTCATCTGTGCATTTGAATTCCATCCGTGTTCTTCCTCTGAGTTTGCTGCTAGGACATGGCCCATCTTGTTGCCCTGGCTTCATGTAACTAGAAAGCTTGTCTTTGCTCTTGGAGGCAGTGTAGCATGCTCATCACTATGTTACTAGAAAGACTTGGGTACAATGGTCATTACAGATTCAATATTCCAGGGTTCAGTAATTGGGTTTCCTTATCAGTCTGACTTAAGGCAGAAGGCCCATCTGTATTGACCACACATTTTCATGGATTTATTTTACCAACGTTTTAGGGATTTACCCTTGAAGGCATTGAAATGTCAACTTGATATGCATGGGAGGTGTGTGAAACAGGCCAGGTGACGCTCACAGTTGGAGTCAATTGCTGAGCATGATGTAAGATACCTGTTTGTGGACGAGGAGTGAGAATGAGCTTGGTAACCACTTTATGTAGTATTTTGGATTATGTATACAGGATAGACGGCTCAGCATTGAAAGAGAACCTAAGAAATTCGAAGCAAAAACCAAATAAGTATTAACCAATAGCAGGTTTGTGAAATACCACGTTTAGTAATGGGACACAACCACCTTAGACCCAGTGGTGATCCTTCTGGGAACTGTCTTTCTGGTTAATATCAGGATGTGATATTAGCACATCAGCTTGTATCTTGTCAGGGAACAGGTAGGTCTTCAGAGCCTGAGGACTGAAGAATTTCCACATTGTCCTGTGTAATGTCATAGTGGAGGGAGAGTCCCCAGCCAGGCTCTGGCGCTCTACAGCTAGTAATCGATGTGGGGAAAGGGCAAAAGGGTTAAGCAGTCCTGTGTTATTAGAGGTGTGTATGCATGCAGGTGGATGTGCAAGCATGCACAAACATGAGAGAAAAACAGGTAAGTCTTGCTATTTTTTCCTTTTATCAGACAACTCACCCTTGTCCCCTTGGTGCAGGAATGCAGTCAACCTCCAAGCCACTGAGTTCCCTGCCTAGGACTCTGGAACTCTAAACTGGAGCAGGTCTTGACAGTTACTATTGTAGCACACCAACTCCCCAACAGCCTTCTGGGGTTTCCTTCCCCTGTAATGACAGTGACCTAAACTGATGAAGCCCCCAAGGAAAGGACATTGATGAATTAGAAAATACACTTTCATGATGCCATCTTGTGCAGGCATTGCTGCACAATTAGGAATTCAACCTCTCAGGGAACAGTCTGTGAAGTAATGTCTCTGTGTGTGTATATGCCGGGGGGAGGGTGATTACAAGCACATTCATTAACTGTAAACTGTCACCAATAGTCACTGCTATAATTTTTTAAAGATTTGTGTGTGTGTGTGTGTGTGTGTGTGTGTGTGTGTGTGTGTGCGTGTGCTCATGTATGTGGTTACCCTTGGAGGTTAAAGTGGAGTGTCAGACCTGGAACTGAAGCCACAGGTGGCAGTGGGCCACCCATATGTATGTGTGGTGTCCAAAGAGGCTAGAAGAGGGCTTCACATCCACGGGAAGTGGAGTTTGAGCAGTTGTGGACAACCATGTGGGTGCTGGGAACTGAGCTGGGGTCTTGTGGAAGAGCAACTGGTGCCTCTAACAGCTGAATCATCTCTCTAGCCCTTGGTAGTAGATGGGGTTTTCCAGTGGCCGGAAGAAGCCATAAGAATTAAGAAGCCTGGAATCCAAATTTTAGGTATCACACTAAAAATTGTGAGGACCAGAAAGGACAGAGGGGAAGCGACACAGTGTGCTAGGGCAGCAGTAAGGACCAGTCTTGTTCTGTCCCTTAGTTCCACGTGGAAAGGATTTTTCCTAAGCTGGCCCCATCCTTTCTGCAGGTAGATTTTAGGAGATGACGGGAGAAGCTGAGCAGTGGATGGTGAAAAGCTAGTTGGCCGTGGGCGCCTTGTTTTGAGTATCTTGAGTGTTCCAGTGCCCAGCCTAGGAGCCTCTCCAAAGAAGCAAGAATCCGCTCTTCATGGTGTGAGTTTGTACAAGCAGCCATGTTGTCTTAAGTGCTGAGGTAAACCCTCCACTGGTTTCTTAGTGTGGAGAGTCAGTCAGTAGAAGCATGCACACATTTTCACCCCCTTACACGACTAACAGTTCTGGAGATACAACTCTGGTCCTTCACCATATCCGAGGCAGAGCTGTCTTTATTCTATACACCTGTGCTGCAGCAGCATGAGAGGATGTAGTTTTTATTTTACATTTTATAGGAGAACGTAAACTAAGGTATGTAGCAGGGGATAGTGTGGTTCATATCTGAAATTTCAGTAATTGGGAGGCTGCAGAAAAAAGATCACAAGGAAGGAAGGAATACTTTTATTTATAGGGCTAGAAGTGTAGCCCAATGATGGAGCACTTGGCCTAGCAAGCACAGGACCCTAGGTTTGATACCCAGCGTGGCAGCAACAAGGATTTAGAGAAAATGTAAAAGCCAGCCTGTCTCCAGACAGACATGGAGACCCTGAAAAACTCTGGGTACTGTGACTTTTGTAGAGTGTCTGAAGGTATCGCCTTCAGCTTCAATTAGTTAAATGGTAAGTTTGAGAGGTGGGGGAAGGGCAGATCAGATTTCTTGTCTGATCTGGGGAATTTTATATTTGAAGTCTTTAATTAAGTGCTCCTGTTGATTGTTTGCTTATTTAAAAAAAGCTGAGGGGTGTCTCCTAGTAAGAGACCTGTGCAGACATCAGAGCTCACTTAAAAGCACAGGCTGCAAAGAAATATAAATTCATTGTCTTAATTGGAAGAGAATATTTATAGAAATTGAATGACCCCATAAAGGTAAAAGCCTGGCTGCTTTCATCTTCAGAGTTCTGCTTTAGTGCGCATCTCTGAAAAGCCCATGTCTACAGGGTGGACTTTGCCATGGGAGCCCTGCCATCTCAGAGGTCAGTACCTTTGGCTTAGCTTGGTCACTTCGCTCCTATTTACCGAGTTGGATTTTGTTTTTAAACTTTGGGCTTTGCTGAAAATACACCTGTAAGAAAAGATGTGGCTTTGTGCTGAAATTTTCTCTTTGTGTGTGTGAGAGTGTGCACATGTGTATGTATGTAGGCCCAAAGTTAGCCTCTGGGGCCCTTCCTCAGGAGACATTCACCTTGCATATTTAGACAGGGTCTCTATGTTGTCCTGGAGGTCACCCATTAAGCAGGTTGATTGGCCATTGAGCCCCAGAGATCCACCTGTCCACCTCCCTAGGCTGGGATTCTGTGTGTGTGTGTGTGTGTGTGTGTGTGTGTGTGTGTGTGTGTGTGTGTGTGTGGTGGTGATGGTGGTGGTGGTTTTGAGACAAGTTCTCACCATGTAGCCCTGGCTGGCCTAGAAGTCACAGAAAACCCTCTGCCTCTCCAGTACCTGCCTTGCATTTCTGGCATTTTTAATGTGGGTTCTAGAATCAAACTCTGCACTTAGTACTTGCACAGTAAGCACTTTGTCAGTTGAGCAATATCCTCAGCTATTTTCAGTTTAATATAGTTGGGTGCTTTACAGTAAATGTTACCAAGGTTTAAACCACCATGGAAAGTTATACTTTGATGATCTTGCTGTCCAGTCTGTACCCATTGCAGCTGTTCTAATGCCTTGTACAAGCCCACAGTGCTGTCACAAATTCTTCCAAGGTTTATGATATGAGAGTTAGCCAGAAATATGCTTAAGGTATTGACTAAACAGCATTGCAAATAATATAGTTTCTGTATGGTTATTTTGGTTCTGAGCAACCAGGAACTAACAGAGACAGGCATGTGTGCATTTATGTGTTACACAGAACCATACACTTCTCTCTATCAGGCAAACAACTAACAACCAAACAAACAAACAAACAAAACTTGAAGATAAAGGAAATGATTAACTGGGATAATTTTTGGAAGCTATATAAGAGTTAAAGCCAATCTTCCTTATCTGTAAAGTCTCCTCTTATATCTTAAAATTAACCCATTTCTAATAATCTGTGTATCACCACATGGCTGTGACTTACCAGCAACTTTCCGGCACATCTGTCTCCCGCAGATGGCTACATGGCTTCTCACTGACTCTGCTTTCTTTCTCCCAGTATTCAGCTTAGTTTTCCCTCCTAGCTCTGTTCTGCTAAGCCACTGGCCAAAACAGCTTTATTCATTAACCAGTAAAACAAACATATACAGAAGGACTTCCCACACCATTTCCCCTTTTCTGTTTAAACAAAAAGGAAGGTTTTAACTTTAATAATATAGTAAAATTATATATAACAAAACAGGTATCAAGCAAGAATAACAGTTATAATATTTATATCTACCTTATCTTTTATCATAACTAAGGAAAACTATAGGTGATGTATGTTGTGAATGTTTTATTGCCATTGGTTAATAAAGAAGCTGCTTTTGGCCAATGACTTAACAGAGTAAAGCCAGGCTGAAAGAGATAGAGAGAGTGGGCAGAGTCAGGGAGATGCCATGTAGCCTCTGCTGGAAACATACGTGTGGGAACTTTGCCAGTAGCCACAGTCATGTGACGATACACAGATTAATAGAAATGGGTTAATTTAAGATATAAGAGCTAGCTAACAATATGCTTAAGTGATTAGCCAAGCAGTGGTTTAAGTAATATAGTTTCTGTGTGATTATTTCGAGTCAGGAAATGAACTAGTGGCCTCCTGACAACATGTCTCCACCTCCCTGGTGCTAGTTTGCAGATACTCACTGCCATGTCCAGCTTTTACATGGGTTTGGGGATTTGAACCGCCAATCTTTGTGCTTGAGCTGCAAGCACTTTGCCAGCTGAACCATCTCACTGGACCCAGAAGTTACTTTTTATGGAGCAAATTTCCTCTTTTTTTTGGCTTCTGAATTCCACTGCCTCCTCCCCCATAGAAGAGTTGGTTCACATTTCATTGCAGAACTTACATGATATTATTCTTTCTGTATTTATATGTCCCGATACTCTAAAAAAGGGTGCCCCCGCCCATGGCCCATCTCACCACAATAAAGGTTTCTTAATGAAAAGTCCACACTGTACACTTGTAAAACCAGAAACTTGGGTCACTGTTTTTTGGAGGGGGCAGGGAGCTAAGTCCTTTTGCAGCTTAAGACAGTTCTACCACTTTCTCCTTTAAGGGTAATAATGCCTACTCATGAGCGCAATGAATGAATGGACTGAGTCTACCTGTATGTTCTTACTAGGGGGATGATGAAATTTTGCCTTTTGGAACAAATCCTGAGGTATGCCTGAAGACAATCTCACTTCACTGGACGTGTTTCAGTCTTTATCCCCAGGCCTGAAGCTGAGCAGAAATCTCTCTTGTTACCTAAGAACCATGCCTTTTGTGAGTCCTTAATATGGGGATTATCAAAGCATTATCTGCCACAGATGCATGCTCCAATCTGTGACTTGAGCTTGCCTTGCGTGCGTGCGTGCGTGCGTGCGTGAAGCCCTGCTACTATATGCCCTATGCGCATATGTCAGGTGTGGTAGTGCACACTTGGAGTCCCAGTACTTGAGGTAGAAGCAGGAGTTCAAAGTCATCCTTGCTACATAGCAAGTTTAGGGTCAACTTGAGCTACATAAGACTGCTGTCTCAAAAAAAAAAAAAAAACAAACAAACATAAAAACAAAAAACCAGAACTGGCTCCAGCTAGGCTTAGTCAGTTAAAGGGATGTGTAGTGGTGAACAGATTTATTCCACGTGGCTACACCGGGAAGGGGAAGAGAATAGGATTACAGTGACCTATTACTCCTCTCCTTCACCTCCAAGTTCATCTTCCAGGTCCTGACATTAGGATTTGGCATTAAGAGATGGCAGGAAGTTTACACAACCATTCAATCCTGGTCAAGGAGTAATCCTGTCCATAGTCTCAGCTCCAGGCCTGTGGGTGGTCTGATGTTTAGCTGTTGATCTGTGACTTGCTGGCATCCCCATAGTGGATTCCTACCAAATAACTGATTCTGACGCAGCCTTGTTCTTGTGGGTTGGTTACTGCCCTCGTTTGCATGGGAGGGCCTTCACTGTCCCTTGAGTATTAACTCTTCTGGAATTCAAGGTGCCTGAAGAGAAAAGGGTAAGGCCCATCCATGGTTAATCTCTGTGCTTTCAACAAAAGTGAAGACAGCTTGCAGAATGGGAGCAGAGATGCCAGGTCTTCATTCTGCTCAGAGGTTGGATGTCTTGTTACCTTGTAGACCTAAGCATAGAGTCAGACAGTAAAGATCCCGTGTGCAGGGCTGCAAAAACTTGACTCTTAGCAAGCCTCCTGGGGATTTTAAACATGCTCCCCCAGTTTGAGTCCTGTGGCCTCCTTAGAAGTTCTAACTAATTTTATTTTTTGTTGTTATTGCTTTGTTTTGTTGTTTTATAATAGCAGATCACAGACTTTTGGTGCTGCCTTCTGGGTGGGTCGGGTTGGCCCTTCTTGGCAGGCAGCGGTCCGTGTAAGGACTTAGGAAACGGTGATATCTGTTATTTGACCCTGGTGCGCTTAGAATGGGAAATTTCTGGAGGAATTTTCCAGAGCTCTCATGGAGTCAGTGCTGCTTGGGACTCCATTGCATCCAAAATCCTGCCTACCAGGCCAATGCTTCCCAGTGTCTTGTAATTAAAAACCAGAAGAACAGGTTTCCAGAATATGCTAGGAAGTTTTGTGGCACTGAAAACAACATGCCCCCAACAAAAGCAGCATTGTTCCTCCTCATCCCGCCGCCCCTCTGCCTTTAAAAATAATTTGACACCAGAATGGAATACATATTTACTTGTGGTGGCTGTGGGCCATGGAAGGTGGAACTCTTCCTCTACCACCATGATTTCTGAACTTCATTGTGTCCACTGTCAACCTGGGTTGCAAGACAGAATCCCCTAAATGCCTTTGAGCAACTTTACCGCTATTCCAACCACATCTGTGGAAATAAATTCATGAGACTTGGGAATCACTTTTCAAAAATTCCCCCGGTATTGTGTATGCACTTTTGAGAACTGAGCCATGTAGTCCTGTAACAGGGACCAAAGATCACAATCAGGATGCAAGAAAGATGTTAAGATGGCTCAGTGGGTAAGGGCACTGTCTGAAGACCTGAGTTCCACCCTTAGGACCCACATGGTGGAAGGAGAGAGCTGACTCCTACGTGGACCACATGGCATGTGCATGCAAATGTGCACATGCACAACAGATAGAGAAACAAATAAATGATTGTAAATAAAATTTGTAAAGAAAGGCGTCTGAGGGTAAGCACAGCCATAACAAGGAATTGGTCATTTACAAAGCAGTTTGTATGCAACTTAACTCCTGGACTGTTTTCCCGTCTCAAGAAGAAAGCAGGCTGCAGTGTGTCTGTCTCCTGCATTTCTTTGTAATGGTCTTGCCCATTGATTTTGTTGGCTGTCAGCAAATGTGATAATACCAAAGGCCACCTGTGCCGGGGAGGTCAGTGCTGGACTTTCCTATTTGGCTCTGTTTGGACATCATTAGCAGATTGATTCGAACCCCTTTCTGGAGACTTTGACCTATACAGGGCTCTGTGGTCTTTTAGAGGAATAGTCCTTTCTAGATCTTTTCCTAATGTTTCCCTTGTTAACTGTTCTCTTATCCGTAGCAACAGTTGAGAATCTTCTTAGGAAACCCGTGCCTTGCTCTGTTTGCTCTCCTGCATATTTTTCCCTGTTAGAGGCTTTCATAGTTTGCCAGAAGGAAGAGAAGGTGTGGATTAAGAACATCATAAAGGGAGTTCTGAAGCTGGCCTGGGGCAAGGGTGCCCAGTGACTTTGACAAAAATGCTTTATAGTCCAATAGGGTGGAAATAGGAGACCTTCTCTGGTCCCTTTTCCAACATCAGGCAGTTCTTGGAGAGAGTACTCATGGAGATTCATCAGAGGCCAGTGCTGTGGTCATCTTGAAGTTGAAGGTGCTAGGGAGGGAACTCCATGCAAGTCACATGACGCTCAGCGGGCTTCTGTTTTCATTTAGGATTTTAGAATATTCTTCTTCATGTTTCTAACTGATATACTGAAGTTACTGACCAATTTAGTATTGGCCAAGGTCCGGTCACTTGTTGAAGGAGGAGCACTCCTGAGGCTAGGGAGCTGGCTTAGTAAGTAAGGCACTTACCACACCGACATCACCAAGTTCCCAACATGCCCGACATCCCGACACTGGGGAGATGGGGGGGGGAGAGCCTAGCCAATCCCCACACTGCCAAGCCCAGTCTAGTGGGTGTGCCAACAGCAGGTGCAGTGAGGAGCCCTTTCTCATGCAGTAAGGTTGAAAGCAGCTGAGAAGACACTGATGTTCACCCATGCTCACACACCTGGATCTGAGTGTGCGCATATGTGTACAGAAGGTGCCAAGTGTGTGAACCTCACTAGTGTGAGGCTTCAGATGTTGAAGGCATTCCCAGGAAGTTTTCTCCTTCACTTTCATCAGGTGAAACTCAGACTCTCTGGATCTACAATTTGCCTAAGGTTTCTTGCCTTTTATGCAGGCTCTTCGGTTAAATAATGAGACATTATATTTTGCTGACTTGCAACAACGGCTGTATGCTGGTACAACAGAAGCCATGTCTTTTTTAACATGTTTTCATGGGTGTTTTTTAATTCGCCTTTGTAAATGGCTGAGAATGATGATAGAACGCACTCCTAAACTGTGATGTAACCAAGAAGTCCTTGCTCTTCTTGTTTTGTATGAAACAACAGCCCCATTCGTGTATTTTAGTGGGCAGTGAAAGGTGTGAATCCATGTAGATTCGAGGGGGAGAGGTTAGTGTTGGTTCACTAGTGGAAAAGACAGACCACAATCATTCCAGGATCAAACCATACGACTAAAAACTATCGGGCTTTGGGGAATTGTGTGGTTTGGGTGTGTAAGTATCATTCTCAGACCCATAAGCATTGACTAGTTTATAGAAATCCTGACGTTTTGTTTATCCTACATGTATGTGTTGCTTTGGTGTTGGGTGGTTATTTTGCATTTGTAATGATAGCCTTGCGAAGAAGCCAACCCTGCTAAGAGGAATCTCGACACGTGTTTCTAGGGTTCTGTGGAGTTCACTTGGGGTCAGTCATCAGGAAAAGCACCTGAGGTCTGTGAATTAGCTTGCCTACAGGTGAGCTTTCCCAGCTGTGCAGTGAAGGAGGAGAGGCAGTGGGAGGATGTGACAGACACAGATGGTCTTCCAAGGTGAATGGCTTCTCCCCCATCCCCTTGAGTTTAATCTGGAAATGGTATAGTCTAGAGAGAGACTCTGTCCCCAGTCTCGTCAAATTCAACCAGAACGGAACTTCCTAGCCTTTGCCACTCATGACCCCACCCCCCAACCCTCGTTCAGCTATGGCAATATAGCAGGTATACAAATCAAACATTTGTTGATTATAAAGAATTTGTTTTAATCAATTCCTTGATATACATAAAATTTTCCATGTCAAAAAAAGATGAAAGTAAACTTGCACACTAATGAGATGGGTATGTTTATCTAATACAATACAATCCGAAGACATACTAATTTAATGTTTATATAAATGCTCCTTTGATACTTAGAAGGAATGATAGAAAGCAAATATTGAAGGTTCTTATTTTCTGTAAATAAACTACCATGTTTCTATAGGCACAGACAGCTTTGCATAGACAGTTAAAAAAAAAAAGCCCTCCATTTCATAACACATGATAACCTCAAATCTGAGCCAAGGTGTCACAGCAGGGCCTACTTGTGTTTCATGGTATGATAGCATACACAGTACAAAGTGTGTGCTGTGTGTTCAGAATCAAGGCTAGGGCCAGGAAGATAGCTTAGCAGGTAAAGGTGCCCACCCTCGTGCCTGAGTTCAGTCTCCAGAACTCTCATGGTGGGAAGAGAATGGACACCTGTAATTTGTCCTCAGACCTCCACAAATACACACATACAATAAATAAATGTTAAAAACTTAATTAAAAAAAAAAGGCATCCAAGGCTTTTGAGCACTATCAAAAGTGCCCTAATTGCTCCACCTTTGAATTTTAATTTGGTTTTATTCACAGCATGTTTAGAGACCCTTGATTTCCCAGTTTTCTCCACCCACCTCATTTACTTATGTGACCTCCCCCCTTAGGGGGGCTATGAATGAGCTAATGAGATGGTTCTATGGGCAGAGACACTTGGTGCCAAGACTGACACCTGGGTTTGATCCCCATGACACATAAGATAAGAGATCTGACCTTGGCAAGTTGTTGTCTGATCTCCACAGGCATGCTATGATGTGTGTGCACACATGCACACAACCTAAATACATAAGATACATAAGCTAGCAGTAGTTATAAGAATGGATTGGAAAATAAACTCAAAGGAGACAGAATCTCAGAGTGGGCACCGAGCTCTACTTGCCACTGACCCATGGGTGAATTCATGTTCTTTGTTATCTAAATTTCTGTTTGAATAAATGGTTGGTTTCCCCTTGGTAATGGAGCTACTGGGTAAAGCAAGGATCCTTGATAACTGTGGTCTGTTACTGATTTTGTCATTAGTAAAAGTTACTCGTGTGTTACCCTTTTCCTGTACAACACACTAACATTTTCTCCAAGCTCCTTTTAATAAAGAGCATTTTTTTTTTTATTTCTCCATGTTCAGGAACTTCAGAATCGTCAGATTTGTATATTTTCAGAGCTACAGCTCTCCTCTCTCCCAGCCCACAGTCCTCACCACCTTGTTTCCTAGAGTGTTTTCAAGATCCTTTTTATGTGCATCTAAAAAATGAGCATGATTTCCTATGTATTCATTAGGAGTCCCTGCCAGAGGCCTTTCTGGTTGATTTTTCTTCAGAACCTCAAAGGTAATGGCTCCTTATAGAGTAGAAAACCGCTAGCAGGGGCCTTGTTCAGCACCTTTCGTGGGTAAGTGTGAGTCTTCTCAACATGGTCTCGAAACATCTGCCCACATTAGTGTAATAGGAAGTTAAAGCCATGCTCAGAGAGCAGCTTCATAAAACTACCTGCAGAATGAGAGTGGCGGAGCTGCGTTGTGCTGTAGGGATCCATGTATGCCTCCAACCCCAGCCAGGGAGCCTGAGGATGGATGGCTGACACTTGAGTCCAGCTAGGCTCCTCCTCAGACTACTGGCATTCCCCTCAGTGTGGGGAGTCCGCTGGTGGTCTCCCCGAAAGCTCCTGAAGATCTCTTGTCTCTGTTGCTTACAGGAAGGGCTCATTCTGATCTTAGAGATAGACAAATGTGTGACCTAACTTGCTTCCCACAGCTTCTGTTCTGTCTTTGACACAGTGAGATTGCTCAGCAGTGGGTAGACCTGCTGGTGAGACTGTCATGACAGGGGAGCTAAGCTATTGACTACTCTATGTGGGTAAGATGGTTTTAAGTTCTGTACCCAGAGATGTTTTCCTGGGGATAACTGGGAGGCTCCGTGCACTGTTCTGAATGATCTTCCATCATGGGCTCCTATTTGGGAACTTGAAAATGGTTTAATCACTTCAAAAGTCATTAAGCTTAGTGTGGTGCACGCTTTTAATCTGTTGGGGTCCAGCCTCGACGGGGTTCACACCTTCCAGTGTAGGGCCATGTGGATAGAAAAATTAGGTAGGAGGAACAGAAATATGAAAGAAGTGCAGAGACAGAATAGAACCGGGAGGACAAGCCCATGAATAGTGAATACACCTGCATTTATTTTCCAGACACTTATATGCCCCAATCCAAAAAGTGGGGAAGAAGTAAAACACTGCTTTAACATGACACAGAGAACAGAGCAATTACTTACTTCAATACTTGAAACATCAAGTCACTATATCCTGAGTTAAACATTCTGTTGTTTATGCAGGACATGCAGCCACTACCCCTTAGACCAGGTATCCTGTAGGCAGCCACTCCCTGGATCAAATCTGCTGTCATAACCTTGAAGGAGCAAACAGGCTTGAATTCTCTGACCTTTGGTCAAGGTAGAGCAAATCCACCTCTATAGGCCATCTAATAGCCAAAACACTGAGTGACCACACTCTAGGTCAGGATAGGTTGTTTGTAGCCACTCCTTAAATCAGACCTCTTGTCAGTAACTGTAAAAGAGGGAGAGTAGACGAGATCTCTACCCTTAAGTCAAGGTGGAGTGGACCCACTTCTTTGGGGCCCCACATATTTAGTTTAATAAACCCTGTGCTTCTGCTATAGAACAGGTGACTGTGTGAGTCTCAGGCACCTTCTTCCACTTTCCAGACGTACCCATCATCAGTACATACATTCATCATGTAAGTTCTGTTTTAGGTTGCCTGAGGACGGGAAGATCTTACCTGTCATTGACTTCTTGCCTCTATTAAGAAAGGGTTAAGGGAGAATGCATCTCTAGGTGCTGTTCACCTCTGAGCCAACTTTCTGTCAAGATAGTTCACCAACAACTAGATAGTCATATACAAGCAGATAATGCTTTCAAATATACATGTGTCTATGGCCAAAATATCTCCTAATAAAGGAAGGGAGGATGACCAAGATGGGATGGCCATTTTGAATTGGTCCAGGATGTCTTTAACAGTTTTTAGCTGCATCATTAATCCCAAAAGCTTGGCTGAGGCAGGTGAAGCTCTGAGTTTCAGGCCAGCCTGGTTTGTGTAACAAGGATCAGACTATATAGGGTATATAGTGAGATGTTGTCTCTAAAAAATAAAAAATTGCCTAGTCCTGTGTTTACCTTATCAGGTGGAAGAGTGTATGAAGCTGAATCTCTTTAAGACTTACCATGGTTACTTGTTCTTTAGTGATACAGCCAGAAGACACTTATGAGAAATGGACAGCAAGAGGAAAAGAGTCCTAGGGCTTTCTGGGTTTTCTAATTTTTATTTTTTATTTTTTTTTATTTTATTATTATTATTATTATTATTATTTTTTTTTTTTTTTTTTGGTTTTTCGAGACAGGGTTTCTCTGCAGCTTTTTTAGAGCCTGTCCTGGAACTAGCTCTTGTAGACCAGGCTGGCCTCGAACTTCCAGAGATCCGCCTGCCTCTGCCTCCCAAGTGCTGGTGTTAAAGGCGTGCGCCACCACCGCCCGGCTTTCTAATTATTTTTTAATTTTAATTTTTGTATGAGTGTTTTGCCTGTGTGTATACATGTGCACTCCATGTGTTCCTGGTACCTGAGGTGGTCAGATGAGGGTATTGGATCCCCTGGGATTAGAGGTATAGTTGGTTGTGAGCCACCATGTGGTTGCTTGGAAATGAACCCTAGTCCTCTACCAAAACAATAAATGTTATCGATAAACCACTGAGCTATTTCTCCAGCGTGTGGGGTGTATCTGAAGAGATTTAATTGGGAAAATTAAGTGGAAAAAATGTTTCTGTCTTAGAGTGAAGAGACTACTCTGAAACTGATCTGTTATCAACATACTATACAACTCTGTCTTTAACAAGGTCAATGGCTCCTGAGGACTGACACCCAAAGTTGACCTGGGTTATATCAACACATACACACACACACAGCTGGCCAGCGTGTTGGAATTATCTGTATGATTATCTATTTTTGCACATAGAATACGCATTTGCCATATCATAAATAGTTCTTTTTAAAGTGCATTTTTATTTCCTTTATACGTAAGTGTATATGCCTGTATGTGAGTTTGTACACATGAGCGCAGTTGCCAGAGGAAGCCACAGGTGTCAGCACCTGAAACAGGAAGGAACTGGTGTGAGATGCCTGGTGTGGGTTCCGGGAGCCAAACTTGGGTTTTCTGGAAGAGCAGCGAGTGTTTTTAGCCCCCAAGCCATCTCTATAGCCCAGTGGTTCTTTACGATTTAAAATCAAGGGGAGACATTGCACGTGTTCCCACTTGACATCATCTCCTCCTTGAAGGGCTTTAATATTTCTGCTTTGGCTCTACTGCTGAAGAAATCTTTTGCAGGCACTGCTGGGGATCAAAACCAGGCCTTTGCTCACTCCGGGCCAGTGGCTGCGTCCTCAACATTCTTTTAGCTTTGACTTCTAAGAAAGTCCTTTCTCTTTGAACTGCGCAGGATATTTTTGCTGGGGATGAAAGTCATTTGTCATTTTTTTCAATACTTAAAAAGCTGTTCTGCATTCTGGGTGCATTGTTACAAATGAGAACTGTTCTATCATTTTTGTTTTTCTCTTTATCACCAGTTTTAAGCAATGTGATTGTACTGTGTCTTTAATTTTTAATATTTATTTACTTAGTGTGTGTGTGTATACATGCAACACAGCATGCACATACATGAAGGTTAGAGGACAACTTACAAGAGTTGGTTCTCTCCTCACTACTGGGATTTTGTGGTGGTGGTTTGGTTTGGTTTGGTTTGATTTAGGTTTTTTTTGAGACAGGATTTCTCTCTGTGTAACAAGTTCTGACTGCCCTGGCTGGCCTTGCACTGACTGAGATCCACCTGCCTCTACTTCCCAAGTGCTGAGACTGAAGGTGTGTGCCACCACCTCCCAGCCCTCCCACTACTGTTTAAGTTCCAGGATCAAATCAGGTCATCAGGCTTGGCAGCAAGCATACACACCGAGCCATCTATATCCCCAGCCCTTATTCTGTGTTGTGAAAGGATTTTGGGTAGGTGGGTGATTAATTGGCTGGTTTAGAGGACCGGACCCTTGTATCTCAGGTTGAACCTGAACTCTGCTTTGACCCCATTCTCCCGCCTCTGATCCCAAGCCCTGGCACTGTAGAAGGGCACCCCCACTCCCAGCTAGGCCTTTTTAGGAGAGTAGTAATTTTGGACTGGATACGAGTCATTGCTGGATACTGGACATTTCTGTCAATATTCACAAACTTTGTTCCTAGATGCAGCCACTGGTTTCATCCTTAAGGTCTTGCTTTATTAGGTGTGAGCAGAACAATATTATTAGAGGACTACTTTTCCTCCTGAATGAAGTGACCCATGATTTATAAGGCATGTATTGACTTCCCGGTAGGAACAGGCCCAGTTTCTGTCCCCACAGAAGTCAACACCACTGTGCATGCTGGCTTTTATTGCATCCTTGAGTTTTCCTGTATGTTCTCTGGAGTCAGCTCTGCTCCATTGAATCCACGGGAGGGACTTTCCATGGATCTCCAAGGGGGTTGGATGTCTTGCTCACTCTCCCTGTCCCTCCAGCCTCTAGCCCCTTCCTTCTGGTACTCTGTCCAGATTCTGGCTGTGTTGACACCCTTCATCCCTCCTTCAGCTCAGTCGTCTCAGCTCAAGAACTTGACTGGGTCCACCTGTGCTGCTCCTTCCTCTACTGCAACCTGGAAATCTCCAACCTCTAACTGCAGAAATTGGAGGGCTGAGTATATGTGGAATGAAAGTAGAGTGAGCAACCTGCCCTCCATTTGTCTAAGTGTCAGATGTCTTGACACAGTGCCAGACCAGCAGAGGTTCCCATCTTTTGCCTGCCTTCCTTATTGGTGAAACAGATTCACTATATATCCCAATTGTCCTCAAACTCATTTAGTCCTCCCTAAAACAGATCTGTCAGCCCCCAAGTAAGAAACTGTTTATGGTTTTTCGTATGCCTATAAAATGTTCCTAGTTAGAAATGGCTAAAGACATACGAAGGCATTTTCTCACTGTTGTCTAGGGTTGTGTCCCATGATTCAGGTGGATAGCTTAGCTTCGCTTTTCTTTTCAGTACACATTTTCATCCCTCAACTAAGAGACTAAAGCATGACCAAGTCATCCTATTCCAAAAGAGATGTTCGGATAAGCAATACAGAGTCCATTCCTAAAAATAAAACTTCTGCTGGGTGTGGTGGTGCACACCTTTCATCTCAGTCTCCAGAGGCAGAAGTAGGCAGTTTTCCAGGTTCAAGGACAACCTGGTTTGTATATAGTGAGTTACTGGCTAGCCAGGGCTACATAGTAAGGCCCAGTATCAAAAACAGTTGAACACTGGGAGATGGCTCAGTGGGCAAAGCCCTTTTCCACAAATGTGGGGACCTTAGCTCGAATCCCCAGAACCCATGTAAAGCCAAACACAGTCATGCATATCTGTAGTCCCAGCTTTTCTAAGGCAAAATTGGAGGGAGAGACAGAATCTACAGGGGCTTGTGGGCCAGCTAGCCTGGTAAAGGCGGTAACAAACAAGAAAGCCTGTCTCAAACAAAGTAGAAGGCAAGGGACTAACCCAAGGTGTCCTGTGACCTCCAAACACGCAGTGTGACACTCATGGTGGCAGTCATGCCACATGAACACATTCTTTGTACAATCACACAAAGAATTAAAAAGAACATAGTAAGTTACAAAAGGAGTTTATTCCCATAGTCTTGGAACTGGCCATGGCCCAAATGCGGCCCCTTGCCTAGTTTATAAATAAAGTTTTATGGGGACACAGCCCAGCCCACTCTTTGATATCCTCTCTGTGACTGCCCCAGAGCCTAACGTACTCGTTTGCCCTTTGCAGAAAATGCTTTAGAACTCCTGTTTAATTTCACTGGTGTTGAAGCACGATATACAAATCATAGGGCCAAAAGTCAGAACTCGGAAAGGAAAGAAGGATAAACTAAACTGTCGTGAGTAGAAGGTTCCAGAATACTTGCTGTGAGACCTTTGCATAGCAGGATCAGCCCAGACTTCATCACCACTCACCAATGAACATAGTTGACATGTTTTTGTTGAAACTTTAAAGTAGAAAGTTGGGAGTCCAAAGAGGACGTGTTCCCTTGTATGGACGGTATTTACATACTTGAGATTAGCGGTCATTTTAAGGAAACAACACATCGCAAATCAAATGAGGGCATTGGAAACCCTTTCTTAAGTTAGCGTAGCTATGCAGTTCTATCTACCCTGTGTCTGGAAAAGGCTTGTCCCGTTTAGACTTGGAACAGAACAGAAGGCTGTGTGTGTGCAGCATCCCATCCGGACCACTGTGCTGGGGAGACCCCTGCACACGTAGACACAGAAGTTATTGATGGCAGCACATTACCTCTAAATCATTAGAAATATTACCCATCTGCCCTTATTTCATGTAAGCTACATTAGGTTTAGTTGGTTTATTCGTCAGGTCCTTCTATTCCAGTTGGTATGGATACATAATTAACCTGATTTTGTTGTTCTAAGTGTTTGTTTATGAGATTGTATGAGAGAGAGAGAAGGGTCAGAAGATAGTGTCCGATCCCCTGGAACTGGAGTTATAGGCAGTTGAGAGCTGTGGTGCTGGCACTGGAAATTGAACCCTGGTTCTCTGCAAGAGCAGGAAGTACTCTCAACTTCTGGGACATTGCACTGGACCCTGTTTTTTGTTTGTTTGGTTTTTTTGTTTTGGTTTGGTTTTTTTTTTTTTAAGATAAGTTCTCATGTAGCCCAGGCTGGCCTCAAACTCAAGATCCTCCTGCCTCGGGGCTGGAATGACAGGCCTATGACCCTGTCTTAGGGCCAGTATTGTGATGAAACACCGTGACCAAACGTAAGTTGGGGAGGAAAAGGGTTGTTTTGCTTATGAAATTTCCATATCTCTGTTCATCACTGAAGGAAGTCAGGGCAGGAACCTGGAGGCAGAGGCCATAGAAGGGTGCTGCTCACGGGCTTGCTTCTTCTGGCTTGCTAACCCTGCTTTCTTATGGAAGCCTAGGGATGACCACACCCCTAATGGACCAGCACCACCTCCCTTCCCCATCAGTCACTAATTAAGAATGCCCTACAGGCTTGCCTACTACCAGATCTTAGAGACATTTTCTCAGCTGAGGTTCCTCTTCTCGTATGACTTTAGCTTGAGTTGCATTGACATAAAAATCAGCCAGGATAACTAATCTCCATGCCTAGTGATTTTTGACTTTTAAGACCAACATCCTGTATACTAGAGCTTGCAAGAGGATGTTGTCACAGTTATGTGAGCTCATCTGCTAACAGACATGTCCAGTGTAGACTTCCTGATGAATGGGAATTATATTTTTTATGTTAATTTTGAGACTGTGCCTGGCTGTGGCCCCAGCTGACCTAGATCTCCCATTCCCACAGGACTGGCCTCAGAGGAACTGCTGCGCCCTCTGTGGGGTACTACATCTCGGCTATAGCTCTAGCTGTCGGGTTTCTTTGCTCCCACTTGTTCCCTTGGTTTTCATCTCACCCACCCTGTGAATTATCTAATATCCTTTCAATAAATTCCTCTTTTATTTCAATAAGCCTGAGCTAGTTCTGCTCACAACTCAGTCGGCACCCTGGTCATATTAATTGGTTGTGTTCCTGGAACGCATCCGAACAGTAGTATGGAACATTAAATTGCATTTCTTAACAGTGATAAAGACGTGTTTTTTTACCCTGGTACTTGAGTTTGACTTAGGAAAGAATTCAATGCTGAGAAACCTACAGCTAGTCTGAGCCTCATTCTTTTCGGCTTTGCTATTATTTATTTGATTTTAAACTTTAGAAAATTGTTTATTTTTATGTGTATAGCTGTTTTGCCTGCGTGTGTGTATGTGAAGCGCATGCATGCCTGGTGTCCTTGGAGGCCAGAGAAGGAACTGAATCTTCTAGAATTTTAATTATAGTTGGTTGTCTCGTGGGTGCTGGGAACTGAACCCAGGTCTTCTGCAAGAGCATCTCTCCGGCCTCAAAACTTTGGGGTTTTGTTGCTGTTGCTGTTGTTTTTAACGTGTGTGTGTGTGTGTGTGTGTGTGCCACAACATACATAGGGAAGTCAGAAGACAACTTTTAGGTACCCTGGACTTCCTCCTACTACTGGTAGCCCCAGATGCTGATTATGAACAGTATCTGATATTTCCCAGAGTTCAAGTCCAGGATGGGTCTGTGCTTTGTCCCTGCCTAGGTCAAGGGCTTAAATTCTTTCTATGTGTAGCTCTCTTGACCGAGAAATTTTTATATGACCCCAGGTTCATGAGTAAATATTTTAGGTAACAAACTAAATATTTACTGATAATAAATTATTTTTAGCATTTTTCAAACCGTATTTTATAGGTATACAATTTTTCCACCTATTAGGGAGAGGCAAATTTGCATACTAATAAAACACATGTGCTTTTTTATTTTAAAGTGAACAATGAAATTGTGAGCTAGGAAAGCTCAGTACTAGAGCACTTCTGTGGACTGCTCAGGCACTGGTCTCAATCCCCAATATTTGGAGTTGGGGTAGGAGGTTTAAGGAATTAAATCTTGGCAGAATACCACAGAAATTAGAGCATATTCAACCCTTTTCACAGTCGGGTGATATTTTTTCTTTATAATCTTCAATGCTGAGAACACCACTTCACCTAAATGCATAGCTAAATGACAGAAATATGTTTAGGGCCATTTCAGAACTGATTGGAAATCCCGTCTTATTCTCAAGTTTTTTATGAAACTAAAGTCAACAACTCAAGCAGCAGTTCTGGGTTTTCATTTTGTTTTTCAAATCAAGCATTCTAAAACGCTGCTCTCCAACGATACTCTAATTTGCTTCTCTTATACGCTAAGGAATGATGGTAGGGAAATGCTAAAAAGTCTTTGTTTTCCGTAATTAAGCCACAATGTTTCTGTCAGCAGAAAGCTTTGTATAGAGGAAACTAGTAATTTGTAACCTACGATGATCTCAGATCTGAGCTGTGCTATTTCATGCAGTTGTTCAGCCATGTTTTCTGGAGTGACGACATGTGCAATGCCAACTGTGTGTTGTATGTTCAGAACCAAGGCTGCAGGAAGGTTGTAAGTAAGTAACCTGGTCGAATACTGTCAGACATGTAGGATCAATTCACATGTTTAATTTTAGGTTATGTTTTGATGATTGCACATTCAAAGAAGTTTTTATGTGACTCCCGCATTTAGTTATGCAACCCCATGTGGGGTCACAAGCTACAACTTAAGAAGCTAGTCCTGGCCAAGGCTCCAGGGAAGCTAGAAACAGAGAGTGTTCTCAGCTGCTGTAGCAGATGGGACTACCTGTCATGCACACTGATAAAACAGCATTTTCTTAACGTAGGAGACAAGTTTGCAATACTAGGCAGGTAAAATAATGTCTGCCTGAGGCTTTGCACAGTGAAGGAAGTAGACAGTGAAGGAAGATTGCAGAACAACAGCCAGGCTGGGGACTGGGAAACAGCCCAGGATCTAGACAGCAGGTTGGGAGCCATGGGCAGAAAGAAGAGCGGGGTCTTGGTAGAATATCTAAGATGGAGCGTTAGGGAAATGGAGATATAGTGAAGGCAGGGAAGAGCCGGACACACCAGCGATAACATACAAACTTTGTGGGAGCTTTTCCTAAGTTGAAAACGACCATCCACTTACCTCATATAGGATACCATCCACATCTGACCTGTGAACCACAGAGTTCACATGTGGGTCCTTCCCTTCAGGACCATGAGCTGTTTATAGGCAACTAAACCACCAAAGAGGTCTCCCCAGCAATAGTTACTGAAAGGAAACACAATCTCTGTGTTATACCTGACTTTAAATTTCGATAATCATGATGTACTTAAATGACCTATTTATCCAAGAATGTAGATTGTTTAAGGAGGGGAGTGTTACACCATTGGAAGGTGGTAGCACAGAGTAACAAATGGCCAAATCAAGAAATGACTGCATAAGCGTATTACATAGGGACACCAGCAGCAATGATGACATTGTTTCCTAGAAAGGCAGCCACTGTGAATGCCCCGAAATGTTAGACTTTGGGGCGTCTGTGTATGTATAAATTATCTTAAATTGTTCTTAGCAATGTATCAGGCCTAGAGAGATGGCTCAGCAGTTAAGAACACTTGTTACTCATGCAGGGGAGACCTAGCATCCATGTGGAGGCTCACAATTTTCTGTAGCTCTGGTTCCAAAGGATCCTATACTTTGTTCTGGCCTGTGTGAGCAGTGCATGCTCGTGGTGTACACTCATACGTGTAGACAAAACTCCCATACCATATACTAAAAAAATTTAATAATACTAATAGTGTGTGTGACTGGTAAAGAGGTGTCCCAATGGTTAAGAATGCATGCTTTTCTTACAGAGAACCTGAGTTCGTTTCTCAGCACCCATGTGGGGTGGCTTACAACCACCTGTAACTTCAGCTCATCTGACACCTCTGGCCTCCGAGGGCTCGTGCACTTAGATGCACATAACTGCCACACAAATACATGAACACACACAACTTTATTTTTAAAGTAATATTTTTTAATTGTGTAGGAAGGAAGGCGGGTATTGGTTCATGACTAAATGGCTTCTAAGCATTGATGTCAGCTTGAGGTTGCTTTTCATTTAGGAACATTCATATATATATAATTGGATTCCCAAGTAAGTCCATACATAAAAACTATAGTGGAGTTTACAAGCCAAGAGAAGGAAAATGGATTAGCTTGTGTATTAATTGTAATTCAAGTAAGAAATGCTGGTGGAGAAAATTGGACAGGAGTCCTGTCCCACATCCCGTCCCGTCCCCGTCCTCATCCCCGTCCCCTGCCACCTTCCTAGGGTAGTGTTGTTTCTATAGGTTTCTCACCCACAAGCTCAAACAGGATGCTATTCTGAACTTATCTCTTCGATAATCCACTGCGGGATTTCTAATGCAGTTCTTTTTGTTTGCTTGCATCCACTTTAACAACAGGAACCACTTGCCTTACTAGTCATGACATTGCAAGGCCTGGAATACTGAAGGTATCCTTGTATTTTGAACCTGAAATGTTCCCCACAGACTTGTGTGTTTGAACACTAGTTCTCTGGCTGGTGGCACTGATTTAGAGGGGTTATCGACACTTGAGGAGCTGGAGGAAGTGAGTCACTGGAGACTAACCTTGAAGCTTTATAGCCAGTCCCCACTTTCTGTTGACCTCCTACTGCCGTGACAGACAATATCACTTCTTAAATTGTGAACCAGAATATATCCTTTCCCCCTTAAAATGCTGCTTCTCAGGTATTCGTCAAAGCAACATGAAGTTACTTATACAGGCACTTGATAAATGCTTAAACGGCCAGAAGAATAAGAAAGACCGAGTCAGTGCATAGTCACGACTAGAAACTAGGTTTTCTTAATTTCCATGCCCATGGGGCTCAGCAGTTAAGAGAGCCCTCACCCTTCCTCAAGGCCTCGGTTCAGTTCTCAGCACCCACATTGGATAGCTCACAACCACCTATTGCTCTAGTTCCAGGGGGTCCTCTGACTCCTGAAGGTACCTACATACTCATGGTGTGTATACAGACACCCAGGCACACACACATATAAAATAAAATACAAGAAACAAATATTTTATTTAAAAAATCCTCTTGCCTCACTGTTGGGGCGAGCTACAGTTCACTCTAATTCCTCCCTTGAATTATGTCACTGTCGCGTTTAATCTGGGCCTCATTCCTTTTGTCTTGTTTCCCATTTCTTTTCCTTTTTCCTCTGTTCAGAATGCTTATCCAGACTTGGGCTTGGAGATACTGTCATGTCTGCCATTCTTCTCCAGACTCAGTAACCGGCAGCTGTCACACTGGTTTTTACCTTAGTTTTCCCTGTGGTTAGGTTGTGTAGTGGATGCAGAGTCGATACTCCCTCTGTTTTAAAGACATCCACCTTGGGTGTTGCATAAAACTTTCAGCAGTCAAAATGTTAAGCCAGCGTATTTCATTTGTTTAGCCCCAGATGGAATGGGTTTTGCTTTTCTTCTTATGCAAGTAATCTCTGCATACATTAGAATGGTTCTGAAACATGGAATACTAAAAAAAGAAAGTAAAATCGTGGTGGCCAGTCACTCCAAGATTAATAGTTTCTAAAACTCTTTGGTATGTAGCCAGGCTAGGGTGGTGCACTCCTTTAATCCCAGCACCTGGGAAGCAGAGGCTGGTGGATCTCTGTGAGTTTGAGACCAGCCTGGTCTACAGAGTGAGTTCCAGGACAGGATCCAAAGTTACACAGAGAAACTTGTCTTCAAAAGCCATTCAGTGTGATATGTATCCTTCTGTGGCTTATTTCTCTGCTTAGATCCCACCCCAGTACAGCTTTACTATCTTTACTACACAACGTTTGCATATGTAATATATTACTCCTTGCCTGACATCCCATTCTGTAAATCAGTAGTAGCTCATGCATTTTTTTTTTCCTCCAAGACTTTGTCATTTATGGTAGACATAACTGGGGAAATACAACTATTTCAGAAACTGCTGTTTGCTTGTTTTGAGATGGTGTCTCTTGGTTTTTCGAGACAAGGTTTCTCTGCGTAACACCTATGGCTGGCCTGGAACTAGCTCTATAGACCAGGCTGGCCTCGAACTCACAGAGATTCTCCTATCTCATTAAGTAGCCCTGACTACCTTAGAACTCACTATGTAGATAAGGCTGGTCTCAAACTCACTGAGACCTCCTGAGTGTTGGGATCAAAAGACGTATGTTACTATGCCTAAAGTGCTGTGTTTATTACACAGATGCCAGAAAAAAATATCTGTTCAGTTTATACTGTGGAATTCCTAGCTTGAATGTTATAAATTTAATGTATATATGGATATGGCCCTTTGTAACATATAATAAAATGTTAAAAAAATAAACATTGTCTTTGCTTCATTTCATTTTACTTCACCAAAATAACCACCATCAACATTTGATGTGGATTTTATTTTTTAATGATAGGCTCCTTCTCTAGTCCAGGCTAGCTGCATACTCATCTTCCTGCCTCCACCTCCTAGGTGCTACGTTGCCATGGCTCTTTCCACGCTTTTCTCCCCAGTGCATATATGGGGGATTTTTGTTCAAGGACCCTCCCCCCACCCCATGTGATCATTCATGTCTTTCTACAACTAATTTCCACAGTATTTTTTTCTGAAAGACTTTCCATGTGGTATGTGGTAGTTAACCTCGAGCCAGTGCACAGATACCCTTATATATACACACATATCCCCTTCGGGTTGGCAAAAACTGTTATTTATCTTCCAAGGGCATTGGGGAATTGATCCCTTGTCTTATGTCTTAATCAGTATAAACAAACAAATGAGTAAATGTGGTGATAGGTGTATCTTAAGCCTTGCCTTGGGAATCCTAAACTATTTAAGATTTGAGCTTCTAAACTGAACGTGTTGGTACATGCCTTTAATCCCAGTCATGCCAATCTCTGTAAGTTCGAGGCCTGGATGGTGAGTTCCAAGCTATATAGGGAGATCTTTTCTAAAAAATAAAGCTTCTGGACCATGTATTATTGTCATCTAAAATTATGCTATGGCAGCCCCCACAAGTCAATGAGGTTCATTTCATAGCATCAAAAAAGTCAAGGTTGCCGGGTGATGGTGGCACACGCCTTTAATCCCAGCACTCGGGAGGCAGAGGCAGGCGGATCTCTGAGTTCGAGGCCAGCCTGGTCTACAAGAGCTAGTTCCAGGACAGGCTCTAGAAACTACAGGGAAACCCTGTCTCGAAAAAAAACAAAACAACAACAAAAAAAAAAGTCAAGGTCACTTACAGTATATGCAGATCACATTCACTTGTTAGCTCAGTGCAGAAAGAATGTTTAATACGTACTCCACAGAGCCATCAATATTTATGGAGAAATTATATTTAGATTTATTTACATAGAGCCTCTGAAAAGTTGTCCAAGTAACTTACCAGTACTTATTTTTAAGAAAGGGAACTGAAGATCAGGGGTGGGAGAAAATCTTGATTTTTACATATAACTGTGATGCTTAAAGTGCATTATGCATTTCTTATGTAAAGAAGAGGCTTGTTTTCTCTTAAAGAATAAAGGGGAATACTCAAGCTTATTATGAAGGTAATATCAAGGGGCTGGAGCGATGGCTCTTCATGCTCTACCAGAGGAGTGGGGTTCCTAGCACCCACATTGTATGGCTTACAACTCCTGTTATTCCAGCTCCAGGGCTTCAGTGCCCTCTTAGAGCCTCTAAGGACACCTGCATATACATTTGTGTGCACATGCATGCAAATCAATAAATGAATTATTTATAGAGAGAATATTTCTAGATTTTAAAAAATTATAAAAATTTATTTTTGCAGTTATTTATAAATGAATAAGGCCCTGGGGAAATGGCTCAGGGTTAAGAATGCTTGCTCCTCTTGCAGAGGACTCGAGGTTCCGTTTCCAGCATCCCTATCAGCTGTCTCACAACTGCCTATAACTCCAGCTCTTGCAGATCAAACATCCTCTTCTGGCTTCTGTGGACACCTACACACATGCACATAAGTAAATAACAACTAAAGTGGCACCGGTTTACTATAAGTCTTCAAAGGTCTTTATGTGGCAGTTTTTCTAAGCTTCTCTTATAAGCCCTGGGCTCCTAAGAATGTTCCTAGGTCTTCTACATTAGGGTTTTCTCACGTCAAATAGAAGGTCATAGCAACTGCCATACAAAGTGATTGTGAAATGGCATAGCATAGTCAGGTACAAAGTGTTAATAACCTCAGTGTGTTGTAAGCGCTCAGATTTCACTGACTTGCTTATACTAAGGTCTGTATCAGGACCCTTGCTTGTCTTATGCAGTCCTGTTTCAGCTACCTTAAGTTAAAGGGCTCAGTCCCCAAGACATGCTACTTCCAATGCCAGCTCCAAGCCCCAGGTTGTTCTACCTGTAGCATGAGGGCCTGCTTGTTGAGGTTTCTGTCCTGCCCGGTTCCTGCATTCATTAAGTCCCAAGGAAAATCACACAGATCTACATAAGTTATAAACTGATTGGCCCATTAGCTCAGGCTTCTTATTAATTTATAACTTATATTAGCCCATTATTCTAGTATATATTAGCCACATGGCTTGGTACCTTTTTCAGCCGAGCAGGTCACATCTTCCTTCTTCAGTGTCTGGACAGGACAGCGGAGGAATGGGCTTCTTCCTTCCCAGAATTCTTCTGTTTTCATTGACCTGCCTCGACTTCCTGTCTGGTTGTCCCGCCTATACTTCCTGCCTGGCTACTGACCAATCAGCGTTTATTTAAAATATAATTGACAGAATATAGACAATTGTCCTGCATCATTTACCTGTGCTTCCAACTGAACCAGTTGCCATGAGCATTTTACTTATCCCTACTGGCTGCTTATAAAGGATATTTCAGAGGAAAGAGATGAGGAAGATGGGTGGGGTGGGGTTCACAGAAGGGATGGACTTATTGTACATCCTCTTGATTACCAGTCTCCATGTTTACTTACTCCGAACCTTCTAAACCCCATCTTTTGAGTTTTTAATGGAAGCTTCGTTATGTAGGTATGATCGGTTTAATTATTGACCACTGACAAACCAACTTAATCATCACCCCTTTCCCTGTCTGATAATTGAAGTTGGTACTGAAATCCCTGTTATGCTCAGAGACTGTCAGTTCCCCATAGGTCCATGTCTCAAATGCTGTTTCCCAGCTGGTGGGGGTGTTTGTTAGGGGGCTGCGAAAGCTTTAGGACCTAGGTAGAGGATGTAGTTCCTGGCCACTGGTTCCCCATTTGCTATGATGTTAGCATCCGCCACACTCAATGAAGTACACTCCACCACGCCTTCCCCCACTCCTCCATGCCTTTCCCTCTGTGATGGACTGGAATTCCTAAAGCCATGAACTGAAATAAACCTTTCCTCCCTTGTTATTTCTGTCAAGTATTTTGTCACAGCAGCCCAAAAGGAATATAAGTCCCAACCCTCTGGTAACCACCATCGCTCAACTCATTAACACACCCAATGACAGGTCACTAGAAAGTCCATAGATTTTTGGAGTTGTGTGTCGGGACACTGAATGAAAACGAAGGCCAAATACATCTTTCACACTTTTCACCAAGATGCTCACACCGTGAGCAAAGGAAAATGAGGACAGACTGAAGAGACTTTCATTGGCAGAGCGCTCCCATACTATTCAATCTAGCGTTTTGTTTTACTAAGTATATATGATTGAATTTGCCACGTTCAGCATTTAAAACAATGCTTTATCATAGATCAAATGTCTTAGCCTTTGCCCACCAGTCCAGTTACTATAGGCATGTTCAAATCAGGGACTCACAGGAAGCGTGTGGTGCATTCAAGTCTAATTCATCCCTCCCGTTCATGAAATGGAGGGGATAGAATAATCCAACAGAAATACCTGTTTAGGAAAGAGTAAAACACCATATAGTGATCACTTTCCATGGCCCACTGTGTCTTCATCAGGGATGGCAGTTATGGACTGACTTGGTGGGGATGGGATGATGGATGGAGCTGCTAATGGCCTCCCCTGTTGGCTCTGGGAAGGCTATTTTGGACGGCCTTTCTTCCATAGCTCGTCTGTGGTGTGGGTCTCCAAGCCTCATGATTAATTCCCTTAAGAGAAAGGTCTTTTGCTCTCTCAGCGAGCATTTAGTAGACTATCAGATATTTAGAATTGGTTTACTTTGTTGATGCTTAGTAACCAGAGTCACACATGGAAACTAGTTCTGGTGACTGAAGTTAGACTTCGGTCTCTTAGCAACAGCCCTCTGGGAATTTCCTGGCCTGTGACTTTGTGCTTCCTTAGGACTTTGCTTCAAAGCAAAACAAAATGGCCTAGGGCGATGAGGCAAAATTCGCATGTACCTGGGCTGCTGGCCAGAGGGTAGATCTTGACTTAAGGAGAGCATAGATTTGGGGCTTAGGAGCTTTGGATCCCAAACTTCCTGCTTTGTCTTTGATTGACTTTGCCTTGGGAGGAGACAGTTGTCTGAAGCCTTTGGATTACTTTTCACAAAGAGGACCAGAATGCAGTAGCTTACTTTCAGGTAGTCTAACCTCAAAGTAAGACTTTTCTTTCTGTAACAGCTTCCCAGTAGCCACAAGAAGTCAAGCACGCACACCTTTCTGCCAGGACCCTGCGGCTGCGCACTGCATCCCAGTCTATCTTGACTTCAGTAGTGTTTAGAACGACACACTCTCGGGTTTCCGCCCAAGGTGCTTTCAATACACAGATTTTATTGACTAAAGCAACAACAACAACAACAAATCTGAAGACCAACTTCTGCTCCTGTTACATGAGCCAACTCAGTCTCTTTTCTTTCTGTCCCCGTTTTCAAGTTGACAACATTTTGCCTGTAGTTCTAGGAAAATTCTTAAAAGTTGTCTGTTCCTCCCCCAGCTTTGGCCTTATGCCATGCAACCTGTTGGATGCTGGGGGAGGGGGGGAGGGGGGGAAGAGGGCAGCGGGAGGCAGCACAGCAACTAGGCAAGCCCAGGTGTATTCAAATGTACTCAGGCTCTGAGAGGAGAAGGCTGGTTGTCCAGAGGTAGAATGTTGGCCAAGAAAACCAAAATCCACGGAATATGCATGGATTGGACAGGAGAGTTGGGAGCGGGAAAGGAGGTCTCAGGAAAGCATATTGCTGAATTGTCCTTGCTGGGCCATTTGATGAATGCTTAGCTTAACCCTGTCCAATAGAAAGAGAATGGGCACACATGCAAACTGCAGAATACTCTATAAAGCCAAAGTATCTTTTTTTTTAACATAATCAGTATCAAAATTAGTGAGATGTTGGGCTGGGGGAGATAGCTTGGTTGGGAATAAAGCTTGTCATGCCTGTGACAATCTGAGTGTATTGTGATACCAGCCCTGGGGAGATGGAGACTGGTGGATTCGTGGAGCTCACTGGCCAGCTGGACTAACCTAATCTACACATTCCAGACCAATAAAAGAATCTATCTTTAAAAAAACCAATATGGGTAGCACCCGAGGAAAAACACCCACGGTTGTCCTCTGGCTTCCATACCTACAAAACTCATAGACTATTTTACTTTCTTATATATTTAAAATCTAATGTGTATTTTAGACTTGTAAAGTGTGTAAATTGGCTTAACCTGGTAACCAGTGGCTATAGCTGTGGATTAGGTTAGCCAGAAACTTTTCATTAGCAAGGCAGATAACCATCATCCTCTGTCTGGTCCATTACCTGTTTCCCATATCATAGGCTGCAGTTGGGTTTTTGTTGTTGTTTAACTCTGGGGTCCTGTCACCCAGATTCCAAATAAATACACAGGGATTTATTCTTACTTAGGAATACCCAGCCTTAGCTTGGTTTGTTTTGAGCCAGCTTTTCTAGCTTAAATTATCCCATTTCTCTTTAACTGTATTTTGCCTCTGGGCTTTTTACCTTTATTCATTCTTTCCTTCTTACTCTGGCTGGCTGTGTAACTGGGCCCTGGCATTCTCCTCTCCTCCTTTTCTCACTCCTTGGTTCTCCCTCCCCCCAGCATAGTTTTCACCTTCTGTTTAATCTTTCTGCATGGCAACCACACCTATCCTTTCTCTTTTCTAGCTATTGGCCATTCAGCTCTTTATTAGACCAATCAGGTATTTTAGGTAGGCAACACAGCTTCACAGAGTTAAACAAATGCAGCATAAAGGAATGCAACACATCTTTGGATCATTAAACAAGTATTCCACAGCATAAGCAAATATAACACATCTTAAACTAATATTCCACAACAATAAGCAGTTGATAAGAGATCTGAAGTTGCAGATCTCACTTGAAGAAGCAACCCTAAAGGGAGTTTGGTATACTCTGTCCTGCTGGGTGTCTGGTTGGAGACACCTTGCTTTAAACACCCACCATAATCGTACAGTAAGTACTAGCCCAACACCTAGTCTTCTGTCTCATCTTCTGACTGCATCCTGAGAAGGAAGAGATTTTTATCCATCTTGCTTACCGAGGTTTCCACCTACAGTTCCCAGCGTGCAGAAGATGTTAGAAGGATATTGAGTGAAGTGAAGAATAAGATAAGAATGTGTGTGGCAGCTTCTCGCTGGCCAGATTTAATGATAAGCCAGAGGACGTGCTATTGGTTGTAGCTCCTGATGGTGTATTTGTAACGTTTATTTTTCTAATGAAGGGCCATTTGTAGCCTGTAGCTAGTCGTGTTGCTCTAAATCACGCATTTGATGAATGTATATAGAAAGAATGATTGAAAACCTACAGACCCAGGCTCTTCGCCGAGCTCCAGGATGCAATGATAAATGACAGCTGTCTGTCTTGCAGGAAATGAGAGGTGGATAAGTGACCACTAACTGTTAGGGTATAAGTAAACAGTGTCCGAGGAGCACAGGAAGGGTATCCAACCAAGTCAGATTGGGAGATACCCACGAATGTGAATTTACGTTCCATAATGCATGAGTTGTTCTTAGCAACCAGCCCTGTGCCCAGAACATAAGTTGAGTCAGTAAATAAATGATTAACCCATAGCTGAGGAGTCACTTTCTTTGCCCATCCAAATGTGGGGATGCGAGGACCGCGGCGAAGGGAGTTTGTGTGACAGGTTGGCCTTCTGAGTAAGACCCCGACTGTGGGGCATGACAAGCCACAGGGTGGGATAGAGGCGGAGAAGGAGGGCACAAACAGCACCGGTGACAGCTCTCTCACTTTCTGATTACAGGCAAAGCGAAGGCTGGAGCTGGGTGAGAGTGGCCATCAGTACCTCTCAGATGGTCTGAAAACTCCCAAGGGCAAAGGAAGAGCCGCACTGCGGAGTCCTGATAGTCCCAAAAGTAAGGGTGCTTTTATCTGTTTCCCTGTGCTCCTTGGTGTGGTACTCCCAACTTGCAAAGCTTGTGGCTGGAAGGATGCCAAGGTGTGAATAATTTTGGCATGTTTCTTTATTTCTTCCTGTGCCTATCCAAAAAAAAATATATATATACAATGTCTCCTGGCACCTACTAAATGGCGATAGTCACTCCAGTACCTGGATGCGTTTATTTGCATTTTGAACTAGTCATATTTAACTTTCACTCTCTTTCATGGATGTGACTAAGAGCAAGAAGGGTGGAGACGAATGTGGTGGGGTAAGTGATGTCCCTGCCAACCTCATTCTCTGCCCACCACACAGTAGCTTAGGAACTGGGCAGTTTGGTCAGGAGAGTCCTTGCCTAGCATGATAAGGTCTGGGGTCAGTCCCCAGTACCAGGGAAACTGAGTGTGGGAGCACACACCCATACTCCTAGCATCTGGAAATTAGAGGGGGGAAGGTTCAAGGGTGTCCTCAACTCCACGAGTTCAAGGCCAGCTTGGGATACACAATACCTTGTCTTAAGAAGGGGGAAAAGGGGGGGCAGAAGTAGTTTACCCAATAAGTCACAGCTAATTTCTGCCTCCGTGGACACTGTCACCATGTCATTAGAGAGAGAAAAACGAATACATTATAAATGGCCAGGTATTTCCTAGTTCCGCACTTAATGCAAAAGCTAAGTTAGGCTTGGCTCTTCTTTTCCCTATAGATTCACAAGTACATATCCCCAGACTGTGTGGGTGTGTAAGGGCTGAACCTCAACCTGAGCTCCTGACGGAGAGCAGCACGATGCTAAATAGTGGCATTTTGTTTAAGAGGGGTGACAGCTTGAACTTTTTGAGGTGTTCTTGATCCAAATAAGACTTGTTCTGCAAGATGAACTAACAAGTGCTAACACGCCCGTGCCTGAGCAGCCAGTGAGCTCAAGTCTGTTTGAGACCGTTTTGGACAAAGCCTGGCTCGGTTAGCTTGGGCTTCTTAAGTGAGATTCCCTGAGGCCGCGGCACCTTCTCCATCCATTCAGCAGATACTTTTGAGCACCTATGTGTGAGGTATCTCCTTACCCAGAAAATAGGGGAAGGGACTACTGACAGAGACCAAGGAAATGTTATTGCCCGACATAGGAAGTCTGTATTGTCTCTTCCTTTCCTGATAAAGCCATGTCATGGCTTTTGTAACTCACCCCAGACAACACCAGCTTTGCTTCAGATACTAATCCGGCTGCCTTGGGAAAGAGGGCTTGCTTAGCTGCTAAGAAACCCTTCATTTCTTTACCTTTCCCCCTATCCCCCACCCGTTCGGTTTTTGTTTTTCTTTAAGCTCCAAAATCTCCCTCAGAAAAAACGCGGTATGATACGTCACTCGGTCTGCTCACCAAGAAGTTCATTCAGCTCCTGAGCCAGTCACCTGACGGGGTCCTGGATCTGAACAAGGCAGCAGAGGTGCTCAAAGTGCAGAAGAGGAGGATTTACGACATCACCAACGTGCTGGAAGGCATCCACCTCATTAAGAAGAAGTCGAAGAACAACGTCCAGTGGATGTGAGTAGGGGTCCCCTTCTCCCAGGCACCAGCTCTTCAGGGGGCGTTTGTGACTGCCTCGGTTTCTCCTAATTTCAGTTCCCACATTCAGACCCATACATCTCCCTCCCTCCCTCCCTCCCTCCCTCCCTTCCTCCCTCCCTCCCTTCCATGTAGAAAGTCAGGGCTGAGGATGGAGAGTGCTTGTCTAGAAGGATGAAGCCCAGGGTTTAACCCACATTTCCACATGAACTAAGTGTTGTAGTGTTCAACATCGGCAACCAGAAGTTCAAGATCATCTTCCAGTCCGTACAGAGTTCAAAGCCAGCCCAGGATCTGTGAAACCCTATCTCAAACAACAAGGAAAAAACAAAAACAAGACAAAAAAAAAAAAAAACCCTGTCTTTTAGCATAGAGTCATCTTATATAGATACTGCTGGGTCTGTATCTGATTAGCATAAATCTCAAGGATTGGGGAATTCAGTAGACCTCTGCAATTGTAAGTTGGGAAGGAAGCTCTTCACCCATCACACTTAAGTCTGTGTGTATGTGTGTGATCTGTTGATGTACATGCATGTCTGCTATTTTGTATTTTGGTCATCGGTAGATGAATATGAACAAACATGGTCTTGAAACAGACTCATTTCTGGTTCTAATAGATTAACACACTTCCTCTGTCAGTGAGGGCAAGACTTCAGTGTCTGGGTTTCTACTGCAGAGACATGTGTCCCAGTGTGTCTGATTCTTGATAATGTCATTTGTGAATCCTGGACAGAGCCAGGCATTTTATAAGTACAGCATTAAGCTATGAAATCATATTAAAAGGATCAAAACTGTTTGAGGACTATTTTAAATATATATATATAATTTGGCAAGGTGACTCAGCCAGTAAAAGGTTGCCTCGAAAGCCTGACAACCTAGATTCAATCCCTGAAACATACATGCATTAAGGCAGGAGAGAACCAACTCTAAAGAGTTGTTCCCTGGCCTCCATACTCCCAACACATTATGGTGTGTCCACATCCTTGCAATAAATGAAGAAAACAAAAACCTGTCTAAATACACTCAAGGGCTGAGGCGGTAACTCTGTGGTAGAGTACTTGCGTTAAAAAAGGTCCTGTGTTGAAAAAACCTGAGTGAATTTCTAAAGTGACGTGTGTGTGCAGGCGCGCCTGCGCGCCTGCGCGCGAGCTGGGAACTCCAGACTCACTTTGACCTGTGCCTTAGAGAACCCTGTTGACGGCTAATCTTTGTTCTTGCAGATGCCTGACAACACCTGCCTCTTTTGCCCCCGGGGATGCATGGATTAAGTGGTGGTGGGAACCAGGTGGCTGCTTTTTTGCCCTCAGAATTTGAGACTACTGAACAAACAGGCTTTTTTTTTAACCCCCCTTGGGAAAAGGACCCTGAAAATTACTGTTTTCACCTGGTTTCTTGGTGTGTGAAAGTGCATGGCTGTGCAGATGCGTTTCTGAAGCTCTGCTCAGCCCTTGGCCGACAAACAGCATGGCCTTCCGTGACACGGGGGAGGGGAGTCGTTGACCCCGATGGTTACACGCACACACACACACACACACACACACACACACACACACACACACACCCTTTAGCTCCTGTAAAGTGCCATAAAGAATCTGTGTTTGTGTTCTAGGGGCTGCAGTCTGTCTGAGGACGGGGGCATGCTGGCCCAGTGTCAAGGCCTGTCCAAAGAAGTGACTGAGCTCAGTCAGGAAGAAAAGAAATTAGATGAACTGATCCAAAGCTGCACCCTGGACCTCAAACTGCTGACCGAGGATTCAGAGAATCAAAGATATCCTTTATGCCGCTGGTGGTTAGACCCTTTCATACTGTTTCCAGAGCTGACAGACGGGCTTGGTCTCCGGGGATATGGGTGTTACTATGGCATCATGTAAACAACCATTGGGTGTGGGTGTGTGTGTGCGCGCGCGCGCGCGCGTGTCAGTCTGTCTGTCTGTGTCTATGTCCACTTAGCTTTACCACAGAAGACAGCATTTTTAATAAAGTAACTTTGGACTGTATGGTATCATTATCGGTGTTGAAAGCCAGGTGAGAACTGTTTTAAAGCATTTCTTCATGTGTGGCTGAACATATAGATACGCTCACATTGTAAGAACACGCTATTAAAATAAAGCGGAAGGTGTCAGTATTAATATTAATGGCAACATTAGGCAGGTTTGTCTTCGCCTTCCCAGATTTTTGATGGGTGTTAGCTGACACTGTTGGGGTTCTCGCTTTCTATTTTCTTTTCGTCAGACATTGTAGCGATTGGAATTTACTGAATCTGTCTGATTGGGCTACCATTGAGACTAGAAAAGTATACTGTAGCTGGGTGTGGTGGAACTGCCTATAATCCTGACAACGGAGAAACTGAATCCTGAGTTCACAGCTACCCTGGCTACAATAGCAAGGCCCTGTCTCCAGAAAAACAACAGAAAAGGAGAAATTACACTTTATGATACCTGCATTTGAAACACAAGGGCAGAATTATGAGGAGTTCAAAGCCAACCTGAGCACCATAGCCAGTTCAGAGTTAGTCAGGGGTACATGAAATCCTGTCTCAAATGAAACAGAAAGATCAAGAATCCAAGATTGTCCATGTCTGCCTGGGGAGTTTGAGGCCTGCCTGGTCTGCGTGAGCTCTTGTCTTTAAGGAACAAAAGAACAAGGTGTGGTAGCGTATGGCTTTAATGCCAGCATTTGGGAGGCAGGGGCAGGTGAGTTCAGCCCAGCCCTGCTACAAAATGAGTTCCAGACCAGCTAAAACTACGTAGTGAGTATATCCTGTCTTACCTTGTCTCAAAGAATTAAATAAATAAAATTTTAAAAATGGAAAGAGCCAGGCGTGGTGGTGCCCTCTAATAACCCCAGCGCTCAGGAGGCAGGCAGGCAGGTCTTTATGAGGTCAGCCTGGTCTACATAGCAAGTTCCAGACCAGCCAGGGCTGCACAATGAAAGCTGCCTTTACATGAATAAATGAATGGGGTGACTCGGTAGGTAAAGATGCTTGCCTCCAAGCGTAAAGATCTGAGTTCGAGCCCTGGTACCTACATGGTAGAAAGAGAGAACTGGCTCCTGTACATTGTCCTGACCTCAGAACTCCGCTGTCACATGCACGGTGGCACACACACCCACTCATTCACATGCTAAATAAACACATACGAGAAATTTTGTAAAAGAAATCAATAGTAGGGCTATTTAATTCACTGTTTAATTGGAACTCCATCATGGGAAAGCTGTGACTGACAGCTGTCCTGAATATGTGGTTTATAGCATTGTCTCCTAGTGACTTTCTCTGGGGCCTTTGTCAAAAAAAAAAAAAAAAGTTTCCTTGAGGGAAAACAAGAAATGGATTTGGAGGGAGAGAGCCACATCACAAGTACTTTTAAGTTTGTAAGATTAGCAAATATATTTATGAAATTTCTCTCAGCCCTCTCTTCAGTTCCCAGTCTGGTACAGCTTGTTCAGAGATGTGTTGAAATTTTCCTTCCTACAGCTTGTTGAATAATTGTGGATGAGTTTTATTTTAGTAAGCTCTTGTTACATAGCTTTTTGATGGTGGGCTCAAGGTTAAAAACCTGGTTATCAGTAATCTAGTATTCTCAACAAAAACCAGGACCATCCAGTATTCCCAAAAAGCCCCCATTGACTTCTTTGGTAGGCTAAGTGGTGACCTAAAATGGAGCACCATGTTTAATTCTGTCTTAACTGCTAAGATTTGGAGAAGACAATCTGTAGTACAGGCAAGTGCATGCGTGTGTGCGTGTGTGTGTGTGCGTGTGTGTGTGTTTGTTTATATTTTAAAAGATGAATAATGGCACACACCTTTAAGTTCAGCACTCTTTGAGTTTGAGGCTAGCCAAGGTTAGAGACCCCATGTTTCACAAAACAAAACAAAAATAAATATAAAAGTTCTGCCTTCCACGGACATCCGGCATACAAACGGTGCACATACCCATATACAGTCAGATACAAGGCTTTATTTAGAAGAAGAAGGAGAAGAAGAAGAAGAAGAAGAAGAAGAAGAAGAAGAAGAAGAAGAAGAAGAAGAAGAAGAAGAAGAAGAAGAAGAAGAAAATGAAGCTCACTAAAAGGCTAATAAGATATCGCTCAGCGGATAAAAGTGCTCGCTTCACAAGCCTGATGAATTGGGTTTGAAGTGTAAAACCCATGGTGAAAGGAGAGAACCTGACTCAGATGTTGTCAGCTGACTACCACACTTGCAAGCACGTGCGCAAACTACCGCGCTTGCAAGCACGTGCGCAAACTACCACACTTGCAAGCACGTGCGCGCGCGTGCACACACACACACACACAAATGATAGTAATTTTTTTAAAGCTGACTAACAACACATTCGGTTATATGTGTTCTTCCATGTCCCTTATCAAGAGAAAGAAAGCCTTGAGCCTGTTGTCCCTGCTGCTAAATGTCTGTCTCTAGCTGAGTTCATGTGCGTTTGTGTGTGTGCTTTTGTTACATAGTAAGTACCGTGCTTTTTCATGATCTCCTTTTAGCCTTGGCTTCCAGGATGCTTAAAGGGATTGCTCGGTACTTGGAAGTAACTACCGAGCAAGAGTCATGAAATGTTCATTTATTCTCTTTTGCTAAGTCATTGTATCTCCAGTTCATTCGGCTGCAGAGCACCTGGGAGCCGCTCACTTCCTTGGGAGCCTGAAATGTTCATGGTGTTAATAATGACAAGGGTAATTTTTCTAACAGAAATAATGATACTCTGCTGTCTAGGCAATATGTAATCACCCCAGCCCAGGTGCGCTTGAGTAAACAACGCTGTCTGCCTGGGTGGTAGACTCTGTTCTTCCACCCGTGTTTGCTGTTTAGTCATTCATTTGGTGGCTGCTGTCACTTGCTAATAGCAAGCAGAAGTAGCTGTTGTCTCAAAAATTTTTGATTAGTAAATCCTACTCTCCTGCCCCACCCTAAATTAGGGCCATCTGTCAATCAGTTTGATTGACGGGGCACTTCACTGGAATTTATGGAATACTAGTATACAAGATCGGCAAAATAAAGCATAGATTTTTTATTATTATTATTATTGAGACCATCACCCAGAAAAGCCATGGGGGAGCCCATTATTTTACGATCCAAAAGGGAAGACATACCTATTCTTTTAAGTCATAAAATGATGGATAATTTTTCCGTGTGTCTGTTTTGTCTTTTTTATTTATTTTTTACTTTTTTTTTCTTTGTGGATTTCACATCTTGCATCCCAATGCCATTCATCTCCCTTTCACTTCTGCCCTCTGTCCTTGCAACCTCCCCCGAAAAAAAAGAAATAAAATTTAAAAGTCAAAACAAACAAACTAAAGTCTCGGCATGGAAGCTGTAGTGTGGCCCAGTGTGTCACACAGTCTTTCCTTCAGTCCATGTATCTTGTGTTAATTGCAATGAGTTATTGGTCTGGCTCAAGGCCTCTGGCTTCTCCTACCCCCTCGATACACTGGGGCTTCTTGGATATCTTATTGTTGCCTTGTGTCATGGAGAGCCTGTAGCTTTGGATCTGCAGGTCTAAGTCCCTTCCCATACTCCAGACGTTTATTGACGAGGTGGACTATCAGTTGTCCTGGTTCTGGGCATGGGTGGTAACTGGCTTGGTCAGCCTGCCAGCTTTTCCTCATCATCACCACCCAGGTGAGCTCTCCAGCACTGCCTTGACTTGCTCACTCAGTGTAGCAGACAGCAAGGAGCCGGGCTAGTCCTGCTCCTGCACCCTCTGGTCCAGCTCACACCACCACTATTTTGCCCAGGCAAGATGCAGGGCCCGCTCTCTGGAATGCTTGGTGAGGGATAAGCCTAGCTCTTCCATACTTGTGTCCCCAAGGTCGGCTCTCCTGCCTGTTGCAGGTGGCAAGCGGTGAGGGAGAGGACACATTTTCCTTCCCCTTGTCATCCCATGGCGTACCAGGGACGGGGAGAGGGGAGCAGCTCTGTTTGGTCATTTTTATGATGGCCGTATCTGTACAATTAGATGGAAAATGTCCTTAACATTTCTTACGTTAGCTTATGTTACATATCAAGATATTCGAAAAATTAGTGGCCTTAAAGACCAAACTGTTATAGTTGTGAAAGCCCCTCCAGAAACAAGACTTGAAGTGCCTGATTCAATAGAGGTAAGGAGACAGCGGCGTGGTTCATCTGCAGAAAACATTCCAGAGTACCTGAGCTTGAAGAATCACTGGCTCATGGTTAAAGTCTGCCCATCCCAAGCACTGGATAGTTCTTTCCCATTTATTTTGACTAACCCAGAGTTTAAAAAGGTCCAACAGTTTCCTGTTTATTAAATGCTCAAAATGTCTGGTTTCAATTCAGAAGAGCATTCTGGTCACAGCAGTCTTTGATGCCCGCCTCTCTTCAGCTTTTCTTTTTCACAACTTATTATCTGGTGGTTCTGATCAAATTGAACCACTTGAGAAATTTTATGTTGATTACCTTGTGTACAGACAGTTTCCACCATGAATAGAGCTCCGGGGGCTTTAGAAGTGACTCTGTGACTTAGCACATTTTTAAGAATTCTTAAAAATCGTTTGTAGTATGTTTACTTTGAGAAAATTAAACGGGACCTTGGGGTAATCAGTAGACAAGAACAGTGTAAGAAAGTAGAGTGGCATTTTTGTAATTGCGTTCAGGTGTTCTTTGATAAAATCAGCCTAGACTGTAATTATAAGATAAAGGAACGGTGGTAAAAAGAAAAGACCTGGAATATTAAAAAATAATACCTAAAATGTTAAATTTACAAGGTAAATTTCTTACCTTAAGAAATTAAAATGTTGTGACCTAGATGAGGAAGGCCTCTATTATTGTACAGCGCTAGAGAGATGACTCAGCAGTCACAGCACAGGCCGCTCCTCCAGCGGACCCAAGTTTGTTTGGTTCCCAGCACCCATGTAGAAGGATCTGTAACTCCAACTGCAAGGGATGCAGTGTCCACTTTTGGACCTTGTATACATGGCATATAGACATACATGCAGGCAAAACACCCAAATACATAAACTAAGAGTAATTTTTAAAAAACAAAAGTTATAAAATCAAAGTAAATCTTGGGCTGGAGAGATGGCTTAGTGGCTAGGGGCACTGACTGCTCCTCCAGAGTATCTGGGTTTGATTCCCAGCACCCGCACTTGGCAGCTCACAACCATCTGTAATTCTGTTCCCGGAGAATCCAGTGCTCTCTTTTGGCTTCCCAGAGCACCAACACTCATACATGTTGATGCATGGACATGCATACAGGCAAAGCACTTACACACATAAAAATAAATGAGTGCAATATTTAAAAGCCCTCATAGGCCAGGTGGCTTACAAGCAACAAGTTGTTTTAAAAATAAGTAAATAAAGGTATTTAAAAATCAGTATGGTTTATTCTTATTCACTGAAGCTCCTAGCACTTTAGAATGCTGTTTATGAGTTGGTTGTTAAGAGTTTAACATTAGAAAGTTTTACCATGAGGGAATAGTTTAATGGAAATACATTCTTTGAAATGCTTAAAAGACCTTTAAATAATTTCCAGGAAATAATATATCTAAAGAATACCTAGCCACCTCCCCTTCTCCCCCCAAAAATGATGTCTTTGTGGGATCAAAAAACTTTAAAGCTCCACATAGTAGTTGGCTTTGATTTTTGTGAGCAGCATAGTTTCTTAGATTATTCAAGTAATGCACCTTACTATTGTACTATGCAAACAGCCAGAGGTAATATATGCAGGATGAGAATGGCCAGGAACTCTGTCCCAATAAAACTTTATTTACAAAATGGTTGGTGGCTTGGACTTGGCTTCAGGCTGCAGTGGTTTGCGGCCCCTTGCTCTAGAAGAATGTCATCCCTGGCAAATTAGGAGTGAGGGAGCACAGTGAGCAATGAATCTTGCCCTTTTCAATTTTAGGAGAGATAGGCTTTGGCTTTCATTTCTAAGTGACCTTGAGTTGACCTCTTACTTGTGTTCCTAGAGCCTACAAATACATTTGGCAAGTACCCAAGGGCCCATTGAGGTTTACTTGTGTCCAGAAGAAACAGAAACACACAGACCCATGAAAACAAACAACCAAGACCACAATGGGAATATCCCTAAGCCCACTTCCAAAGGTAAATATGCCACTATTGTCTTTGAGAAACAATGTGTAGAAACGAAGGCGCCTGGAAGGCTCCTCTTTCAGAGTCACACAGCTGAGTCCTGACAAATGCTCAGCTCTACCAGATCATTGCCATTGTGGGCAAGCATCACGTGCAACCCATCAAACTGGCCAAAATAACCAAAGTGTTGGGCAGGCTCAGTGCAGAAAGGTGGGCCTAGAATTTATGGACAATACTAGCTGTTCCGTCATTCACCATGTTAAAGGCCCCGTGTGAGAAGGTGGCATGCTTCCCTATTGGAGTCAGAAAGAGAAGTTCCAAGTCCATGCTGAACTTGCTGCTGGGTCCTGGGTATCCACCAATTGGCCCACGGGGTGATCTGCAGCTCTTAACGCCTTTATGTTGTGTGGAGGGGAGTGGAAGAGGACCTTTTGTTATGAGAATAATTTTTAAGTTATTACTAGTCTACAGACTAAAATAACAATCTTAGTCAAAATGGTCTCTCATCCCTGATGAAGATCCTGCGGGCTCTTGAAAGCAGAAAACTGTTTCCCTGGTGTGCGGACAATGGCTAGAATGAGGAGTGAGGCTGTGGACGGCATTGAGTTATCAGCCATGCTTGACCAGACAGCTCTCGAGTGATGCTTCTGAAATCATTTGGGATGGAAATGAAAAGAGCTTGATGAGAAAGGCCTTCATCAGATCCTTGATCTCATCATCCTCCCCACTGCAGTGAGGAGAGGATAGGGTCAGCAAGCAAGCATCAGGAAGGTAGCTCGCTTCTCTTCCTCTCGCTGAGCTCCAGCTTAGATATAAAGACACATAAAACCTTTCCCAAAAAGAGAATGAAGGTAAATAGACAAGGACGAGGCTAAGTGATGGGTTCTTGGTGCCGGTTAGCCTAACGGTGATGATGTGTGTCCTCGAGCCGCATGCGCCATTGAGCTAAGGGCGGCAACATGCACGTTCATCCAGGAAAGACAGATTTTTACATTTCTCCTAACCATGCCGCCTCCCCCATTTCTCCCTTTTCAGACTTGGCTTCTAACAACTCAGGACATAGCGACTGCTCCGTTTCCACGACAAACCTCTCTCCTCTGACCTCCCCAGCTAACCTTCTACAGCAGACTGAGGACCAAATCCCTTCCAACCTCGAAGGACCCTTTGTGAACTTACTGCCTCCCCTGCTCCAAGAGGACTATCTGCTGAGCCTAGGGGAGGAGGAGGGCATCAGTGATCTCTTTGATGCCTATGATTTGGAAAAGCTGCCCCTCGTGGAGGACTTCATGTGTAGTTGATTGGGCTTTGTACAAACTGTCCTTACAAACCAATATTTTTTTATCACGGAATCAGAACGTGTATCGCAGTGTTGTCCCCTCCTACCTTCTTCCTCCAAGAGTATCATGAAGTAAACTTCAGAACAAAGCTGACATTTTGATGAATTATTATTATTTTATTATTATTTTTTTTTTCCTAAACGCACAGTTGCAGGCTCCCTTGGGAAAGCCCTGCCTGGTCCCAGGCTCCAAAATCTTCCTGATGAGTCAGCAAGTGAGAAGATGTGCAATCAGGTGTCTCTCACCTGCCCTTTTCTCCCCTCCTTCCTCTCCTTCCCTTGCGGACTGGCTTGCTGTGCCTAACGGATGGGCTGTTGAATGGGGTCTGGCCACCCAGCCCGCTGGCAAACAGCACTCGCCCTTTGACAGCATTTCAAGCCGTGCCTTCTCTGCAGAATGCATGTCTTTGTGAGTCTGCTAACCTGGAATGGAATTCTGCCACAAATGCAAGCTTGAAGTCATGCAAAGGAATGACACGGATTTCTTCAGCTCTTAGGAATATTTAAATTACTCTCATAATTCAGTGTAAGCTATGGGCCGCGTGTCCCACTCGGAGGTTGCAAGAGCCTCCACAGCCTTGTGGATGAAGAACTTGTTTGTGAGTGCTCATTGCAGAGACAAGGAGAGTTCTGCTGCTCGACGCTGTTGTGGATTTTCCTGTCTCCATACCCCACCTGCTTCCACTCCCCCCATCCTGCGTGTTTGTGAGTTTCCAGTTGATTACTTGCAACTTAGGAGTTCCTTGTGGGTTGTTTTAGAATTTTTATTTTTCTAGCTGCCATTGAAGCATTCCTGTGGCCCCCATCAACCATTTCAATTGAAGTGTTTACCTTAAAGCGGTTTTTTGCAAATTCCTTTTCCTTTAGCAGAGGGAGAGAACCTCCTGATCAAAGCATCTAAACCTGTGCGACCTAAGGTCCACCAGCCTCTGCAAGGAGCATCCTCTGTCTTGCTTCCTTTCCCAGGAAGGAAGCTTGGAACGAGAACAGCTCTCGAGCTCACTGACTCGAGTGGCCCCCAGTGAGGACCTCGGGCCAAATGATACAGCTGTCCCATGGAGCAGCAGGCATGGATCCCTCCATCCTTGGGCTTCCCGGGCCCCTGCGACCGGGGAAAGGGCTCTAATGCCACACTCAGGGAGACCACTTCTCAGGATGGGGTCAGGTGGAGAGGCCCTAGGGAGAAAGGCATCCCATTGTGTAAGTGGCATTCTATCAGGGACACTTCCTGAAGTTGGGACGAGGAGCTCCCACTGTGTCAGGGGTAGACTAGTTCTGTCCAGAACCCATTGCCCCTCCTACTGTGAGTGGGTGAGTTGGGCAAAGGGAAAATGGGAGCTAGGAAATGCGGTGGTAGAATGCCAGGGCATCTCCCTCATTACGCCTCAGGAATGGTGTCCCAAACTGGAGGCTTTGTGTCAGCTACGATCCTTCCAGTTACTTCCAAGAATAGCGTTCCCACTGGCAGGTGGCAATGGCCATCACGTCCTGGTGTTAACTATGGCATAGTACCTCAAATCCATTCCTTGGATGCTAAGGGCTGCGGAAATGAGTTAGTCATCAAAACTAACCTCCAGCTGAACGGTAACGCTATGTGCCTGACCCACCAGGGAGGCACGTAGTAGGCACTCAACTCATATACACGTAACCGTGTTGAAAATAACCCTTGGGAAAACATTTTACTAAACCACAAGAACCCTGGCCAGTTTACTCTAGATAGATTTCCACAATATGCAAAGCGGTGGTGGGGGTGGAGACAGAAGACACCGGCACTTTAAACTCTGTGTGTGGGTATGCGTGGTGTATGTTTGGGAAGAAAAATCAAAGGTGCAGACTATCTTCCTCTCTCTTCTTCAGCCTCAGCCCCGGCCTCCTCCCCTCACACACTCTGGACTTGGTACAGAATAATCCGCGTGGTCCGAGCTGAAGCACTGGGGTGGAGGAGGGAGGGGGAGCTTCGTGTTAAGTGCCTACTGGAAATGCACTGTGGGGTTTTTTCCTGTATGGGAAACCATTTATGCCAAGCTTTCCCCCATGTCCTCTATTTATCTCATCTGGTTAGCTGCCTCTGCTTCTGGCTTTGTGTAATTCTCTTTGCCAGCTGCATCGAGCTGGGTTTCTTTCCCCCAAAGTCTAATGACTAAACTCACCTGGCTCCAGGTTGTTGTATGTTTGGTTGACTTTTCTTGTTGAAACTATTCGTATTGTGATACCATATTTATTGTTTTAAGAAAGGAAAGGAATACTAATAAGTCTTTAAGAGTTCTTTCGTGCATAATAAGACTTTTCCAGTTAATGGGCTTAACTGGCATATGTAGAGGAGACATCGATATTATATTCTGTTTGCATTTAGGCCTTTTCTTTGCTCTTAATATCTGGCACACAAAGTAGGTGAGTACTACAGTATTTGTGTTCCTTTAAGTCCTGAGAGTGCAGGTTCCCTGGTACCATTAAGTTGCTGCTACTTAAAAGCTCACATGCGGATGGCTGAACGTTACAAGTGTGCGAATGGTGATGGCGTGAGCCTCAGAGGATTAAACTGTATAAAGGGCAACACATGAGCTGTCAAACAGTGTTAGGCGTGTGTTTGTGTACATAGCAGTTTTATTTAAGTCGATACAGTCCGCTCACATTGCCATTATTTTCCAGTTTTTGTACAGAGATAGCAATTCATTTGTAAACACTGCCAGAATATTTTCTAGCTGGTTTGTAATTTTTTTAAGACTGTTGCCTTGGGTTTTGTTTTTGTTGTTGTTGTTGTTGTTGTTGCGCCTGTGACTCTTGTTTGCCTTTTGGCCGTACGTGTAGCTCTGTCTGTAAATAGAACCGCAGTATTTAAAGCTTTAGCTTTCAGGAAAAACGAAGTAAGAATCCAAGTGTGTGCATGACAAGTTGTGCGTATGAGAAGGGATCTGGAGGAAGATGCCTTGTGCAGGAAGTTGGGTGGCAGTTGGCAGGGTGTGGGATGTCTTTCCTACGGGGTACATGCTTTTTGTAAAAAGGAAGTGTTTCTCCCAACGTTGGGAGTGCGCAAACTACTAATCAGTTTAGCTTTGTGTTGTATGCTAGTTACAAAAATAAATAATGTAATATAATGTAAAAATAGACAAACAAAAAAAAGCTTTTATGATGGATTTTGTAAATAGATTTGTTACAGGGTGACCTGTTCTAGCTGTGATCTTACCACTTCAAATGGATGTAATTTGAATAAATTTTGTATGGTAAAGGGTCAATAAAATGATTTTTTTAAGAGTTCAGACTTGTAAATGTATTTTCTTTCATTATCTTAATATCTCTCTCTCTCTCTCTCTCTCTCTCTGTGTGTGTGTGTGTGTGTGTGTGTGTGTGCCACACACACTCACGGTTATTTTTTAGGCAAGCTATCATGTGCTCTAGGTTGGCCTCATACTTGCTATGTAGTTGAGTGTGGCCTTGAATTCCAGATCCTTCTGCATCTACCTCCTGAGTGCTGAGATTATAAACCCATGGTGTGCTGCCATGCCTGGTTTGTTTTATACGTTGCTGGGAATTGACCTCCATTGTATGGCTATGCTACAATCTATTTAACCATCGGTTGATGTATATTTAGCTTGTTTCCAGCTGTAGACTATTGGAATTCTAGGTGCTGTCTTTAATGTGCTTAAGTGAATGCTCTGGGTATTTTTAAAGCATGTATGAGTGGCACATACTGTGTCTTCTTTCGCTCTAGAACATAGGTTCTATGAGAAAAAAGCTTTCTGTTTTGTTCACTGATGTGACCTCGGTCCCTAGAACGGTGCCTGCGTGTACTAAGTTCAAGAGTTCTTAAACTGTTTGTAAAACATAGCCAAGGGCAGCATCCTCGGTTCAGGGTGCTTTTTTGTTTTGTTGTGAGTAGTGGTGCCTGTGCTTTTCTGTGTTTTCCTCTTGAACTTCACGGTCATGTGTTCTCATTTGTGTTTTTTTTTTTTTTTTTTTTTTACATTTTATCTTTGTTCTGTGTAGAGGTCATGTTCACCAAGAGCTTAGGACCTGGCTTTTCTATCATCTCACATGGCTGCTGCTCCTACCCGAGAATCCACATATGGGCCATCAAGTCATGGAGTCTACGGTCAAGCCAGTGACAGGAACAGAGCAAAACAAAGATATTTTCCTTCAGCAGCCTGCTGGCACAAAAGCGGGCAAATCAAAGAATTTCTCACCCACAAAAACAGCCAAGAAGTTTAGACAGATGAATATGAATCCAATCACATAGGGTTGAATTACATAGAAACACAGATAAAAGACAAGGATCTGTAAATATTTCAGAACCATGTTTATTATATAGAAAAGGTCTCTATGATGATGAAAAGCACTAGTCACATATAGAATTAGCAAATAAAGGCTGTAAAGCTAAGTAGATAAAGGCATTTACTGCCAAGCTTGATGTCCTGCATTATATTGCTGTGGCCCACACAGTGGAAGAAAACAGACCACTGCAAGTTGTTCTCTGACCTCTAACATGTACACATGTCATAGATAGATAGATAGATAGATAGATAGATAGATAGATAGATAGATAGATAGATAGAAGGTAGCAAGTAAGGTAATTAACAGAAAAGTATATATTCACTCATTTAGGTGAGTGGTTGTTTAGGCATGCTTTGAATGAACAGAAAGTGATGGTTTGGTACCAGGTACTGTCCTGGGTGTCCTAGAGTTAATAGCGTGTGGGGAGAGCATAGTGACTTGGCAGAGGAAGAACTTTTAGCTAAGAGAAGCAAATGTGGATCTTTTCACACTTCCCTTTCTAAAGCCATTTGTGGAAGACATAGAAGAACAGATGGTTAGAGGCAGAAGCTGAAAGGAAGGTTGGATACAACCCTGTCACTGGGGAGCTGTACCGAGGGAGGGTGGTTTGGGGCAGTGCCCAGTCTCGGGCCCGTGCGTCTGAATGTGGCAGTGCTCAGAGAAGATTGCCCAAATAGGCACAATTCTGACTACTAGACCGACTGGTCCTTTGTCTGCAAGGGAGGCTAGCCTCATCCTAGCTCAACTATAACCTCAACGTGAAGAAAATAACAAGATTCAATTGTAAATCCATGTGGTTTGAGTAGGACACGCCCCCTGCATGTTCCTGTGCTTCAACACTTGGTCTCTACCTGATGGCACTCCACTAGTAGGTTGTGGAACCCTAAAAAGTATTTTTAATATATTTTATCACTTAATATGTATGGGGTAAGTGCACATCCATACAGGCGCCTTTGAAAGCCAGAGGCATTGGATCCCCTGGAGCTGGAATTACAGGCATTTAGTTGTGAGCCACTGACATGGTTGCTGGGAACTGAACTTGGAACCTCTCTCTACAAGAGCAATATGTGCTCCTAAGCACCGAGGCCTCGCTCCAGCCTGGGTTATAGAACCTTAAAAGATGGAGTCTCTCTGGAGGAAGTGAGTCACTCACTGGTGGTGGGCCTAGAGGGTAGGCCGCATCCTGCCCATTCTTCCTGACTGCAAAAGCAGTATAGAGCCAGTGGCTTTAAAACTCCATGCGTTCCCCGCCCGCCATGGTGGACCAGATCCCCTTAACTGTAAACCTTCAATTTGCATTTTCTCGGGTATTTGGTCACAGCAATAAGAAAAATAATAATATGGCCATCCATTAGAGGCCTACGAGAATTCCTGCACTGACTAGTTAGAATTAACTGAGTAACCTGCAGATTGTTTCTAGAATCTACTGAGGCTGCGTATGGGTGTCAGTAGAAATTCTGCAGTTACATAGCAGCTTTCTGGAAGGTTGGTCTCTGCCACCAGCAAAGAGGAATTGAGCCCTTGGAGTGCATCAGAATTCTTGGAGCCAAAGCAGCATTCAAGTTCTGGGGTACCATGGTGTTCTTCTTGAACTTTCTCCCATGCAACTCCCTGAGTGAGAAGAAGCAGGCTAAGAAGGGAGAGGTGATAATCCCAGGAGAGAAGGAATGAAGACGCAGGGACACTAAGACTTGTTTGGGCTGAGCTACCCTGGGGACCTAGAAATAAGGAACACTCACATGTCAGGAAAGCTTAGAGCACCCTGCAACAAGGTCTAGGTGGTAGCCACCCAGAGGTCCTTTTAGATGGAAGAATTAGATAGTAGGAAGGCCTGGCTATAAATGGCGTGCTTGAGGTCAGCAGGCTACTCTCTGAACTCTAAGCTGAGGTCCAATCCATGTCCACTTTCTTCAGCTTCCTCCCACTGTGTGGTTTATTGCTGGATGGACTCTGAAAGCACTAAGCCAGGCAGGCAGAAAAAAAAAAAAAACCCACACCCTCCAGGCTCCCCTCAGCAAGCGCAGAACTGATTTATGTTCTCTTCGCTGACGCGCTGGAAGTGTGTTCCTTCACTTGGAGTTTTGCTTCCCACGCAGGGTAAACACACCTGGGAGAGGGGACCACTGGAGCAAGTGAGAATATGCCTGGGGCAGTCTGACTGCCAATTGACTGTGGGGCTGGACATATAGCGCAATGGAACAGTAGTGGCTGCCACTTGACTGGGGAGAGATAAAATGTGCACAGCCCTCTGATGAGTGCTGGAGCAGCCAGATCTCACATCCACAGACACCACCCACCTATACAGTGGGAAGAAGGAAAAACCCCCCAGACCACACAAATTCCAATGCAAGAGAACCCAGAAAGAAATTTCTCCAATTTCTATTTTCCTATTTCCACTGTTATTTTTTTCCGTTGTTATTTTTAATATTTTTCCTATCTTATTTTTAAATCTTGGCCGTTTCTCTTTCTTCTGATTTTGTTTACATATTTTAGATGTACTGTATTGGTCTCTATGTATGCACACACATGTGTGTGCTTGCCTGTGGGGGCCAGAAGAGGGCATCAGTTCCCCTGGAGTGGAGTTACAGACCCTGGTGAGCCACCCAGTGTAGGTGCTAGGAACTGAACTTGGGACCCCTGGAAAAGCAGCAAGCCAGCAAGTGTTCTTCACCACTGAGCCATCTCTGCAGCCCACTACTAGATGATTTCTCTCTCTTGCTTCTCTTGTTTTTCCTTTGTTAGTGCTTTCTTTAATCATGTTCTTCACTACTTCCCCCCTCCCTCTCTCTCTCTCTCTCTCTCTCTCTCTCTCTCTCTCTCTCTCTCTCTCTCTCTCTCTCTCTCTCTCTCTCTCTCTCTCTCTGTTTTTCAAGACAAGGTTTCTCTGTAGCTTTGGTGCCTATCCTGGAACTAGCTCTTTAGACCAGGCTGGCCTCAAACTCACAGAGATCTGCCTGCCTCTGCCTTCTGAGTGCTGGGATTAAAGGAGTGCGCCACCACCACCCAGCTCCTTTTTTGCTTTTCAATCTGTTCTACTTTTCCTCTTATGAGTTTTTAACTTCATGCATTTCCTATGCTGTTTTTCCCTCTCTCTTTGGTGTAAGGGTGTTTATTGGTTTGCGATTTTTTCCTGATATGCTGCTGTTGTGGAAGCTTGCTTTCTCTTAAGTAGTGCTGGGAATTGAGCCCTCCAAGAATGATTGCTCTCTAGGGCACTTGTAGCACATGCCTTTAATCCCAGTACTCGGGTGGCAGAGGCAGATGGATCTCTGAGTTCGAGGCCAGCCTGGTCTACAGAAGAATTCCAGAACAGCCAAAACTGCACAGAGAAACCCTATCTCGAAAAACCAAAAAAAAAAAAAAAAAAAATTGCTCATCAGATAAATCTAGAAGAGATCTCCATCCCTGCAGATGCACAAATCTTCACAAAGAAACCAACACACAAAAACAATGAAAAAGCCAAGCAAGGACCCCTCCAAAAGCTGCTCTTGAATTAGGAGACCTGAAATGCCAACTAGTTGAAAGATTCCTGTCCTGGGTTGCTTTTCGTTTCTCTGATAAAAACTGATCGAAACCCACTTTTAGAGGAAGTGGTTTGTTTCAGCTTAGGTTTGTGGCAGCTGATCTGAGTTGGTGACCGCCTCCAAACCAGCTTTCACATACACTGCTAAGCACACATGTGAGGGGTTTTCTCGATCAGATTATCTGAAGCAGGAAGACCCACAATGATGTTGGTGGCAGCACAGATCAAAGGAAGTGGAAGAAGGAAGCTCTTTGCTTTTTGTCTCCGTGCACTTGCTCTTGATGACAAGTTGATCTAGCCTGTGGCTGAAGCATTCCTTCCCCTACGTGATAATCAAGTTCTTCCAACTTCCAGTGAGGACTGAAGACCAGCAGCTCTCTGGGAATCCTCTAGGCCTTCACCAGATTGGGATTGCTGAGACATCCAACCTCAGGGAATGACAGATACTGGATTTTCAGTGAGCGACAGACATTGTTGAAACCGGGACCCAATGCTCCAGTTCTGCTCCCTTAGTGAACTTGGACTCACACAAGGTCACAGTTCTGCATCCAGGGAAACCAGGTGTGATGGTTTGAAAGAAAATGGCTCCCAAAGCCTACAGGGAGTGACACTATTAGGAAGTGTGACCTTACTGGAGTAGATGTGGCCTTTTGGAGACAGTGGTCACTGGGGGGCCGATTTTGAGGTCTCAGATGCTCTTGTCATGCCCAGTGTGGCAGTCTCTTCCTGCTGCCTGCTGATCAGGACTGTAGAACTCTCAGCTATTTCTTGAGCACCATGTCTACCTGCATACAATCATTCTTCCTGCCGTGATAAACTGTAAACCAGCCCCAATTAAATGCTTTCCGTTATAAGCGTTGCTGTAATCACGGTGTCTCTTCACAGCAATAAAATCCAAACTAAGACACCAGGGCAGGAATTCAAGGCAAGAACCCGAAGGCAGGAACTGAGCAAAAAACTATGAGGGAACATTGCTTACTGGCTTTCTTCTGGCTTGCTAAACTACTTTCCTTCTAAGATTGATATTTTTTAAAATTATGTGTGTAAGTGCATTACCTGCATGCCTATGCCTACAGAGGCCAGAAGAGGGAATTGGATCCCTTGGAATTGGAGTTATGGATGGTTGTTAGCTACCATGTGGGTGCTGGAAATCAAACCCCCATCCTTTGGAAAAGCAGCCACTACTGTTAACCACTAAGCTATCTCTCCAGCCCCCTTCACTACCTTTTTATACAACCCAGACACACCTTCTTAGCAATTAAGAAAATGCCTTGGGGGCTGGAGAGATGACTCAGCAGTTAAGAGCACTGACTGCTCTTCCAGAGTACTGAGGTTCAATTCCCAAAACCTGCATGACAACTCACAACTATCTGTAACTCCAGTTCCAGAGGGTCTGACACCCTCACACAAACATACATACGTTCAGACAAAACACCAATGCACATAAAATAATAAATAATAATTTAAGCAAAAGTAAAAAAAAAGCCTCACGGACATGATCGTGAACCAATCTGTTGGAGGCAGTTCTTCAACTGAGGTTGTCTCTTCCCAAGCGTGTCAAGTTAACAGTGATAGTGCTCGCTTTGGAGCTGCTGCTGTCCCCTGTCGCTGCTTTCTGCAACCGTGGTCAGCCCCACCCTTGGACTGCATTTCCTCTGAACTGTTTGCATATAAGGGTTTCTCCTCTCACAGGATTATTCTAGGATTCGTGTCCCAGGCTGGTGACATAGTGACACTGATGGTAGATCTATCTACAGGGAAAAATTTGAGGGCAAGAACTTGATCCTGAAGCATACAGGTCCTGGCATCTTGCCCATGGCAAATGCTGGACCAAATACCAATGGTTCCCAGTTTTTATCTGCACCACCAAGACTGAGTGACTGGATGGCAAACATGTCATCTTTGGGAAGGTGAAAGAAGGCATGAGCATCGTGGGAGCCAGGAAGCGTTTGGGGTCAGGAAGAAGATCACCATTTCTGACTGTGGACAATCTAATTCCTCAACTCTTGGGTGTCTTACCCACCAGACCATTCCTTCTACAGCTCAGGAGAGAAAGCCCACCTCATCTGTTCACAGTGCCCTGTAATCTCTGCTCTCACTGAAGTTCTTTGGGTTCCATATTTTCCTTATTCCCCTCCGAGTCTAACTGGTTTGCAGAGTTAAGTTTATGATCATGAATAAAAACTAAATCAAACTTTAAAAAAATTACAGTGCCATTGTTTTAAGTGACCAATTACCCTGGAAAGAATGAAAATAAACAGAAGAATGAAGTAAGCAAGTTAATTCAAGACTTCGATGAAAAATTCAGATGCATGTATGAAGAATAGATATCATATTCTGAAGGCTGGGGAAATGGCTCAGTTGAAGCGCCTGTTGTGAAAATGTAAGTACCCAAGATCAGATGCCAAGAACCCACATTTAAAAAGGTTGTGGTTGTGGTGTATCTCAGCAACTGACCATTCTAACCAACCTGTGAGCACTGGAGTCAGCAAAAAACACAGTCTTAAAAACAAAAGATGGGGAGCAATTGAGAAAGACACTGGACAGTGACCTCTAGCCTCCATCCACACGTGCACATGCACATGCCCACAGACACACATGCACACACATGTGCATACACATATGCACAAAATATATTCTAGACAAAACAGAAATGTTGGCAACCCATTTTCAGAACCCCTCCTTGCTACTCCTAACACTAGTCAGTAAAAACTTTGCCAGCTTACCTTTAAAAATCAAGAGACTGGAGACGTGGCCTGATGCTTATGAGTATGTACTGCTCTTACTGAGGGCCAGAATTCAGTTCCCACCATCCAAGTACATGTGGATGCACGTGTACAGGGTTTTTGAACAGGAAAAGTATTCAAGACCATTTACATATGATTAAGAGCTCAAATGTATTTTTTTTTACTTAGAAGGAAAAACAAATGATCTAAAAACATATAAACCATAGACAATGAAACTATACCAGAAAAATCCCCAAATCCAGGGAAAACAAAAGTCAAAAAAACACAGTGATCATGACACAGGCTAGAGTGGTCTGGGTAGAAAGACCCTCAGTTGAGAAAATGCCTACTTCAGACAGGCCTGTAGACAAGTCTGTAGGTCATTTTCTTGATTAATGATTGGTGTGAGAGGGCCCAGCCTGCTCGGGGGTAGGACCACACCTGGGCTAGTGGTCCTGGGTTGTATAAGAAAGCTTGCTGAGCAAGCCATGGAGAGAAAGCCTGTAAGCAGAATTTATCTGTGATCTCTGCTTCGGTTCCTGCCTTAAAGTTCCTGCCCTTTTTGACTTCTTGACTTGGATCCCTCAGTGATGGACTGTGATTTGGACATGTAAGTCAAATAAACCTTTTCCTCCCCAAATTGTTTGTGGTTGTGGTTTACCATAGTAATAGAAGGCAAACAAACACACAGCCCCACATAGAACCAATGAGAGAAGAACCTCTCCATGTTATATGCCAAGAGTAGAGGCCAACAAAAGAATACAGAGAGTTACAAGGTGGAAAAAAAAAATCCAAGTTACTTAAGAAAGACAAAGCTATTAGAATAACACTTCTCAAAAGAAATCCTAGATGCCAGGAGAGCGTGGAGAACTAAAGGGCATTGTCTTAGCTGGGATTCCTACTGCTGTAAAGTGAAACCACGGCCACAGCAACTCTCATAAAGAAAATATTGAACGGGAGTGGCTCACTTACAGTTCCAGAGGTTCAGTCCATTATCATCAGGTCCAGGAGCACGGCGGTGTGTGGGCAGATGTCCCGGTAGCTGAGAGTCCTACATCTTGCAGGCAACAGAAAGTTAACCGACAGTCATACTGAGGGAAGCTTAGCAAGAGACCTCAAAGCCTGCCCCCACAGTGACACACTTCCTCCAATCCTCCAATAAGACCACACTTCCTGATAGTGCCACTCCCTTTGGGGGCCATTTTCTTTCAAACCACTGCATTCTACTCCCTGGCCCCCAAAAGATTATAGCCATATCATAATGCAAAAAATACATTCAGTCCAACTTCAAAAGTTCCCATAGTCTATGACAGTCCCAAAACTTGTTTCAAAGTCTCTTCTAAGACACATGGCAATCCTTAATTGTAATTCACCTGTAAAACTCAAAATCAGAAAAGCAGGTCACATACTTCCAACATATAATGGCACAGGATATACATTACCATTCCAAAATGTAGGGAAAGGAATATAGTGAGAAGATACTGGACCAAAGCAAGACCAAAAACCAGCTGGGCAAAGTCCAAACTTTGCATCTCCATGTTTGATGTCAGAATGCTTTTTAGATCTCAAGCTCTGCTTATGTTTGACTGCAGCATCCTTCTTTCTCTTGAACTGGTTCCATCTCTGTTTGCAGATCTCCTCAGTGGGTATTCCACGACTCTGGCATCCCATGACCCTGGCATCTCTTATTTCTAGGCTTCTCCAAGTCAATATAGGCTTCAACTTCACTGCTTCACTCAGTGGCCTCTACTAGGATCCCCCTAAGGGACACTCCTGACACATGCCTGGCTTCATTGGCTTTATTCCATAACTCCTTTCTTCTATTCTTAACTTTAAAGCCAGAACCATGTGACCAAAGTTGCCAAGTTATGATGCTTACTGGGGCCGGAACCTGGTCTCCTCATTCAATTACACCTTCATCAGCTTTCTGTCTTTCACTGCCTGAGCCCGGCTGTGCCTGAACTTGCTCTGTGGACCAGAATGGCCTCAAATTTAGAGGTGAGACTGCCTCTGCCTCCCGAGGGCTGGGAATAAAGGTGTGCGCCACCACACCCAGCTCTAGGTTTTTCTTCAATTTCTTTTTACAAGTTGGAAACTTAGCTGGGTGGGGATCTTGCCCTGAGGTCACACTCTCTTTCTTCCATTTCTTAATCAGTTTATCTCCTTGAACACAGGATTTAGCTCCTTTCCACTTCCTGGTGCTCTTTTTCTCCTCCAAATTTACCCTGCTCAGCTTGCTCCTTTTCATTATAAATCTTCGTTAGCATTACCATTAATAGCCACATGACAGAGTCTATACTAGGCTGTTTGGAGATTTTTTTTTCTGCCAATAGAATTAATTCAAAGCTCTTCACTTTAGCCACAGGCAGACTCTTCAGGACAAGAGCAAAAGGCAGCTACTTTCTTCACCAAAATATCCCAAGACCAGTCTCTAGACCACATACTAACATTCCTCTCCTATGTAACCGCTTGAGAAAGCCCCTTCAATTCATCAATCATGTTCAGCACCAGTGTCTTCTATGCTCATACTAGTATGGCACGTTAAGCAGTGCTTAAAGTGTTGCACTGCTTTCATAACCCAAAGTCCCAAAGTCCAGATTTCTCCAAACAAACACATGGTCCAGCCTATCATAGTAACACACCATTCCTGGTACCAACTTCCATTTTTGTTAGGGTTCTTTTTATTTTTGTACGATTTTTCAAGGTAGGGTTTTTCTGTAGCTTTGAGCCTGTCCTGGAACTAGCTCTTGTAAACCAGGCTGGCCTCGAACTCAGAGATCCGCCTGCCTCTGCCTCCCAAGTGCTGGGATTAAAGGCGTGCGCCACCACCACCCAATCTTAGTCAGGGTTCTTATTGCTGTGAAGAGATACCATGATCATGGCAACTTTTATAAAGAAAACATTTAATTGGGGTGGCTCACTTATACTTTCAGAGGTTCAGCCCATTATCATCAGGACCAGGAGCACGGCAGTGTGCAGGCAGACGGAGTGTTGACTGCAGGAAGTCCTGCATCTTGCAGGCAACAGGAAGTCAACTGTCAGTCACACTGAGGGAAGCTTGAACAAAAGAGACCTCAAAGCCTGCCTGCACATTGACACACTTCCTCCAACAAGGATATACCTCCTAATAGTGCCACTCCCTTTGGTGGCCACTCCCTTTGGTGACCATTTTCTTTCAAACAACCAGAAATGTCAACTCCTGAAACAAAATAATTATCAATCAAGATTGTTCAATAACATCTTTTTATTTTCAAGAAAAGGAAAATTAAATGCTAGAGGATTCAACTTTTATATGCTATTGATGAAAGACAAATTGATTCAGCCAGTATGGAATTCAAAATGGAACTTCCCCCCCAAAAAAATTCTACCTAAAAATAATGTCTGAAGAGATGACTCAATGGTTAAGAGCGCTTGTTACTCGTGTAGAGATCCCCAGTTTGGTTCCTAGCACCCACAAGACAGAAAACAACCACCTGTAGCTGCAGTTCCAGAGGGACCAGTGCCCTCTTCTGGCCTCCATGGGCACTGCATATGCATGGTGCACAATATAGATCCAGGCAAAACATCTGTACACATAAAATACAAAATAGATAAATTCTATCTTTTAAAAAAACTGAAAAACAAGGCTGAAGAGATGGCTCAGCAGTTCGGAGCATGGGTTACTTTTTCCAGAGGACCTCAATTCAATGTACAGTACCCACATGGCACTGATAGCCCTTTGTAACTCCATTTCACAAGATCTGACACTCTCATCTGGCCTCTGCAGGTACCAGTTGCACACATGGAGAGCAGACACACATGTAGGCAAAACACTCATACACATAAAATATATATATTCAAAACTAAAAATGGATTATTGTATGATCTATTTTAGTTTCATAGGTATATACCCCTAAGGAACCAAAGTCAGGATACAATAATGACACCTGAGCACTCGTGTGTCATGATTAAGTTATGGTATCGTCTTAGACATCCATCAAAGAATCAATGAATAAACACAGTGTAGTATACATACAAACTGGAATAGTGTTGTTCAGCCATAAAAAGAATGAAATAAAGCCATTTTTACAAAACTGGGTGTAACTGGAAATCATGTTAAGTAAAACAAGCTAGAGTCAGAGAGACAAATACCATTACATTTATTACATTTTCTCTTGTGAGAAAAATCCAGATTTTTTTTTAAAGGTACAAATCTCCAATCAATGGGGATTATTTGGGTAGAGAACGAGGACCATCAGAGCAATGAAGGGAGTGCATTTAATCAAAATACATTTTATTCATGTACAAAAAAAATGTCAAAACGAAGGCTTTTGAGATGTCTCGGCAGGTAAAGGCACATGCCACCAAGCCTGATTATATGAGTCCAAGCCCCTGTATACACAAGATGGAAGGAGAAGCCTGGCTTTTGAAATCTGTTCTCTGGCCTCTGTGACACTCATGCATGCGCACAGACACCAACACACAAATAAATACAAATAAATAAAATATAATAAAAAGAAAATGTCACAATGAAACTCATTCTGTATAATTAAAGTGTACTGGTTTTGATAAGGGCAATAGAGAAGTTGAAGATGCAGCTTTCTTGTTAGGAGGCTGATGTGCTGCACCAAGTACAGAGATCGATATTGTGCTCTTAAATCTCTTAAATCTAGAACTTGAAGAGTGGAAAACAAAAGAATTTATTAAAGTGTTTGCAAAATTTCATAATATCAGGTATTCTGAGAATGCTCTTGGGGGTGCAAAGAACACTAACGGCGAAACCACTGATGCTGGAATATCAGGGAAGTACAATGAGAAACAGAAGGGACAAAACAGACCTGTTTTGAGGGTCAGTGTCCAGCCTCAGAACTAACACTGAAAACCTCAGCATTGCTCCTGCTGGGGTGCTTTGGGACTTGGGTATATCCACATAACAGAATGGGTAAAGTTAGTCCCTAGCTGAAGCATAGGAGACGTCTTTTCTTCTTTACATCAACTACAGTGGCTAGCTTTCCTCAGATCACAAGTACAGAAGCCCAGGAATTTAAACTCAGGTAAAAATAAGCAAATGCAGGGTCTGCAGAGGCGACTCAGCAAGTTAGAGCACTAGCTGCTTTCAGGGGATCTATGTTGGGTTCCCAACACAACAGTCAGCTTACAACCCCCTATAACTCCAACTCTAGGGGAATGGACACTTCTGGCCCCTGTGGGCACTTGCACACACTTACACTTATCCACACATAGATACACACAATTTTTAAAATAATAAAGATTAAAAGAAAAATAGTTTTAGAAAGATACGCTAACAAAACATAATCATAGTCTAGTTTTTCAACACTGACAAAAAGCACATCAACTGAAAATGATCACAGGCCAGGTGGTGGTGGTGGTGCACACACACCTTTAACCCCAGCACCGAGCAGGCAGAGGCAGGTGGATCTCTGAGTTCTTCAAAGCCAGCCTGGGCTGCAGAGTGAGTTCCAGGACAGTCAGGCCTACACAGGGAAATCCTGCCCCCCTCCAAAAAAAAGAAAATAAAAGAAAGAAGGGAGGGAAGGAGGGAGGGAGGGAGGGAGGAAGGGAGGGAGGGAGGGAGGGAGGGAGGGAGGGAGGGAGGGAGGAAGGAAGGAAGGAAGGGGAGATAGAAAGAGAAAATGATCACTGAATCATAGTGCATAAGTTAAAGACAACCACACATCCACCAAGGAGCTCATTCCATCATCTGTCCTGTTCCCCCACCCCACGTGCTGAGGATCAAACCCAGAGCCTTGTGTTTGCTAGACAAGTCACTGAGATGCATCCTCAGTCCACCTTTTCATCAAGAAAATGCTCTCAGTCCCCTGGTCCAACAGTTTCTGGTACATGTGTAGTCTCTGTTCTCTCAGGCACACCCACCAGACACAGTACCCTTCCTACTCTGAGCTTTAGAACTGGTAACCTAGATGTCATGCTTAGTCCATTACTTTTACTTTATCTGAGTTTCTGAATGATTCCTTGCTATACTCTGTTTTTCAAATTATGTATTCACTCTGTGTGTGTGTGCTTGCATACTTTCATGTGCACCACATGCATGCAGCAGTCTGTAGAAGCCAGAAGAGGGAGTTGAGTGAGTCCCCTGGCTCCAGAGTTACAGGTGGCTGTGAACCACCATGTGGGTGCTGGGAACCAAACCTGAGTCCTCTGCAAGAGCAGCCACTGCTCTTGATCTCTGAGCCATCTCTCCAGTTCCCAGCCCTGCTCTTCACCAGCTGTGTTCCTGAAGTGTGTGGCAGTCATGTTCTCAGCCCCCACACAACAAATTGGGAAAGACGAAAATTGTTTGGGAGAAGAGTCTGGAAGACATTATAGCGTTTTGCTTGTCTCCAGTATGCAATAAAAATGGATTTTTCTTATTCACAGAGAGGAAGAATCAAACTGGCAGTGACTTCTATATAGAATATTTCATTTTCTCTTTGAAAAACGTTGCCTCTACAGACTGCTTCTCATCTCCAGAATTCTTTAACAGTGTCTCTACATAATTAAATTCAGAAGTCTTACTGATGCTGTAAATTTTGTTTTTGAATAGTCCAGAGCGTGTCAAAGTCTTCCCAGAATACAATTATTTTCACGTGCCTGTCTCTTCACTTAAAGCCATGTGCAACAGTTTATAATAACTAATCAATCTGGAAGACAATGAAGTGTGTGTGTGTGTGTGTGTGTGTGTGTGTGTGTGTGTGTGTGTGTGGTCCTATAAATGGAAGAAGAAAGTGTTTGGCTTCAGTCCACACCCTGGAGACACCAGGAACCAAAGAGAATGCTACACGTTCACAGGAGAGATCTGAAATGCTATCAGGAAACAGAAATTAAACTGTGCCAAGGAAGATGTTTGTGGTGGTTGAATTAGTATGGTCCCCATAGGCTCATACATCGGAATGCCTGGTCATTAGGAAGTGGCACTGTTTGAGAGGGATTAAGAGGTCTGGCCTTGTTGGAGGATGTGTGGCCATGTTGGATGAACATGTCACTGGAGATGGGCTTTGGGGTTTTAAAAGCCTAAGCCAAGTCCTAGTGTCTTCCTTCTCCTGCCTATGACTCTGTATTTAGAACTCTCAGCTGCTTCTCCAGCACCATGTCTGCTTTCATGCTGCCATGCTTCCTGCCCGGAAAATAATGGACTAAACCTCTGAAACTGTAAGCCAGTCCCAATGAAATGCTTACTTTTATGAGTTGCCGTGTTCATGGTGCCTCTTCACAGCAATTGAACACTGACCAAGATGCTGTTCAACCTAATAAGAATAGCAGAAGGTGTGTGTGGGGGTGGGTGTGTGTGTTTAGGAGTAGGAGGAGACAAAATGACACCCATGATGGTTTTTTTGTTTTTGAGGGCTTTTTGGTGTTGTTTTTATTTAAGATAGGATCTCACTAAACAGCTCTGGCTGTCCTGAATCTCACTTTGTAGACCAGGCTGGTCTCAAACCCACAGAGATCTGCCTGCCTTCACCTTCCAAGTGCTGGGATTAAAGGCCTCTTTGCCTTTAAAGGTACTTAGCCAATTTAAGATGTTTAAAAAAAACTAAAGCTACACTCTGTCCTCAGCAAGAATCCTAAGAATGGATACTCCGTTAGCCAATGAGGCAGTATCATCACCGTTGACTCAGAGTTTGGAGGTTGTTAATGGGATGACAGTGAGCTCTGAAGGCAAGAGCAGGCGTCAGCTGTGGTGAAGGACAAAGAAGATGAAAAGTATGGAAATAATCTCCACACACAGTCCTGGCAGGAGAGAAGCCTGCAAGGAAGGGCCACACTTACTTGTAAAAACAGAAAAGGCATTGGATGTGACGCCTGCAATGTCAGATTAGAGAGGCATAAGCCCCTTCCTTTGACAAAGCATGCACATTCAACAGGAAGCATAAGTTTGTTTTATTGCTGACAGCATGGGAAATTCCGAAAGAAATGGAACAAACCCAAAAGCTGGGCTGAAAACCAAGTCAAGAAGTGTGCACATTAGAAAGACAATGATGGTGTCGGCCTCCATAGGCCTGGAGTCACAGGAGTTTGGAAACTGCTCAGTGAGGGCGCTGGGAACTTAACGTGAGTTGTCTGCAAGAGCAGCAAGCACTCTACTGCTCAGCCATCTGGGTTAGCTGCTCCCCTGGCGGCAGCAATTAAAGGCCTGACAAAAGCGACCTAAGGAAGGAAGGGGTTATTTTGGCTCAGCTCATCATCATGGATGCGAAGTGGTGGCTGCAGGCACTTAAAGCAGCTGGGCACATTCCATTAATAGTCAGGGAGCAGAGAGAAATAAATGCCGCTACTCAGGTTACTTTTTTATTTAGTCAGCAATTGGAATAAGTTGTCCCGCCTCAGCTAAGTTAATCTAGAAAATTCTTCATAGGGCTGACAGGATGATTTGGTGGGTGAAAATGTTTGGTGCCACAATGGAGACCCAGAGTTTCGTCCTCAGAACACATATTGTGTAAGGGGAGAACTGACTCCCACAAGTCATTGTCTGACCACCAGCACACACACACACACACACACACACACACACACACACAGAGTCAGGGACAATAAATGAAGAAAATCTTTCACAGACCAAGAGATCTGTCTCCAAGGTAAATAATTATACGTCCTGACATGTTGACAGTCAGTATAAACCACAACACTATCAATAGCAGAAAACATGAATTATGCAATTAGATCTTAGATAATTCCGAAGGAAGTAATAGACATAGAATATAAAATGATTGTAGATGAAATGACGAAAAAATAAAAGTGATGAGACAGCTCAGTGTGTCACCTGACAGCCTGAGCTCAGTGTGTCACCTGACAGCCTGAGCTCTAGCCCTGATGCACACATTAGAAGGGAAGCTGTTCTTTCAACCTCCACATATGTGCTATGTCATCCTCATAGCCCAAGCCGGGTCACAAATAAATAAACAAATAAATATCTAAATTAAGAAAAAAAGATGGCATTTCAGTAATGTATGAGTAAGAAAAGAATATCACAACTTACCAGATAGATTAGAGAAAGGATAAAAAATACAACACTAGAGTTAAAAATGCAGTTACAGAAGCTAGGCATAGTGGTGCACCTTTTTAATCTCGGTACTTGGAAGGCAGAGGCAGGTAGATCTCTGAGTTTGAGGCCAGCCTGGTCTACAGAGTTCCAGGACAGCTAGGGCGACACAGAGAAACCCTGTCTTGGAAACCAAACCAATCCAAAACAAAGAGCAATTACAGAAGAAAAAAAAAAAACAACAAAAAGCAATTGATGACTAAATCAACAAATTAAAAATAGCTAAAGAGATAACAAATTGGAAAGAAAATCACCTGGAATGTAGCACAGAGAGAACGGAAGATGAGGAAGGTGAGCCTTTCTGAAAAGATGTGGTGACAGGTTTGCCTTACTTTTTTGTGAAGAAACAGAAAATTGAGTTAAATAAAGGGAAAGGTAGAGATTTCAAGTTCAATATCTTTTTAAAGTTGAGTTAAATCAGACACAGAAAACTTAGAAGATAAAGAGCGAGACACAAAGGTTTAGGCTTTTTATTGCTGCTGGTCCAGACCTAGATATTTTCTGTTTCTTTCCCATCAAAGCATTGTGGACAAGGGCCAACAGGGAAGGCCGGGGAGAACAGCTGGTGCCAAGGAACCAGAAACATGCCAGGTGCTGCCCTATGAGCCCTTCCCCTCTCTCAGTATTTCATGAAAGTGTTAAGGAAAATAATCTAGAAGTCCTTTCTATCTCCCTTCTTGCTACACCCCCATCCCCAGGCCCTCATGCATTCTAAGCATTTGCTCTACCACAGAGCTTCAACCCCAATTTCCTGTTTATTTCCATTGGATTACTTTATTTTATGTGTGTGAGTGTTTTGCCTGCTTGTGCACCACGTGCATGCTTGGTGGCTTGCGGAGATCAGAAGAGGGCATCGGATCCTCTGGAATTGGAGTTATGATGGTTGTGAGCCACCAGTAGGGTGCTGAGAACTAAAACCATGTCCTCTACAAAAGCAACACGTGCCTTCAGCTGCTAAGCCCTCTCTCCAGGCTCCCAATTTACTGCTTTTTAACTCTTAAGTGATCTCTAAGTATCCCTGCTTATCCCTGCATCTGTCTTTGCCTTCCCTGCTTCTTTCCTTTCTTGAGCTGGTGTGGGCTTCTCATAGATGTGCTTACTGAACACTGACAACCACCCGTTTTCAAGTTCGTGTCCATCTTGATAGCGAGTGCTAGTATTTGTATCTTAAATCTTAGTGTTTCAGTTCTGGCCTTCACAGTATGCATGTAGCAAGTAGAAGAGGAAAGACAGCAAGCTCACATTCCTGATCTTCACTTCCCTGATATAGCTACTCAATTCAGTTTAAGACCTTCAGGCCTGTGCCCTTGCTCCCCACACACTTATTGCATAATGCAGAGGTGTGTCATACAGTCTGTACACACCTCTGTGATGGTTTGGATGACATGTTCCCCCACTCTCAGGCATTTGAGTGCTTTGTCTCCAGTCGGTGGCACAGTTTCTGGAGGATTAGGAGATGTGGCCTGGTTAAAAGAAGTGCATCACAGGAAGCGGGCTTTCAGAGCTTAAAGACCATCACCATTTTTAGTTCATTATCTCTGCTTCATGCTTACAGTGAGACGTGAGCCCTTGTTCCATCACCATGGACCCTAACCCTCTGCAACCATAGGCTCAGATAAACTCTTCTGATAGTTGCTTTGGCCATGACGTTTTTTTTAATCACAGCAGCAGAAAAGAAACTAATACAGCTTCTCGTCGTTTCATTAGTTAGCTCTCAAAATAAACATTGTGTTATTCTATGCAATGGGATTCCCAATTTCTTCCCCTCCTATCTCTTCAGGCCATTGTTTGGCGTGTCTGAAATAGTACTTGTGATGATTATTCTTGGTTATCAGCTTGACTACATGTGGAATTATCTAAAACCCAAGCAATCTGGGTACAGTTGTAAGGGATTTTTCTTTATTAAGTCCTTTGAGATGGGATGACCCACCTAAAATCTAGACCACATCTTCTGGTGGCAGCCAATGTAACTGATATGGAAGAAGGAAGTGCTTGTTCTTTGCCTGCTTGCCTTCTCTCTCCCTGGCAAGTTCATTTTTTTCACTGACATTAGAACATTCTTCTCTTGGATACAGAAGACCAACTGAGATATCAAGCCTATTGAACTGAAAAACTACTGGATTTTTGGACTTTCCATTGAGAGATAGCTATTGCTGGATTAGCTGGGTCACCCATGTAAATGATTCTAAAAAATCACACACACACACACACACACACACACACACACACACACACCATTCTGTTCCTCTATAAAGTTCTGACAATTAGGGAACTGATATTTTACTGAAATTCTATATCAACTGTGAAAACCTCTGCTATAGAGTTGCCATATTTTTCATGTAAGGCAAGGAGGTGATTTGACAGTAGAAGAAATGGAAATTACCTTATGGTTATTTCCTGTCTCTGCCGTACTCCAGGGTTACTGCAGAACATCAAATGAAGATGACATGGAAAGCTCCAACCTTTAGAGTGAGAATTATAGTAAAGTTCTCCTTGCTTCCATATCCAAAATTGTAGCAATTGTTTGCACTATAACTTCCCACACGTATACTATGTACAGAATTAGTAAAGGGGACTTGCCGGCTGTTCTGGAAAATTCTACCCACAGTCATGTCTGTTGAACTGACTCAGATGCATAATCATAAAGACCCCCCCTTTGTTCTGTATCTGTTCAACAAGGTTATTTGTTTTGCCCTCTCAGCTCTACCACTCAACCACTGAACAAAGGGTCACTTTTAGGATAAGTCAACATGTTGGGAGGTCAAAAGATGAGCAAATCCAGTAAGGAAAAAAATGTCTGAAGGTAGACAACATATTGAAATACTTAGTTGACTTTTTCAATTAGTTGCTTTGGAATAGTGAGAGATTGATGGCATGAGTGGAGTTTCTTTTTAGAACTGCGAACAGGAATTCTAGCACGGAAAGGCTGTCAGAGTCAGACTGCATGACAGTGTTGGTAAAGCTGCAAACTGATCATTTCAGAGTCTTTAAAAATGGGAGATGTTCAGCTTTGCTCTAAAAAAAGAACAGGAGTTTTTGACAAGTGTTTTCTCAGTTAATTTATACTCTAGTCATAAAGGACTGCTAAATAAATTAAACTTCAAAACAAATTAGTAAGGCAATTAAGAAATGAAAAACAAGGGTTTCAGATATATTACATACATAGGAATATGATTAGAGTATCCAAAGCATCTGTAAGGTGCTGTGTATTTGTTAAAGAGAAACACTGATCCTAACATTTGTCTAGAACCAAGAATAACACAGAGACACAATCCATTACACAATTCAGAGTTAAAAGAAGCCAACCAAGGCTCAGGAAAAGGTCTAATGATTCCTAGTTTGAAGACTCCCAAGAAAATGTCCTATAGACATGCCTTTAGTTCTATCTGGTGGAAGCAGTTCCTCATTGAGGTTCCCTGGTCTCAGGTAATTCTGACTTGTGCTGAGTTGACAAACATTACCCAGTATAAGAAATGGAGTGTTTAATCATGAAGAGAAAGCAAGTAACTGTTCAAAGTGCTGCTGAGCATCTTCCAAACAGATCTAATGATGGAACAAGTCATGGCAATTAGAAAAAGCCTGCCTGGGAGTCAGGAGAAACAAATGAGAGTGAGGGAGCACTCGGCTTGTGCCTCCTGGAGCCAGCTGCACTGTGGCTTGGGCTCTCCGTGATGCAGCCTTCATTTGAAGTGCCTCTGTCTCTTGCAACCAAAATACTGTAATAAACTCTAGCGTGTTGGACAATTTTCCATCCACCACCCAATTAGACAAAAGAGCAGGGCCAAAAAGGGGCAGTAGAAAAGATAAGGGAAAGTCAAAACATATAGTTTCCATCCTGCTACCCTTCTAAATGGTCACACACATACAAAAAAGGCACAGTCTCCTCTGGAAAGAGACTTCCACATTTAATAAATTTAATAAATGTGTCAAAAGAGTCAAGGGAGCATAGTATAGTAAGTGAAGAGATAGTCAATGTTTCCTTATTCAGAAAACAAAACCAGGAAACTGAGTTGAACTTGAATTTCAGGTAAACACTGGGTAATTTTTTAAATGGAAGTTTGTCCAGCAATCTCTGAAACATGATGTTAAAAAACAAAACAAACAAAAAACAAACAAACAAAAAGCTGCTTCACTCAAACTGAAGTATCTGAGAAGTCTTGCTTATTTATTTAGTTGGTTATTTATTTCCTAGAGAAAAGAATGCTGGAGTTGTTTTAAAGGACATGTGATATATGAGCTCAGATGGTGAAGAAAAGGTAGGAAGAATATTTGAGTAGAGGAAAGGGAGAGAAAACAGGGGCAGAGGAAGCCCTAATAAATGGGTAAGAAGAGGATGATGTCTTGAGAGAATGTGTAATATTGATAAGGACCTCAATGCTTCAGACCTTTGGGAACTGGAAAAGCCTTTTTTTTTTGGTCTAAGTATGAGTGTGCAAAACCCAGCAATTGTACCTTCCTCCTCCTAGAGGACTAGCTGACCCCTCCTTCCTGCGCTGCACATAGTAAACACACTGAGTTTCATAATAAATATCCCAAGGTTCTGTGTTGCGTAGTTGCTGCTCCTCCATCAGAGTGAGCACAGCACAGTACTCAAACCTTCCTGGTAGTGTGTCTATGTGACTGTCCTTTCTTGACTCCATTATTGCCTCAGTCAGGTTTCTTTAAGCAAGATGGTGTCTTTGATACTCATAGGAGCTAGGCAATGACATTAAAAACATCAGTAAAATCCAGTTTTATCCTCAGCCCTGTAGAGGGTCACTTGTAGAAGCTTGTTCTCTTTCTCCAGTCCCTGGGATCTCCACAGAATCTCCCTGAAGTCTCAGTCTTCCTCCCTCACTCCATCACTTTATGTGCCAATACCCAGAAACACTCTCTACCTAGGCATCTGCTGGCCACACAAGCATGAGAATCAGATAAGCAATCTGTCTTCAACTACACAGTCTCCGGTCTCATCCCTAGGATAACTCTCAACATCAACGGTCTCAATTCCCCAGTAAAAAGGCATAGGCTAACAGATTGAATTAAAAACAGGATCCATCCTTCTTCTGCATACAAGAAACATATCTTAACATCAAGGATAGACATTACCGGGCTGGAGAGATGGCTCAGAGATTAAGAGCATTGCCTGCTCTTCCAAAGGTCCTGATTTCAATTCCCAGCAACCACATGGTGGCTCACCACCATCTGTAATGAGATCTGGCGCCCTCTTCTGGCCTTCAGGCATACACACAGACAGAATACTGTATAGGTAATAAATAAATAAATATATTTTTTTTTTAAAAAAAAGGATAGACATTACCCCAGGGTAAAATGATGGGAAAAAAATTCCAAGCTAATAGACCAAGAAGCCAGCCAGTGTAGACATTTTAATATCTGACCAAAATCGGCTTCAAACCAAAACTAATCAGAAGAGACAGGAAGGACATCAGCTATTAATCAAAGGAAAAAAATCCACCAAAAAGATATCAAAAACATTTATTTACCAAACACAATAGCACCCAAGTGTCATGAACGAACACTAACTACTAACCTAAATCACCCTATCAATGCTCACACAGCATTAATGGGCGACTTCAGTACCTCGCTTTCAATAATAGACAGGTCATCCAGACAAAAAGTAAACAGAAAAATGCTGGAGTTAACTAACATCATAAACAAATAGACCTAATAGATATTTACATAATATTTCACTCAAACACAAAATAATATACCTATTCTCAGTAGCTTACAGAACTTTCTCTAAAATTCACTACATTCTCAGACACAAAGGAGTCTCAATAGATGCAAGAAAACTGAAATAACACATCCTATTTGACCACCACAGATTAAAGATGGGTATCAACAACAGAGACAAAAGAAAGTTACAAACTCGCGCAAACTGAACAATGCACTACTGAATGAAAAATATGTCAAGACAGAAATTAGAGGAGAAATGAATGACTCTGTAGAATTGAGTGGAAGTGAAAACACAGCATACCCACACCTATGTGACACAATGAAGGCGGTTCGAAGAGGACACTTCATAACACTAAACGCCCACATAAAGAGTGTTCGGGAGATCGCCTATTAGCAACTTATGGCACCGCTGAAAGTTCTGGAACAAAAAGAAATAACATGCAAAGAGGTAGATGCAAGAAATAATCAACCTCAGGACTGAGATCAATAAGGCTGAAACAAAAAAATCACTCACACAAAGAATCAGTAAACCAGGGCTGGAGAGATGGCTCAGTGGTTAAGAGCACTGCCTGCTCTTCCAAAGGTTCTGAGTTCAATTCCCGGCAACCACATGGTGGCTCACAACCATCTGTAATGAGGTCTGGTGCCCTCTTCTGGCCTGCAGACATACACACAGACAGAATATTGTATACATAATAAATAAATAAATAAATATTTTAAAAAAAGAACCAGTGAACCAAAGGGTTGGTTCTTTGAGAAAATCAGTAACGTTGGGATCACACAAACACAAACACACACACACACACACACACAACAGGACAGTGTACTATTCTCAAGCTAATTGTACTACAGAGCTATAGTAACAAAACAGCATGGTATTAGCATAAAAACAATCATGCTGATCAGTAGAGTGAAATTGAAAACCTAGAAAGAAGTCCATACACCTATCAGCATATGATATTTTGATTACGAAGCCACAATACAAACTGGAAAAAAAGACAGCATCCTTTTTTTATCTCATTATTTTTAGTTTTGCTGTTTGAGAAAGAGTTTCACTAGGCTAGGGGGGAGGCAAGGTCCAGTGAGTAAAGAAAAGCACTTGCCACCAAGCCTGAGTTCAGTCCCTGGAACCCAGCACAGCATAAACAGGGCATGATGTCACATTTCTATAATCCCAGCATCCAAAAGTGGAGGCAAGAGGATTACAAATTCAAGGCCATCCTCAGCTACTACTTGATTCCAGTCAGAGATTCATGAGACCATGAGACATGAGACCATGTCTTAAAATAAATAATAAATGCCCCATTTTGACAGAATCTTTTATGCCCAGATCAAGGGTGTGAATGCCTCCGCTCCTCACTTATCACAGGGCCCAGCTTTGATCTGACACATTACAAATTGTTTCCTTTGATGAAAACTTGAAGCTACCGATGTCCGAGAGTTTCGCGTGGGTGGGGAAATATGCTGCTTAATACAGAGCCATAAAGTACCGATGAACAAAAACGAAACAATAACATGAAATGAACCTACGCACAATCCCGACGAAAACCGAGTAAACAGATACTCACACTGTGGTCATGCCTGCCCCTCGGGCAGCAGAGGCAGGGGACACCTGCACTACAGGGAGAAGACTACACTGAACCGCCAGGCCAGACTGGTTACATGCCATCCTCCTGCCCGTAGAAAACCAACAGAAAATGGAGAACCTGGAGAGATGGCTCAGATAATAAGAGCATTTGCAGTTCTTGAGGAAGACCTCAGTCCAGTTCTGAGCACCTGTGCGCTGTGACTCAGTTTACCCCTGTACACGCCAGTTCCACAGGCCCTGACACCCTCTTCTGTCATCCTCTGGCACCAGGCCACACATGTGGTAGACATATGTGCATTCAGACAAAAACCCCGTAGACATAAATTAAAAATAAGCCATGGTTAGTCGGACGGTGGTGGAGCACACTTTTAATCCAGTACTCAGAAGGCAGAGAGAGACAGGTAGATCTCTGTGAGTTCAAGGCCAGCTGGTCTTCAGAGCAAGTTCCAGGACAGGCTCCAAAACTACTGTCTCGAGAAGAAACAAGACAAAACAAACAACAACAACAACGAAAAGCATCATTAAACAAACAAGCCAGGTGTGATGGTGTGCCTCTTTAGTCCCAGAACTCAGGAGGCAGAAACCAGGTGGCTCTCCAAACTTCAAGGTGCAGGATTGGTTATATACAAGTTCTAGGCCAGCCAGGGATACACAGTGAGACTTTTTAAAAAAACAAAAAGAAAAACAAAAACCAAAAATGGGGAGGGGGGCAGGGAAGGAGAGGAATACGAAGGAGAGGAATCGGAGAGAGGGGGGGTGTGTACCGGCGGTCGGAGGAGTTTAGGAAATAACCAAAATAGTCCCTTTTATAATAAATCAGTTTTAATAAAAGGGGAATAGGGTAACTTACAGAACCAAGGTCACAGCGGAGCAGAAGGTAACGCGGGGGGGATAGCAAACAAGAGCTCCTTCCGGCGCCCCGATCCTTTTTAAGGAGTTATCCTCACTCCCCTGGGGCAGCCACACGCCCCTGAATGCAGGGATTGGGCCAGCCGGACCACAACGGGGTGGGGGGGGGGATACGAAAAACATGCAAATCATGACAGGACTTTGAGGTCACGCTAAGGAGACAAGGCTTTCTGTAAAGGCAGTGGGATGCTTTTCACTGGGGTGGGGACATTGACACTGACTGTCGTATTTGTTGTTGAGGACTGGTCAATAGCTACAGTGTGAAAAGCAGTTCTGAAGCAATGAAGTTCTGGGCAGGAATTTTGGGCAAATTTATTATTAAATAGTGCGTGTGGATGTCAATGGCAACCTGAGCTACAGCAGGAGAGGAAGCTGGTTGAAAGAATCTGAAAAATACGTATTCCGTGGAATCATTCCAACCCCTTTGTGAAGATCAGAGAGTAAAATCAGTTGAGAGTGCTGTCTGGGTGGCTGGAGTTTGACTATCTGAATTGTTACTTTAATGAATTTGAAAGGGGTTAAAAGCAGATTTGGCTGATGTTAAAATACAAAACGGAGGACCTTAGTGCTGGCTTGGCGGGTAAAGACATTGGCACTTAGCCTGACAACCTGAATTCAATGCCCAGTACTCACAAGGTAGGAGGAAAGCTGTCTCATACAAGCTGTCCCTTTGACCTCTACATGCATGCCCTAGCATGTGTGGCCCCCCACACAATAAATAAATACTGGGGTAAGAGAGATGGCTCTATATGCATGTCTTAGCATGTGTGCCCACATACATACAATAAATAAACACTGGGTTAGAGAGATGGCTCTACATGCATGCCTTAGCATGTGTGCCCCCACACACAATAAATAAATTACTGGGGTTAGAGAGACGGCTCTATATGCACATCTTAGCATGTGTGCCCACCACATACAATAAATAACATACTGGGTTAGAGAGCTGGCTCATTGATTAAAAGCACATACTGGCCCGGGCGGTGGTGGCGCACGCCTTTAATCCAGCACTCGGGAGGCAGAGGCAGGCGGATCTCTGTGAGTTCGAGGACCAGCCTGGGTCTACAAGAGCTAGTTCCAGGACAGGCTCTAAGCTGCAGAGAAACCCTGTCTCGAAAAACCAAAAAAAAATAATAAAATAAAAAAATAAAAGCACATACTGCTCTTGATTGATTGAGAGCACATACAGCCTTGCAGAGCACTGAGGTCCTTTCCAAGCACCTATATCAGGGGCTCCTCCAGTTCCAGGAGCTCCAATGCCCTCCCTTGGGTCTCCATGGGCACACGACTGCACCCCCACATACACAAACACAACCCACGGGCACACATAATTAAATATAAAAGTAAGGTCTGGCTTGGTGGCACACACCTTTAATTCTAAGTGCTCAGGAGGCAAAAGCAGGCCAGTTTGAGGCCAGCCTGGTCAACATAGCAAATTCCAGGACAGCCAGGGGTTTCAGAGAGATCCTGTCTCAAGGTAAAAGAAATAGAGTCTGACTTTTTAAATATTAGAATTCATTTTATTTAGTGCTATGAAATTTTTGCAGAAATAACTTGCCCAAGTACACAGACAACCCAAAATCAAGTTATAGTTATCACAGCAAATCACCCAGTAGAGTTTCTTGCAGTGTTGTGGGTGGTCTGTTGCTGCATAACAAGACCCCCAAAATGTATTGTTTTAAGACAGTAGTGAGTCTTTAGACACCCGTACAGTTTCTGCAGGTCAGAAATGGGGTATCAGCTTTTCTAGGTGGTGCTGGCTTGAGTAGCCTGTGAGATGGGCTGTCATGTTCTGCAAAAATGATGATTATACAAATGTAGGCCTGGGGTTGAAAGACTGACCAAAGCTGACAACTCCCATGTATGGCCAAACCTGCTGGACGAGGCCTTGGTTCTGCTGCATGTGGACCCCTTCAAAGGGCTCTTTTAGTGTCCTCATGAACATGGCTGATGACTTCTTCAGAACAAGTAATCCAAAAAGAGAGTATCTCGAAAGCCATATGTCCCTTATACTGTAACCCCTTGTGTGATTTGATGAGAATGATCCCCATAGGCTCATATATTTGAACGTTTGGTCCTAGCTGGTGAGATATTAGGAAGAATTTGGATGTGTGGACCCTGTTGGAGGAAGTGTGTCCCTGGGGGTTGGCTTTGAGGTTTCAGAGGCCCACTCCAGGCCCAGACTCGCTCTTTTCTCTGCCCCAAACTACAGAGATCAAATGTGAGCTCTCAGCTGCTGCTCCAGCACCATGCCTTCCTGCCTGCTGCCATGGTTCTCACCATGAGTGCTCATGGACTAACCACCCTGTAAGCAAGCACCCAACTGAATGTTTCCTCTTATAATTCCTTGGTTATGCTGTCTCTTTAGAAACAATTAACAGTAACTAAGACAACCCCTAAATTGTATACTGATATTTCTTTAATATCCCATATAGTGATTTAAAGTCAGACACATTCAGCATGGAATACACAAGTTAAGGTACCCATCTTCTTGGGTACCAACTGACCAATAGTTCTAGTTTCATTCTGTTGTGATAAGACACTCTGACCACCAAGTGGTGGTGACACACGCCTTTAATTCCAGTACTCAGGGAGGCAGAGGCAGGTGATCTCTGTGACTTCAAGGCCATCCTGGTCTACAAAGGGAGCTCCAGACAGCCCGAACTGTTACACAGAGAAACCCTTCGTTGAAAAAGAAGGATTTATTTACCTTACACTTGAGGGTCAGAGTCCAGCACTGATGGAAGCTGGGGAAGGAAAAGCACTGCTTACTCACTTGCTCACTCATGCGCATGTTCAGCTAACCTGATACCAGCCCAGACCAGCTATCCAGATCGGTCCACAGTAGGCTGGACCTTCTACATCCATCAGGAGTCAAGATGACTAGTCCTCAGTGGCATGCACGTGGAGTACCTTACAACCATTGAGTATTTCATTTTTGGTTTGTTGAGACAGGCTGACCTGAACTTGCGGTGTAGACCACTAAAGCCTTGAATTCACAAATACCTGCTTCTGCCTCCCAAAGGCTGGAACTAACAGTGTTTGCCACCATGCCTGACATCTAAGACCTTTTTTCCTGTCAGGTTGACAGTTCACACAATCTGACCACGTGGTTCTGAGTCAGGGGACCTTCTGATATGCGCTCTAGCTCTGAGCCCATCTGACTTTACCCATAGATAGCATAGATAAAGTTTTGGAGACAAGTGTGCCCTACATACCCTTAAGGCTATTCTTTATTAATATTCTGTCAGGCCACCTCCAGTCAGTGTTACAGTAAGCATCAGGATATTTGATAATATGATCCCTGACAAGTTCCCTGAGGGTAATAAGTATCTCTTGCTGGGGAAGAGCACAGAAGACCCAGTCTTCTGATCTTTACTGACTTTTGCATTTTAGCTTACGCCAATCTCCTTGTTCATACAGTCCTTTCTTACTAGTCCATTCTTTCCCCATCTCTCATCTCAGAACTTGTAAATTTCTGTTTCTGGAATGCCTTTTCTCTAGGTCCTCTTGCTCTCCATCCTTACCCCACCCCTTAACCCCTACCCTCCCTAACCCTTCCCCTGCCTGCTTCTTATCCCAGGCGTCTGCTTAAACATCAACACCCCAGAGAGAATGTCACTGCTTTCTTGGGGCTCAAACAGAGCAATGGTCACTCATAATTGAGGGCCCTGAGCTATGTCTCTCAAAGATGCATGTTATCGTCAAGGGAAAGAATCCAGCAGAACTAACATGGAGGAAGAAAGGCCCTGTTCCTTCTGTTGTGAACAATACTGATAAAGATATTGCTAGTCGGTTGGTATTTTGATGTCAGTTGTAACTTTGTCCTCAACTCCTTCAAGACTGAGCTTGCATAAAAATACTAGTGAATAAATAAAAGGGACTTTTCTGACAATGTCAAGGGAAAAATGAGAAAACACAACAAAAAAATTCCCTTGGTGTGTCATTTTTCAAAGCCTCTTTCTTTCTGCTCTGACATAGGAATATTTTATTCAGTGTTATGCCGGTAAATGTTGACTAATTCTTCGTGGGCAGGGTGAAATTTGATTTGCAGAGCTGCAGATTTTATGGTCTCTAACTACAGGGCTGGGAAATCATGCCAGTCTTCAGCCTAGAGAACCATGGGAACCGCTCAGGAACACCCTGCAGCTCCTTCCAAGCCCACTCCCATGGGGTTTCTTCCTCACAGACTTGCCCACTCTTCTAGTTAGACTGATCAAATTTTGCATGTGCAAACTCTGTTCAATTCCCTGAAAAATAAAGAGAATTCAGCCTTCCCAGAACATATTTTCATAGGAGAATTTGCCTCTTGGTATCCTAGTCTCAAGGAATACACCAAGCACGTCTTCCTATTTCCTCTGTTAGATCATGGAAGGAATTTAAGAAAGTGATGTTTCTTCTCTCTCCTTACACCTATGCTGTCTGTATTAGCTACTTTTCTTTTGCTCAGACAAAACACCATGACCAAGGCAACTGATGCAAGGAAGAGTTTATGTGGGCATCTAGTTCCAGAGGGTTAGAGTTATCATGTGGGGAAGCATGGCAGCAAGCCGCAGTCATGGCGGCTGGTGCAGGGTGTTGAGAGATCATGTCTTAAATAGAAAACATGGAACAAAGACAGTGAACTGGAAAAGGCACAAGGTTACTAATCTCAAAGGCTGCCACCTGTGACATGTTTATTGCACCAAGGCTGCACCTCCTAAACTACCCCAAACAACATTTCCCACTGGGGACCAAATATTCAAATACCAGAGCCTATGGGGACATTTCCATTTGACCCACAACACTTATCAGATGGTGTTATTGGGATATTTAATGCCTCACCTTTTCAAGTAGGAAAATGAAATTTACAGAGTTCAAGTGTGTTGGCCAAACTCATGGAATTAGACAGTGGCTTTCCTAGGACTTGAAGCCTCATCTGTTGCAAGCCTAGTCTATTAATCTTTACTTTGCATCACAGGAGACCAAGTGACAATCACTGACATAGAAGAAGCCTTCCCAGGATGCTGCTGAAGAGGTGCAGTATTAACCTTGGGGCATACTTAGGAGAGCAGATTGTGCATAAGGAAATGAAGAAAATGTCTTTAATGTCTACACATGAAACATGAAGCCAGGCGAAGCAACAGAAACAGGACACAGGTCGTGTTAGGCAAAGACTCATTCAAGGACCACTCTGGCAGTAATCACTGACGTCTATAAAGCTTGAGTGTGCACCCCTATCCTGTGGTACCTTTAGAAAAATCAGTTCTGTGATATAAAGTAATTGCATGGATGGCCAGCTGTCCTTTGACTTTCTGTTATGATGGTATTTGGGAAGCCAAATCACCACAACTTTATTGCAGCAGAATAGCATAGACAATATTTCATATGCATTATAAAAACAGGCTATGTAATTCACTTAATTAACTCAATATAATTTGATTCTATATTTGACAACACCAAGACTTTTTATACAATACTTTATCCACTCAGTTTCTTCTTATTGACATTGGAGAATTAAAATCTCAGCATAATTTTGATTCTTAAATTGTCCCCATTTCTAATACATATTCACCAAAGCTTGGCATTTGGGTCACATTTCTCTTTTTCTAACTTTTGCCATTTTCCTAAGCAAATTATACATCACACCTTTTTTTTAAAAAAAAAAAAGATTATTTGTGTGTCTGTGTGTGGGGGTCTCCAGGAAAACCAGAAGAAAGAGTCAGATCCCTTGGAGCTAGAGACTGTGAGCTGCCCCTCATGGGGGCTGGGAATCAAATCCAGGTCCCCCAAAAGAACAGCAAGTGAGTTATTTTCCCCACCCTCTGCATTCCATTTCTTAGTCCCGAAGGGCCTTGATCTATATAATTATCCACTCCCTTAGCAGCCCCTGTGCCAGCCACATCCTGTATCTTTAATTTTTTTTAATTGTTTGTTTTTTGTTTTTTTTGGTCCGGCGGAGGGGGGGAGAGGAAAAAAGGGCAAGAGAAGAAAAGAAGAAGAAAAGGGAAAGAAAAGAAGAGAAAACAGGAACGAAAAGAGGAGAAAAAGGACAAGAAACGAAACGGAAAACAAGGAAGACTACCTCCCTCCCATTCTCGAGGCCAAGGAGCCATCAGGGTTCCCTACTCTATGCTAAGACCAAGGTCCTCCAACTCCCCCAAGTCCAGGAAGGTGATCGACCAAGCTGAGAAGGCTCCACAGAGCCCGTCCATGCAGAAGAATCAGAGCCCAGCGCCATTGTCCTTGCTTCTCAGTCAGCCCCCGCTGTTGGCCACATTCAGAGAGACGGGTTTGGTCGCATGATCCATCAGTCCCATTCCAACTGGAGTTGGTGATCTCCCATTAGTTCTGTCCCACCGTCTCATGAGTGAACGCACCCCTCACGTTCCTGACTTTCTTTCTCATGTTCTCTCTCCTTCTGCTCCTCATCAGGACCTTGGGAGCTCAGTCCAGTGCTCCAATGTGGGGCTCAGTCATTTTCTTCATCTATCGCCAGATGGAGGTTCCTTCACGGTCCTGACTTTCTTTCTCATGTTCTCTCTCCTTCTGCTCCTCCTCAGGACCTTGGGAGCTCAGTCCGGTGCTCCAATGTGGGGCTCTGTCATTTTCTTCATCTATCGTCAGGTGGAGGTTCTATGGTGATATGCAAGAAATTCATCAGTATGGCTATAGGAACTGGCCTTTTCAGGCTCCCTCCTCAGCTGCCCAAGGAACTAACTGGGGGCGTCTCCCTGGAAACCTGGGAACCCCTCTAGGGTCAAGTCTCTTGACAACCCTCAGGGGCTCCTTAAATTAAGATATATGCTTCCCTGCTCCCATTTCCACCCTTCCTGTATCCCAAGCATCCTATTCATCCTGTATCTTGTTAGAAGGTGACAGCTCATTCTCTGAACCATCTCCTATCCTTCCTCTAAATACCCATGTCACCAACTCATTTGTCCAGCCTCCTCCTTAATACTGCCCCTTCTTTCAGTTGGACATCTCCCATTTGCTGTTCTCTTGTTTCTCAATGCAGCTTGACCGTTCTTTGCAGAAATCTCAAGGACAGAGCACACCATAGAAGGCAGGCAGAGTTTATCATGAAGTAAAGAAAAAAAGTGCCCTAAGGTGGGTGGGGCAGCACACGCCTTTAAACCTCATCACTTGGGAGTCAGAGGTGGGAAGATCTCTGATATCGAGGTTAGTCAGATTTAGAGAGCAAGTTTCAGGACAACCAGAGAAATCCTGCCTCAAAAATCTAATGATGATGATGACAATGATGATGACGATGATAACAAGAACAACAACAATAATAAAAGTGTCCAGAGGCCAAAAAGGAAAACACAGAGTGAGAGTGGCCACTGGCCAGAGAGCCTGTTGTACCAACTTAGGTTTTTAGTTGGGTTTATACTATTTCTTAACATTGCTGGACCAGATAGCTTCCTGGAGGGTAATTTTCTGTCCAGATGACTGACAGGTCCTTTCGGATTAACTCTCAAGGAAGGGGAATGATGGCATGTCTCTTCTTTTCCAGAAAGCTTCCAGCTAGATAGCAATCTTCTGACCCTTTAGAAAGTTTAGAATATCCTGTCAGGGATATCCACCCAACCCAGCATTTCCTTTCAGATCTCATTCTTTGGGGTCTTGCTGTCACAGGCACAGGTATCTAGTTATAAGTTGCAACCTCTATGACCTTCATGATCTCTGGTATCTCTCCATCAACTTAGTGGTCTCTTTGGTCTCTTTCATCCGCTGTTTTTCAGCTCTCTTTGTCCTCAGCACATCTGTCAACCTTCTCTGCTGGCAACGCCACAGGCAGCACAGTCACTTGTCAGTAAATACCGTCGACAGGGAAACCCACTGGATGACGCTAGCTTTAAGAAAGGAAATGGCTGACCCGACTTGACGACAGGTCTGCTCTAGACTGATCAAGAGAACTGGGGAACACTGTCATAGTTTACTCAATGGGACCTAGAGACTCTTAGCTGTTAGCATGTTCTTATCCATGGGCCTATTGCAAGGAAGGCTAAGGTATGCTGAAGGTGCCAGCCACGGACATATGTCACCACGAGATCCACCACAGTGGCCCGGGATTATTAGGCTCTGATTGAACTTGCTTAGTCACATCCTCACTGAGGCTGAGGTAGCTCAGGCTGGCCTGGCTCAAACAAAATTAGTGCAGGTATCATGAGTGAGCTATGCAGAAGCATAGACAAACGTACTTGCATCTTTTCACAGTATCATAATTTGTTGAATAATAATAAATTCACAAGGCTTAGTGTCTTAGTTAGGATATATTGCTGTGAAGAGACACCATGAACATGGCAGCTTTTATAAAGGAAAACAATTAATTGGAACTGGCTTACAGTTTCAGAGGTTTAGTCCGTTATCTTCATGGTGGGACATGTAGGCATGCAGGCAGACTTGGTGCTGGAGAAGGAGCTGAGAATACTGTATTTTAGTCCTCAGGCATCAGGAAGAGAGCTAAGATGCACTTTTTTCAGCAAGGCCACACCCCCTCCTACAAGGCCACACCTCCCAACAGTACCACCCTGTATGAATCTATCTGGGTCATTTTATTTCAAACCACCACACTTAGTCATTCCAATAACAGGAATTTGTAATAAAATTTACCTACTTTCGTAGTTTGGCCAATGTAAAAGGAAGTTCTTTATTCCAGTCTTCTTTTTTTTTTTTTTTTCCAATATAGGGTTTCTCTGTGTAGCCCTGGCTGTCCTTTAACTCATCCTGTAGACCAGGTTGGCCTTGAACTCACAAACATCCACCTGCCTCTACCTCCCTAGTGCTGGAATGAAAGGTGTGAGCCACCACCGCCTCGCTTTTATTCCAGTCTTAGTTAGTAGTATTCTCTCTCCTATCACATATCACATAGTATCTAGTGAATATGTCTCTATATTAGCATACATGTTTATAGCGTATGGGAAGAATACAAGTAAAAGAAGATGCGTTCAGAAGGGGCTGAGAAAGACTGTGTAGAAAAGATAATGAGGCAGACCAATGCCAGGTGGAAGCTGTTAGTAAAAACTGCCGGTGGAGATGAAGGAGTCAGGCTTGAGAGCCAAGCTGCAGAATTCAGCTGTTAAGTGAAAAAGGCGAACCAGGCTGGAGCAGGAAACAGTTGGTCAGGTCCAGAAGGGTGAATAGGTGGAGGGGTAGATAGTCAAGTAGGTTGTATCCATAGCAGGAGCTGACACAAGTCAGAGGGTCACGGGGCCTTGACATATACACACTAGGTATTATCTGATAGGTTGGCGTGGCATCATGCCATCGCAGTGTTAAGGTTTGTGTCGCTTTATGGGGTCCAAAAGAGCGAGTTAACCCCTTCTTCTAACTGATGTGTTCCATAAATTCGTGGGTCTCGTTCTCTTGACAGGATTTTAATATGCCTGTGTGACCCCAGTTTTAATTCTTTCCAGTGAACTTAGAGGGTAGCTTCCTTTCTAGTCCCGGGAACTAGTCAATGATCAGCCTGGGCCAGAAGTGTAGTGCCTGCTGCATGATGCTCTTCCTTGATTCGCTCAGGGGCTGCAGGGTTCATTTGCCTCAAAATGGAGCCCAAAGCCTCTTCTAAGAGAAGGTCTCCCAGAGCAAAGGACAGCCTTAAAAACCACTGCTCCTAAGAAGTATGGAATAACTTAGGATAGAGTATAGCCTGACCTCAGTAGTTGGCCACAACAGGTTCTTTTCTATAAGAAAAAAAAATATTTACTCTCTGACACAGTTGCTCAATGATAGACAAATAAGGAAAATGAAATAGTAGTATATTATTTGTGTTTTAATAAATAAAGCCTGTCTGAAGATCAGAGGGCAATGCAGCCAACTACTAGAGAGACCTTTTACCTTTACCAAATCTTCAGACCGAATGGTCGAGATCCTGTCTCTACGAATCCTCAGACTCCACACTCCACTGAGTTCCTGTCTCTTCCTGTTTATTTTCCTCTCTCTGCCCAGCCATATCATTCCTGTCTCCACCTCCCTAGTGCTGGGATTAAAGGTATTGTGACTCCCAAGAACAGGGATTAAAGGTGTGAACCACCACCCTTGGATCTGTTTCTGGATCAATCTTATGTAGCCCAGAGTAGCCTTGAACTCACAGAGATCCGTCTGCCTCTGTCCCCGAGTCCTGGGATTAAGGCGCGTGCCTCTACTCTATGACCTGTATGGCTGACTAGTATGACTGCTTTGCTCTCTGATCTTCAGGCAAGCTTCATTTATTAAAACACAAACAATATGCCACTATAGGTAGTCAATTATTGTCCAGTTCTTGTAAATGAGTGTTCGTGGTACCAGGCTGTGGGAGAGTGCATCCTTGCCCAATGTTTTTCAGTACTTTATTTGAAGTTTTAAAAAAGGATCTTAGGATATGGAAAACATATTTTATTGCTAACTATTAAACATTCCCCCCCCCAATTAAATGTAAAGGCCTTTGGATTTTTTGATTAACCCCTATAGTTTTCGTTCAATTAAAATTATTTTATCATTTTATATGAACACAGGATGTTTTGTTTTGTCTATAAACCACGAGCATGCAGTATGTGCATTCTGTGCAGTAGTCTGAAGACAGCATTGGATCCCTTGGAACTGGAGTATCAGACAGCAAGTCGATGCTTTTACCTCTGAGCCATCTCTTTAGTCCCCATTAATAAAACTGGAATTTACTGGAAGCAAAACTACCCCCAAACTTGATTTGTTTTTGTATGTAATTATAAGATAACTCTTTATGAAGATATCCATTAGTTTATTTAATTGACTCTTGATAATCTTGGCTAATGTAGGAAAACCTGTGGAGATATGGGCCAGCAGTGTCTAGCCATGACTGCTCTTCTAGAGGACCCAGATTTGATTCCCAGTATCCACATGATGCCTCACAAACCTCTGTAAGTCCAGTTCCAGGGGATCCCTTGCCCTCTTCTGGCCTACTTGGGCATCAGGTGCATATGTGGTGTACATACATACATGTAGACAGACACTCGTGCACATAAATTAAAATCTTTAAACATATGACTAAATGTTACTGATAGTTACCTGTAATACAAACAAATATATGTCTTGAAAATAGATGTCTGGGCCACTGGGCTGGCTCAGCTGCTTAAGGCCCCTTCCACTAAGTCCCAGGACCTGTATTTGATCCCTGGGACACACATAGTGGAAGGGGAGAACTGCCTCCTGGAAGTGGTCTCTGTGGCATGTGTGTGCACACAAAACCAATAAACTGAAAGTTAACGACAATTTTTTTTTTTAAAAAAATAGTCTCTGCAACAATTCACTGAGTTCCTTTTACTAACCGTTTTTCTCTACCTCCTTACTAACATTTGAGAATTTATACTGGGAAATATGAGAGCCTGACTTTAAAACAAAAGACCTTTTGTTCGCTCTTTTCTTTTGCCCTCCTTGCTTTTCCTTTTGATCTTTGCTCCTAACTCTCCCTGCTGATGGGACAGCCTGGGAGAGGGCCTTGCAGATGTTTAGAATAAGTAAATGAGCCGAAATGGAATACTTCCGCGGCCCTTTCTGTCTGGAGGTTCAGGGAGTGCATTCTCATGAAGCCAGCTGCTAGCAGCTTGTTCTGTTCTCTGAGAAAGGCCTCCTCACCAGCAAGACCCTCTCTGGCTTGTTTTTTTTTTTTTTTTTTTTTTTTTTTTTTTAATTTCGCTATGCATTCTAAGACTTGCTTGGTGGAATTGTAAGTCTTAATTTTGCCTACAGAGTCAGTGTTTGTAAAGTTTGTGTGTTGGGGGGGCATCAAACCAGTGAGAAATGTAACACTAGTATGTAGTGAGAGGGCAAGCAGGCCTGCTTTTCGTCACAAACTGTATTCATTTAAACACTGCCTGGCCCATTAGCTCTAGCCTCTTACTGACTAATTCTCACATCTTGCTTAACCCATATTTAGTAATGTGTGTAGCACCATGAGGTGGTAGCTTACCGGGAAAGATTCAGCATGTCTGACCTGGCAGCTGGCTTCATGGCGACTGCTTGAGGTGGTTGCCTCACTTCCCTTCTTCCCAGCATTCTGTTCTGTCTACTCCACCTATCTAAATCCTGCCCTATCAAAAAGCCAAGGCAGTTTCTTTATTAACCAATGAGAGTCCTCCATCTCTAGTAGATGTGTAAATGTGGGGTGTGCAAGTGTGTCTGTGTGTATTATGTGTCTGTGTCTCTCCACTGTGTGTGTGTGTGTATGTGTGTGTGTGTGTATGTGTCTGTGTATGTGTATTTGTTCTCCCATCAAACAAAAGGTATGAATGCCTTATGGTTACAAAAGTAAATGGGCTTAAAATTTTTTTATTTTCTCTTTCCACACCTTCCTGGCCATGACCAACCAACCACATTCTGGAGCTTGCCACAGAAATACATTTCCAGTAAAATATTTTAGCTGACCATTGATAGTCATGCTAACACCTTACTAGGAAGCTTTGGTATTTTTCTGTTTGATATAATTTAAAAATCTTTGGTTGTTGCTTTAAAAACATTTTTAAGCTTAAAATTTAAAATAGCATACATCAAATGTTTGTTTCTGTTTTTTGAGATAGGGCCTCTTGTACTCAGGCTAGCCTCAAACTTCTATGTAGCTGAGCATGACCTTGAACTCCTATACCTCTGGAGTGCTTGGATTTAGACCTTTATATCATGTTCTTCCTGACCTGTTTACAGTGTGTGCAATCTGGGGCCTCCCTTGTGCTGGACAAACACTCTACCAATTATCAACTTAGCTACATTTTCAGCCTGTTTTTAAATTTTAAAATTTTAGCTTTTTGCTTGTTTTATCTATCTATCTATCTATCTATCTATCTATCTATCTATCTATCTATCTATCTATCTATCATCTGTTTATTTGGTTTTTCGAGACAGGGTTTCTCTGTGTAGCTTTGGAACCTGTCCGATCTATATACCAAGCCAGCTTTGAACATGTAGAGATTCGCCTGCCTTTCCCTCTGAATGCTGGAATTAAAGGTATGCGCCACCACCGCCCAGCTCTTTTGTTTATTTTTGAGAAAGGATCTCACTACGTAGCTTGGCTGGCCTGGAATTCATTATGTAAACTCACAGAGATCCACCTGTCTCTGCCTCATAAGTGCTGGGATTAAAGGCGGGTGTCACCACTCCTGATCCTTGTATTTATTTTTAAAATAACTTTTGTGTATTCTTTAAATATTTATATCTAAAGAAATAACTCCAAAAGACCCCCTCTCTCTGCTATACTATCACCTTCCCATTTCCAGGAAGCTTAGCATTTAAGTAAGCTCTTGTTTATCTTGACTTCAACTCAGTACTTCTTTGGGAACACACCTCTCCCACTGCCAAGGTCCCAGCTCCGTGCTGCTCGTTGGCGTCCTGTCTTCAGTTAGCATCCCTTGTCACCCTTTAATTTCCTCTGTTCAGAATTTACTCTCATCGCTGCACCAAAAGCTGCCCTTCCAAGTTGTTCAGCCTGATGGTTCATTCTCAGCGTTTGTCTTACTACAACTTCAGCATCATTTAACACAGCCTACCATTCCAGTCTCTGCTCTCTCGCTTGCCTTCCAGGACACCAATCTCGTTTTTCTTCTTTTCCATTGGTTTTTATTTCTCACTATGCTTTTCTAGTTCTTCCTCTTCTCCCCCATCTCCATATTAGCATGCTTCGGGCTCACCCCATGGGTGCTCATATTCAGTCTTGGCTTTGTATATTACCTGCGTGCCAATCACCCCCAACTTCTCAAAACTTTAGGAACATAAATTCAGTTGCTAGGTCAAGGATGCGCATGGATGTCTAACAGACACTTCAGGTTTGCCAGGCTTAGACTGTAGCTTCTGGAGCAATAATACCTAGAAACAATAGCATACTTCTGCTCATATCATTATTTATATTTTGAAATATTTGTTTATTTACTTAATTTTAGTTATATGTTATCTGTATGAGCATGTATAAATTTATATGTATATGTGAATGCAGTAGTTCAAAAGGGCCAGGAAAGAGGACATTAGATCCCCTGGAACTGGAATTCCAGGCAGTTCTAACAGTTTCTATATGGATGCTGGGAACTGAACCTGGGTCCTCTGCAAGAGCAGTAAATGTTTGCAACCGCTGAGCCATCTAGCATCTTGCCTGTTCGTTCTTTCACTCTCTCTCTCTCTCTCTCTCTCTCTCTCTCTCTCTCTCTCTCTCTCTCTCTCTCTCTCTCTGTGTGTGTGTGTGTGTGTGTGTGTCATGTGACCCAGGATAGCTTCATACTTGCTATGTAGCTTTTGCTCCATCTACCAAGTTCTGGGACTGTAGATGTATTCCACAATGTCTGGCTTCCTATCTTTGTTTCTAAATATCATTTTAAACTGACAGGAACTATAGTTCTATGGAGAATAGATAGATTGCAAGGACTGGCCAGAGAAAGTACATCAGAGCTTGGGACATACTGCAGTAACACACACAAAAAGCATGTATGTATAGTTGAAAGGCAGACATGTCCGAAGAACACTGAAGGCAACCCACGGCTATGGCCAAATTTTGGATAATTTGAACAACAAAGTAATAGTAACAATGGGTTAGAAGCTATAATGTAAGTTGAACACTGTGCATCCATACCAATATAAATAATTGAATGGAAAAATGAGACGGGAAAGCCCATTCGATAATATAAGTAGAAGGAATGATAGAAATGGAAAGTCCCCATTTGGCAAACACCACAGTGATAATTGTTCCCTGCAGGGTCGTTTAGAGATGCTGCAATTAGAGGCAGCAACATGCTCTGAAACAAGATGCTTCTGTAATCTCAGCATGTCTTCCCTCACTGAAAACAGAGGGAAGAAGAGTCCTTTTACAGTGGTTAGACCAAGTGTTCGAAGTACGTCCTTGTTAATGAGATGCTTCATATGCGTCTGTTGAGATCGGCCAAGGGGAACAGACAACATTTCTCTCCTGGTGTTCTTGCCCCAAGTCCAGTGCTAAAATATAGCTGTGCCATGTGCACATATCTTTACTTCTAGCACACGTGGATCTCTCTGAGTTACGGGCCAGCCAAGGCTACACAGTGAGGCCCTGTCTCAAAACAAAACAAAATATACAGAAAACAAACAAACAAACAAACAAACAAAACCCACGATGTAGCTGTGAAAACATCAGTGGACTCAAGTTGACGGACATTTTACAAAACAACTGCACCCGTCTTCTTTCAAAGTATCAAGCTTAGGGAAGATAAGAAAATCAAGACTTTCCCAGGGTTGCTGCAGTTAGAATGGTGTCATGTTCATGGTAGTTTCCTGGCTCTGATCACTGTTCTTTGGTCCAATGAAGCATTATTATCTGGGGATGAAGATTTGTATATGTATCAATTACAATATTTTGGCAACTTTGAAGAAGTTTGAAATTAGCTGGGTTTGATGTGAACGCCTTTAATCTAGAACTTGATAGGCAGAGGGAGGTAAATCGCTATGACTTTGAGGTCAGCCTGGTCTTACATGGCAAGTTCCAGAACACCCAGGATATAAAGAGAAACCTTGTCTCAAAAAGAAAAAGGAGTTTGAAATGTTTCCAGGTAAAAAGTTTAAAAAATTAATATAACCTCTTGGGAGGGAAAAGTGGTGAGGGTGTATGAGAAGAGCTGTTTGGTATGGGAGGGAGTCTGGGGTAGATTTTATCAAAACAGAGAATGGTATTGCTTGTATGAATGAAATTCTCAAACAGTAACTAAAAATTACTTTAGAGCTGGGCAGTGGTGCAGGCCTTTAATCCCAGCACTCAGGAAGCAGAGGCAGGTGGATCTCTCTGAGTTCGAAGCCAGCCTGGTCTACAAGAGCTAGTTCTAGGACAGGCTCCAAAGTTACAGAGAAACCCTTCCTTGAAAAACAAAACAAAAAAAGTAACTTTATCCCATTTAAAGAGAACAAGGATTTTCTATTAACTCTCCATTCAAATGTCATTAATATTTAGTAGAAAGGCTAACACATTTATTACATTTCTTAATGTATATGTCTGAGCACTTGTTATGAAACAACTTATCAATTGTTGGAGGGGGGGTGGAAGGTAGATGTGACTCTGTATTCTTTATCTTTCTTTTCTTCTCCCATATTTTTCTTTATCTGTAGCTTTTTCTTCCCCTTATTTTTCTGTTCATGGAAATGTCATTCTTCTCCCTGGCAGGCTTTGAACTCACTGTGTAGACCAGGCTGGCCTGAACTCACAAGATTACCAGCCTCTGCCTTGAAGTGCTGGGATTAAAGGTGGACTCAGGAAAATCCTTTTTCTTTTAGCTTCTTTAAAGGCTTCTTTCAACCTCTTTAAAATCTCAAGTCCTGGGCTAGCAAGATTGGCTCAGTTGGTAATGGTGTTTGCAGCATATGCCTGGAAATTCAATTCCATCCCCAGGACACATGTAAAGATAGAAGCAGAGGAATTGACTCCACAACGTTTCCTAACATGCAAGTCTTTCTCTGTCTGTCTGTCTGTCTGTCTGTCTGTCTCACATACACATGTGCACACAGTAAAAAAAAATCTAAAGCTCTGATTTTGATGCTCCTTAACTCTGATGTCATCCTTATTTGGCTATCTTTGTCTTCCATTATGAATACAGTACAGGCCAGGGACATGCTTTTAATTCTAGCACTAGGAAGGCAGAGGTAGGCAGAGATACAGCTCGTGATTGTGAGGCCAGCCAGGTTTACAGAGTGAGTTACAGGCCAGTCAACGTTATACAATGAAGCATTGCTAAAAAAGGAAGGGAAGGAAGAAAGGAAGAAAGAGAGAGAGTTAGTAATTTTATATCTTGTGTGTGTGTGTGTGTGTGTGTGTGTGTGTGTGTGCGCACGCGTGCTTTCCTGCCATGCCTGTGTAGAGGTCAGGAGTCGGATGTATTTTCCTCTCTTGTTTTGCACTATTTATTTAGGCATCACTAGGGATCTTTGGCTGGACTGAAACTCACTATGTAGACCAGGCTGGCATGGAACTCAGAGATCCCTCTGTCTCTACCTCCCAAATGCTGGATTAAAGCAGAGTGCCACCATGCCTGACTATAGTTATTATGTTTTATCTGTATCTGCTATCCTCTTAAAAAGGAAGGGACTTTCCTATGTTTCATCTCCTGAGAACGCAGACTAGTCCTTAGTGTATTGAATCCTTGCAGTGAAGATTATGTAACTCAGTTCTTGTAAGAACAGATCTACCATTATTATAATTGCTTACAACAGTGGAGAGCCAACCTAAGGTCTTCGACATGCAAGACAAGGGCTCTAACATGGAGCTATATTCCCCACAAAAACAAATGTGTTAGCATTAGGTCTTGCATTAGAAGGATGGAGAAAACATCATGTCTCCCACTAATATTTATAAACCATGAGAATGTTATACAATGTCTGTGAGTTAATATTTTTAATCAATGGGAAACTATAATACAATAAAAATAGTATGTTTTAATATTTGCCTTTTAGAGTAGCATTTGGAAGGTGGAGGCTGGAGGATCAGACAGTTGAGTGCATTCTTGCTACACAGTAGGCTTGGAGCCAGAAGTCTGGGGTAAATGAGAACCTGACTCAATTAATTAAAACCAAAACCAAAGCCAAAACATCATCATCATCATCATCATCAACAACAACAACCACAACAATGGAAAGAACTGTTTTGATTGCAACAGATAAAAATGAATTTGGGTTGTTTTAAGAGAAAAATATAGAGATTAACTTGCACACAAAATTGAATAACTTAGAAATAAATACAGTGCTGGGTATGTGGGGTAGCATTGTCTTTAGAATGTACTGATCTTTTCTTTCTTTGTACCTCACTTATGTTTTCCTTTGAAACAGCCTTGTCATGGGCAGGTTTTTTTTTCACATAATTCATTCATTCATTCATTCATTCACTTTGTGGTAGCCCTGGAAGATTCAGCCTCAGATTCTTGCAGATGACAAAGCCCAGAATTCTGGGCCTGGTGTGGGTTACCTGCTCTACCGCAAGAGACTGTGGTATTCTCATTGTTCTGACTAGCATTCCAGGCCACTTGTATAGTCTCTTAACCACTTGTACTGAGAGTGGGAGAATGGAAAGGGAACATTAATTATGGAATTCAAGCAACTGTATTTATGTGAAATGATAGACCGGAATAGCTGGTGTCAGAAGTACAGCAGTCCGACCCCTAGTGGTTACTTTGTAAGATGACCTTTCAGCATCCCTCTAGGGGGTTTCACATCATCTTGTCTATCATCATTTAAGAACTTCAGTGTCTCTCTCTTACCTTCTGCACTGAAGCACCCATCCACTTGAAGCAGTCTTTCTTTTGACGTTGATATAGCATTCCTTGTGTTTTCTCTTTGTTCCTACAATCACTTTTTCTGTTGGGTCCATCCAATTCTTGAGAAAAAAAACTTCCTTCAAAATTTCCTGTTGATATATGGTTTTCAGCCAGGGTGTTTTTTCTATTCTGTCAATAATTTCTCATATCTGATCTCAGTTCCTGCACCCAACATTGATTCTTGTGTGCTAACCCATCCCCTTGCTGCTTAAGAAACTGGAGCTAGATTTTGAGCATAGGCTGTTGAAAGTCAATATAAGTCATAGCATATTTTCCTGATGCCTGGTGGCTTCTTGAACATCACAAACTAAGAGCACCTACACTTTCCTGTTAACCTAACAGATAGATTAACCTGTCTTGAGCCTGCTACTGTTACGTTTATCTAATTTCTGCATAAAAAATCATATGCATTTCTGTTTTTCTAAGATCAAATTAAATACACTAATTGTTTATTTCGTGAAAAGGTCATTGATTGTTTTAAATTAATTAGTCCAATAGATGATGCTATATTTGTTTCTAAATTTGTATAATTTCTGGATTTCCTCTTTCTTTGTCCATTGAGGGGTAATAAGAACTCACTAACTTGGTTTTATCTGTCACATTCTTTCTTTTCCCTTCAATATTCTCTGTGTACTAATATGAAAAATGAGGGACTGTAGCTTCCGCTCAGCGTTGCAGCGCTTGCTTAGTCCCAATGCATGGACTGTCAAAGCCCCAAGCCAACCAAACTGAAGCCATTCACCCTCCAGCTTCTTTCTGAAGACATAAAAAATTTATTCCATATTTTTCATATCATTTTTTCTTTTTGCTGTATTTGAAATTATGTGTTACTGGTAAAGAAAGTATTACATTTTATTCTTAAGTATTTTTATGAAATTATTAAATGAAACCAGACTGCCTAGGATTAATTGTCTCTGTAGAAGCAGAACTCTAAGCCTAGTGCACCGGGTCACAACTGCAATTTCAGCAGTAGGAGGCAGATGCAGGCCGGAGAATCAAGAGCTTGAGGTAGCCTGGCCTACCTAAGAAAAATTTTTTTTTTTTTTTTTTTTTTTTTAAAAGAAATCAAGGGAAAAAAAAAGAAAAAGAAAAAAAGAACCCCTAAATTTCCTTAAAAGCAGACATCAGTGTTAAATGATTTCTATTCTTATTCAATAGACTAAACATTCCTTGTCTATTCTTTTCTAAAGAAATGGAGGGAATTAGCTGGGCATGCTTGTGCATGCCTTTAATGCCCACATTTGGGAGGCAGAGGCAAGATGATTTATGTGAGTTCGAGGCCAACCCCGTCCATACAAGGAGTGCCAGGGCAGTCAGGAATACATAGAGGCTGTCTCAAAAGAGATCGAGATCGAGATAGATAGATAGACAGACAGACAGATAGATAAAGGAGTCAAACTGGTAAAAATGTAAAGAAAAGATTTCCTCCCGGAGTAATTACTCTGGGAAGTATTTACATTCTCGAGTTCCTTTTTCTGAACTAGGAATAGTAATAATAAACGGCGAGATGTTCGTGTTAATCTCTTAGCTGTCCGGAACAGATTATAAGAACTCGGCGGAAGTTATTTGGTAAGATATAATGAGAACATGATGACGTAGGAGTGCATTTTTGTCTTTATTTACAGAAAAATTTAACAACAAGTATAAAATTAAAATCCTACGCAAACTTGAAACAATGGCGCGTTTTGACTTCTCCAGGCTACCGTCGCGGAGCATGCGCAAATAAGCCTGGCGGGACACAAGTGTCATGGCGCGCTCCATCTGAAGTCTGTGTAGTTTCCTGACAGTGGCGTGTGGTTTTTCTCTCACTTTGGACAGGTGAGTTTCCGGATTTGTGGATACGAGGGACAACTGTACCGATGCCGAGCGACTGTGGGCCGCGCTGCTTTTTGGGCGGAGTTTCGTTTCCACAGATTTTTCCCCCTACGGCCGATCGCTCGTTTGTTTTCGCAGTTTGAGAAAGATCTGGCGGCTGGGATGGGGACTCGGAGGCTGGAGCGCTGCCCCGAGAGGCCCGTGTGGCCTCGGATGATGATGGCATAGTCAGGGACTTACAGTCCGGCCTAGCCTCGTTTCTTCCCTCACTTTTCTCGGGAATGGACTTGTGCTCGGTGATCAGGCTGAGCAAAAAGAGGGTTTTACACTGAAGTTGGGCAAAGGCGCAGGTGACATGAGCCCCCACCCCCCCTTTCCCGTCCCTGTGCTTAGAAGACTTTCCTGTGTCTTCACGAGAACACTTGTGTCTTACTTGGTGAATTTCACTGAGCTGTGGTGTTAGAGTGCGGGCTAAGCAGTTTTCACTGTGGCCAGATGTGGCCTTTTTTTTTTAAATGTAAATGTAAAGAGGCCTTAGAATGGTCTTGGGAGTTACAGGATACTTGCATTTTCTAATTAATTTTAATTTTCCAGATTCATCTTTCAGGAGGACTTGAGGCCAATTTCTTATCATCAAGGTATTGGTTTATTTTATAAATAGTTTGAGTGATTGAAGATGTCCCATTTCTTAATAATTTCTTAGACTTTTTTTGCATTTCTTCTTTAATCTTTCGTTTTCATTAAGTAGCATGGACATGCGCTCTTCCTTTGCTGTCTGTGACACATCTAATTTTTTTTTGTTTTGAAAGTTGCTTGATCTTTGTTATATCCTAATTCTCTGATATTAAATTTGACTTTTTAAAAAATAATTTATTTTTTATTTTCTATGTATTGGTGTTTTGCCAATATGTATGCCTGTGTGTGGGTGTCAAGTCCTGGAGTTAGAGACAGTTGTGAGCTGCCACATGGGTGCTGGGAATTGAACTCAGGTCTTCTGGAAGAGCAATCAGTGCTCTTAACTACTGAACCATCTCTCCAGCCCAAATATGGCATTCTTGAGGCTTGTTTCTATATCTCTTCTAGCTGGATTATTTGATTTCTTTTAATTTGTGTGTGTGTGTGTGTGTGTGTGTGTGTGTGTGTGACATTGTCTTAATGTCTATTCCTATCTAGCCTGGAGCTATCTGTGTAGACTAAGCCCCCAAGTGCAGATATTAAAGATGTGCAGCACCTTGCCAGGCCTGGTTATTAAGATTTTTTTTTCTTTGCAATGTGATTCACTGCTGTTAACCTGGTTACCTGTCTTTGTGATTCTGGCTGTCCCAGTGAGCTGTATCTTTGTAGGTTTGAATGACCTTTCCCTTATGGCTCATTTTATTTACAGATCTTACGTGCTTACCGGGTACTTATATATCTCCTATGAAAATATGTCTATTCAGATCCCTTTCCCATATTTTAATTTGGGTTGTTTGTAGTTTTGAGTTCTTTATTTACTTTGATACTAGGTCCTTATCATATTATACGACTTGCTGTTTTCTCCTACCGCATGGGCTGTCTTTTCACGTCCTCCATGTTGTTCGTGGAGCATGAAAATTGATTCCCCCCCCCCCCACCCCGAGAACAGGTTTCCCATAACCCAGGTTAGTTTCAATTTTGATTTGTTTTTGAGGACAGCCTTGAACTCCTCATCCTCCTGCCTCTTCTTCCCAAGTGCTGGGACTACAGGAATGTGCCACTGTGCCTGACTCACACATTTTAATTGTGATGAAATCTAACCTGTTGCTTTCTTTTATTGCTTGTGCTTTTGGTGTCATAACTAAGAAACCAGTGTCTAATGTTGGCAAGATTTATACTTGAGTGAGTTATAAGAGTTTCGTAGTATTAGGTCTCCTAAATTTAAGTCTGTAGCCCTGTTTGAGTTGATTTTTGAGTATGATGTGAGATGGGGCTGCAGCTCCATTTCTTTGTTTGGCTATCTAGTTGTTCTAATATCATTTGTTGAAAAGACTGTTCTTTCTCTCATTGAATTGTTCTTATACTTATGTGAAAAATTATTTGATTAAAAAAGCCTCCAAAATAATTTGATTCAGTAATATCTATTCCTTCTTGTCAGTCTTTATGAAATAGTAACTCTAGAACAATGACTAACAAAATTATTTAGAGGGTTTGTTGAGCCTGGCTTCACTCAGAATAACTGATTCAGCATGACTGTGTTGAAGGCATAGACTTCATTTCGTTCAGGTCCACCCGACGCTATTGCTGCTGTTGGAAATCTCACTGTGGAAAGTGCTAATGCGGCACTTTGGGTTGTGTTCTTGGCTGATCATAGGAGAGAATTGCTGGGAGTTTAATCTATTGATGCTCAGGTTCCGTTCCTAAGTTCAGCTGGCCTGGGGTTTTGTTGTTGGTCATTTTCTGTCTTCCTTCTTTCGTTTGTTCCTCTCCCCATTGAACCCATCTTGTTGGTAGTAATTTCCAGAAGCTCCTCGGGGATTCAGAATGAGCTACTGAAAATTCATGGTTATGGGTATGGGAATTATGAGAAGTTCCTGACAGATTCACTACTCTACCATAGTCTGTCCTTTCTGTCTTTATCCATCTATGAAACTTGACTTCTTGTCACTTCTTTGAGAAGAGTTTTTAAGAGATCTTTGTCTTATGTAACTATTACCTTTTCCCTCTAAAATTCATTTCAGTGGTACCTAAATATTTTTGAGAATTTAAGTCTTTTTTTTTTAATCTACCAGTTTGATGTAAAAACTTTAGCTTGTTCATAGAGATAAATGAGATTGTGAAACTGATTATGATATACACTCAGACTTGAGAATGTCTATATTATATTACATTGACTTGACTCCTTAAAGTCAAATTCTAGTGATTGAGTTGCTATATGAAAGATGTGAATATTGCATAGCTTGAGATGTATTGGCAGTGGTTCCGCAGAAAACTGTACTAGCTGTGCCATGCTTTTAGGGAGCCACAAGGATTTGGCTAGTCTAACTTCTCATCAAGATAATGGTAGGTAACTTATTGTTTGAGTACTTATTGTTTGTGTAGTTGAGATTTGATCCTGTTTTTATTGACATTTTCTTAAATGAATCTTCAGTTTTTTGGGATGTTTACTTCTCAGTATTATACTAGACTCATGATTTTAGCATCTGTATTTGTCAGGCATATTCTTTTTCCTGTGTGTCTTTATTTGGTTTTGATATTAGAGTAATACTTTATAGGCGTTTACCAATACTAGTTTTGACTGGCATAGCTGTCTAGTGAGTCGTATACACACACACACACACACACGTATATACATACAAATATATATATATAAAAATTAATGTAAAAATAAATTTTTGTGAATAGATGTTTTGCCTGTCTATATGTTCACCAGAAGTGTGTCTTGTGCAGAAGGAGGTCAGAAAAAGTTGTCAGATTCCCCGAACTAGAGTTATGTTTGTTGTGAGCCTCTATGTGGGTGCTGGGAACTGAACCTGGGACCTTTTCCAAAGCAACAAATTCTCTTATCTGCTGCACCGTCTCTCCAGCCCCACCAATCAATCTTACAGGCAGGCAGATGAATTTCTTTAGAAGGTGGTGCGGGACAATAGTCTATATTCTGTCAATTATATTTTAAATAAATGCTGATTGGCCGGTAGCCAGGCAGGAAGTATAGGCGGGAAAACCAGACAGGAAGTAGAGGTGGGGCAATGAGAACAGGAGTATTTTGGGAAAAAGGAAGCCCATTCTTCTGCAATCCTGTCCAGACACCCAAGAAGCAGGATGTGACCTGCCCTGCTGAAAAAGGTACTGAGCCATGTGGCTAACATATACTAGAATAATGGGCTAATATAAGTTATAAGAGCTAATATGAAGCCTGAGCTAGTGGGCCAATCAGTTATAACTTATGTAGACTCTCTGTGTGATTTTCTTTGGGGCTTACCGGCTGTGGGAACTGGGTAGGACAGAAACCCCAACAAGCAGGCCCTCATGTTATAATACGGCCCCACTTTAGGTTTCCTCATAGCACTGAAGGCCTTGGTGATCATTGACCTCAGCAGCAGTGGCGGAGGGGAGTTGTTTTGCTTTCAGTTTCTTTCTCTTGAAAAGACCCTGTCCTACTTTTTCTTCCATGGTATTAGTTCTGACAGTTACAGTTCAATCATGGGATGGTCCACTGTCAGCAGAATTTGCATGGTTGCTTCTTTGGGTTTATCCTCCTACATTTTCTGTGAACTTAGGCTTTAAAGAGTTGGTTTAGATTCAAGGTTGGTGAGAATTGGGTACCAGCACAATGTTAGGCAGATGTTCTTAAACCTGAGCTATTTGTAACTTTTTTATGTGGTACAGAAGATGCCTTCTGCATCCTGTGATGCTCTCCTGGATGACATAGAAGACATCATGTCACAGGAAGATCCCAAGCCACAAGACAGACATTTCTCAAGAAAGCACGTGTTTCCTAAAGTACGAAGGCGGAATACCCAAAAACATTTGGAAGAGGAGCCCAGGCCACCAAGTGATAGGTAAGTGTTCTCAGAATTACCTCTGTGTCCATCCAGGGAAGAGACCGGCACAGCTGGCCTACAACATACGTGGAGTAGCTCCAGTTTTAGGATATTTGTATTTATAGAAGGAAACATAGGTTTAAAAAGTTGAGTGGTTTCACACCTGGTAAGAAATAGGTTAAAAAGGAAGAAATACCCAGGGAATGGAGAGTGGATCTAGGAGGAGTTAGGAGGATGAACATGACCTAAATATATTTTAGGAATTTTCCAAGAATTAATTAAAAACAAAACAAAAGTTCAGATTATATGCTCTTTGAAGGAATGGGCTAGGACACTAGGAGTCATTTGATTTGACTATAGTCGGTTTAAGTCTTCTGTAATTGCAGATTTAAACTTTTATTGAGATTTGTGATTCTTATGCTACAGTGGTGTTTTGGACATGTGATTTTTCTTAGCATATTAGTGAATACTCAGGAATCGTACAAAGGCACTGGGCACAAAAAAATTATTGTCCTTTTTACACTATTGTGGTGGGAAACAGTCACATAGTTGTATGGTTAGAATTAGCTCATAATTGTTTATCTGGTAAGTGTGGAAGGTTTAATGATTACTTTGTTTAGATTATTGAGCTTTTCAAGCCTGTGCATTTAGAATGTGCTTGTGTTTTAGTTAAGTTAGTCACATTTATCTCAATCATGTCTGTTGTCATTTCTGTTTACTTATAAATTATTAGGGCAATCTAAGGGAGAATCTTTTTTTTCCTTCCTAAATTGTTTAGAAACCTGTGAATGCAGTAACTTTAATCATGGAGTTTTCAGTTTTGATTATTTTTAATCTGTAAATTTTAATGGATAAAGATTTCAACTAGTGTTTAAGAGTCTGAATCAGCAGGTCATCAGACTTTTATTTTTTACTTACATATTTTTTGTATTGTATGTGTGTGTATATGATCATGAGAGTGTGCAGGTGCCTGTGTGTGTGTGTGTGTGTGTGTGTGTGCATGTTTGTGTGTATTGTATGCATTCATGTGTATTGTGTGTGTGTACATACTTATGTTACAGGTCACATCAGGTGTCTTCCTTGTTTGCTTCCACCTTATTTCTTGAGACAGGGACCCTCACTGGAGTTGGAGCTATTGATTTGGCTAGGCTGGGCTGGCCATTGTGCTCCAGTGATTCTCCTGTGTTCTCCCCCAACAACTACTGGGCTTACAAATGCCTGCTGTTTGGCCTGACTTTTTTCTGGGTGCTGGGAGGCCAAACTCAGGTCCTCATCTTTGCAGGGCAGCATGTTAATGCCTTCACCATCTCTGCAGCCTTTACCTCTTCTCTGGGTGTTATTGCTGCCACTGCTATTTTCTGTGCTGTCATTTATGCATTAATGATCTTTACATCAGTAAGTATGGTTAGTAGGAATTAAATCTACAATCTAGAGAAAAACTGTTTTTGAGGCAAGATCTCTTGTAGCTTGGTTCATTGATGGCCCTGAACTTTATGTCCTCCTTCTTTTCTTTCCTGATGCAGGGATTACAGGTGTGTGCCACCTGGCATGAAAGGGCATTCTTTATTTGTATTTAGAATTATTTAAAGTTGCATTTTATTTATTTATCATGTGTGAGTGTGTACGAATACATGGCCGAAGCATGTGAGTGAGGGTCAGAGGTCAACTTGGAGTTAGTTTTCTTTCTCTAATGTGTATCTGGGATCAAATTTAGGTCATCAGGCCTGGAGCAGATACCTTTACTTGTTGAATCTTCTTCTGGGTCCAAAAGGATGTTATTTATTTTTAATTAAAAAATTGTTTTTTTATTTACCATTTTATTTTTCCCCTTTTATTTAAAATTTTTTCTTTACATAATATATTATGATTATGGTTTCTCCTCCTTCTATTCCTCCCAGTTCTTCCCCAACTCCCTTCCCATCTGTCTATCATTAGAAAACAAACAGGCTTCTAGGATGATAAAATAAAATGTAGTAAGATAAAACAAAAAGATGCTGATCTATGAGCACAACAGAATGTCATTAGTAGTCATTTTATTGCTACTTTTTTTTTTAGTAGAACAGTAGTATTGGTTTTATAGATAGGTCCCTGGCCTATCTATTCCCTGGTTCTTGGCCACCTGAGCAGTGTAGGGGACGGGTTTGACTCATGGAGTGGGCCATAAATCCAAGCAGATATTAGTTGGTTTCTCTCACAAACCTTGTGCCCCTGTTGCACTAGTGCATCTTGTATGCAGTCACCATTGTAGACTGAAGTTTGTAGTTGCGTTAGTGTTTGGATTTTTCTTTAGTAGCATGCAGAGTACCTCCCAGGACGTGAGCACTAGTCAGTAGGGTGCAGGCAGGGTAAGCACCAGCTCTGCTTCTCCATGATCAGTGAGTTGTGTAGGTGAGTTCAGCAATGGGGCCTTACTATAGACTTGTGGAGAGCAATCTATAGTACTCTAGTCTGGGCAGCTAACAGCCTGGTCATCACTGAACGAGAAAATGCCTTACAGCCAGATCTTACGGAGGCGTTTCTTCAGTTGAGGTTCCCTTCTTTCAGACGACTCTAGCTGTGTCAAGTTGACAAAAGACTAGTCAGTACAGAGTGTGCCCGAGAGTGCCATGGTGAACCTGTGAGGTCAGAGAGCAACTCCGTAGGGGAGTTCTCTCTTTCCGCTTTCACCTTGTTTCCAGGGATCAAGCTCTAGTTGCCAGGCTTGTGCAGCAACACCTTTATTTGCGGAGCCAACTCACTGTCCTTTGATTTTAGAGTTTTGTTGTAACAGCAGATTTTAAATTAAATTGATGCATTTTGTATCTAGCTTATAAATTGATTCTAGTGTGTTTTTTGTGTAATGTGCCCTGAAGTCATCTAGTGGCTTTTATTTTAAAAATCATGTAAAGATACTTACTTTGTTTTAATTGATTACTTAACAGCACTATTCCAGGCATACAGAAAATTTGGATTCGAACATGGGGCTGCTCACATAATAATTCAGATGGAGAATACATGGCTGGACAGCTGGCTGCCTATGGCTATAAAATTACAGGTAATGAGACTGGTCCATAATGTATTTTATTGATTAAATTTCAGAGTTGCAGATTTTGGAGACAGGTAGTCTAGCCCCAACAATTTAATGATATTTTAGAGTAACTTAATGATTTGAAGGTAGGACTCTAATAGCTACTATATATTATTAGATAAGCTGGTTATCATATTTTTACCTTTCATTTTTGTTTGTTTACTTAATATTACATTTTATTTTGTGTGTGTATATGTGTGTGCACATGTGTGCACACACATGTGCACTGGTACACATCTGGAGGTCAGAGGACGGTTGCAGGAGGGGATTCCATCTCTTTTCCTGTGTGCCACTCTATATGATGTCAGGCATGATGACAGGTGCCCTTATCCACTGAGCCATCTCACCTGCCCTGTATTATATTTTAAAGTAACCTTAAAATCTTTTGTATTTTGAAATGAAAAGCTATAGAAAGTTCACATAAGTCCTTTACCCAGCCTCTGATATGAACACGATACACAATACTTTAATTTGTAAGCTAGAATATTATCACCTTTGTGATACTGCTGTCTAAACTGTGTATCTGGCTTGACTTGTTCAGCTTTTCCCTATTTTTCCTGTTTCTGTTTTGGGGTCTGTTCCAGGGCCCACTTTGCATCTAATTGTTAAGTTGTGTTAGTATTCGAGTATTTGTGGCAGTTCTTTCTGGCTTTGTATTTCTGAAGAGACTGGTGGTTTGTCAGATCACACTGTCTTAGTTCTTTTCTGTTGTGATAAAACATCCTGACTAAGGCACCTTGTGAAGGAGTTTATTTGGACTAATGGTTCCAGTGAATTAGATGGAACACCGGGTGGTAGCAGGTGGCTAGAACCATTCCAACACTGGCCACAGCCTAATCTCTTATGTCCTAATCTCCAATGGAAAATGGCCTCACTCCATTCCTGGGCCTAGTTCCAGAGCCTACGTGGCTTGCTGAAGCTTGGATATTCCACTCTCCTACGCTTGCCCAAACTTATGTAAGTAGGAACCATAACAGTGTCCTTGGTGAGGTTGGGAACCTTCAAAGTCTTCAACTGGAGCCTCCCCTTGTTTGCATGCTTCTTGTGAAGGGGTCCAGATTCCAATGACAGGTGGGGCTTTGAGCCATCACATATGAACTTGGAACACCTCTGGATTTTAGACGTCTTTAGGAGTTTTCTCCTGTGGTGGAATATCTTTATGGGTCCCTCACAACCAATTACTTACCAGCAAAGACTGGATTAGAAGTAACCATGATCAAGGCAACTTATAAAAGAGTGTTTAATTGAGCTTATTCTTCCAGAGGGTTAAAGTCCCTAATGGTGGAGCAAAGGCACGGCAGTAGCAGCATTGGGAGCTCTTGTCTCAAATGCAGGAGGTTGAGAGAGCATACTGGGGAGGGTGGGATGCTTTGGAAATCTCAAGCCTGTTCCCAGTTAAAAATGCATTTTCATAATTAACTACTTTATATTTGATATTAAGTCTTAGTATAATTTAGCTTGAGCTTGCTTAATATGTTCTGATGGTGTGTGTAGTTTGATAAGAAGGCAGCCTTTCAGGAAATTATAAAACGTTAAGTACCGACTTCTGCGGTGATAGTAAATATCCACTGTATTTTAATTTACAGTTTAATCCATTGGCAGTTTGAATATGGTCCAGTGAAAGTAGTCTCTATATAACATAACAGTCCTATATGTTTAAATACGAATCTTCACTTTTTGAGCATGGTGGTCTTGTAATTCCAGCTCTTGGGAGGCAGAGGTAGTAGGGTCGCCTGAGTTCAAGGTCAGCCTGGTCTATTATAGCAGTATATTCAGGCCACCTGGGTCTAGTTGGTAAGACTTTATTACAAAACAAGACTAAACAAAACAGTTTACTCTTTAGAATACAGATTTAATTTGAATTTCTTTAAAAAATTACACCTATTTATTTTGTGTGTATGCATTCTAGGACACTCACGCAGAGGCCAGAGGAAAGTTTCTGGTATCAGCTCTCTCTGCACAATGTGGAAACTGGAGCTGGAGCTCAGGTTCTCTGCCTCAGTGTGGTCTCCTCTACCCACCGAGCCTTCATTTTCATTTCTTTTTTTTAATATTTATTTATTTATTATGTATACAATATTCTGTTTGTGTATATGCCTGTAGGCCAGAAGAGGGCACCAGACCCCATTACAGATGGTTGTGAGCCACCATGTGGTTGCTGGGAATTGAACTCAGGACCTTTGGAAGAGCAGGCAATGCTCTTAACCTCTGAGCCATCTCTCCAGCCCTCATTTTCATTTCTTATTTGGGAATATTTTAAAAAGGAAAACTAAAAATTATTTGAAAATGAAATTTATTTTCTTAATAATGTAGTATAGTACTGATATACTTGTGTTAATTCCATGTGTTTGCATCTTATACACTGCTCCTTGTCTTCACGTCAGCATGACTTGAATGCTGTAGACTGTACGTACAATCACTTACTGTCTCAAAATCACGTAGAAATGTGGATTGAATGCCTCCGTTCCAGGAACACATTCTGGGAGATTTCTATAGGCTGAGCTTTTCCCCTGGTAAGGTTCTGGTTATTGTTTCTGAATTACTTCTTTTGGAGATCTTGCTAAATTATTTTCAGTGTCTTCATTTATAGTAAGTCGTCCAGTTTTCACACGTGGAGTCTTAGAAGCAAGTGACCTGATATGCCAAGCACAGCTGCTTTAGTTAACAATAGGCATCTTATCTTTTTCCCTTCCTTACTCTATGGCCCAGACTGGCCTTAAACCCTCAGATACTCCTTTCTGAGGGAGTACTGGGGTTTTAGATGGGTGTGTTTCTGTTTGTCTTAATTGGTTCTGGGAACACATTTAAAATACTTGCTTAAAAAGTACATCCAAGGATCACATTACTAATTAGAAGATTATTTTAAAAAATCCTAAAGTGAAATTTTTGTGTTTGAATTGAGGTTGACTGAAGTAATACCTGTTACACAAAGTTACGTAAAATCAGTGGCAATAGCAAATGCTGCCTGCTTGCTTATCTCAGTCTCCTTCGCCTGCTTGTGATGATGTCACTCTACACGAAACATATCAAGCTTACCTATATAATAAATTATATTAAGATGCAGAGTAAGCTGGGTGTGGTGATGCATGCCTTTAATCCCACCGCTCCTAAGAGGGGAATTTTTGTAAATGTTGTAAAAAAAGGTAGAGGCTGGTGAATCTTTGTGAGTTCTAGGCCAGTCTGATATAAATAGCGAGTTCCAGCACAGTCAGTGCTATGTGGAGAAACTTTCTCACAAATAAGCAAGCAAACAACTCCTAAGGGAAAAAAATAACAGAGAATAGATTGATTGTATGAAAATTTGTAAACACAGTTGACTTTAACTACTCTGATATGCCGTGGAATGAAACATGTGACATATGTTCCTTCTGGTTAGGCTAGCTCTAAGTGTCGGGGCTTTTACACACGTTTCTTAGGAAGGGGCGATGAACTGCTGGAAAGCTCAGTGTATGAAGATATTTCCGTGTGATTAAGATGAATGAACTGGCACGAGGCTGCTGTTGCTTTAGCATAAGATTGAGACTGGAGAAGGAAGACAAAGAAGCATGGAGACACTAGCAGAAGGAAACCCCCTCGCTCGTGTGCAGTAGAGCCCACACTGAGATTATTCAGGCAGATCTGCACAGCCTTATGTCTTTGCCTCATGCTGTGGTCTCTTGGAGTCAGTGTTTTAACAGCCAGTCAGTATGGAAATCTACTATTAATAGTAGCTTTTGCTAGAGTAGTTTTTGTTGTCTAAAATTAAAAAAAAATGCCCTCCAGGAGTCTTTATGTGTGACCCTCATGAGAAGGTTTTCACTTTAGAGAGGGAGAGAGAAACAGGGCCGTTGGTGCACTGGCATGCATTTCACTGCAGAGTTAAAGCTGCAGGTCTCTTACTGTGGTTAGCTTGTCAACTAAGAGCTGCTTGGCCAATTTCTACCTTCTTAATTAAAAGTAGAGTTCACAGAAACACGAAGAAAAGTTTTGGTTCTTGAATCCTTGATTTGTTGATGAAATTCAGTGGAATCCTGTTGTGGTGGTGTGTGCTCCTCATCCTAGCACTTGGGAGGCAGAGGCAGGTAGATCTCTATTTAATTGAGGCCAGCCAGAGCTACACAGCAATATCCTGTTTCAAAAATAACCCAGAACAATAACAATAATAGAAATTCAATGTAAAAATACTATTACCTTTTCTTTGTGCAGGTCACTAGCTAACTTTTCTTAGCTTTCTCTTTTCACTACTCATTATTTACATTTATAGTGTAGTGCAGTTTATAAAATCTTCATTTTTCTGATGCTAATCTTACATAGTTTATAACCAATAACTTTATTAATCTAAGCTTTAAAAATACTTAAAATATCCTGGCTTTAGATTTCTGACTTTGTTAGACTGTATACACTAGTGATGAGTTTTTTTTTTTTTTTTTTTTTTGAGATAGGGTTTTGCTGTAGCTTTGGATCCTGTCCTGGAACTAACCTTTGTAGATCAGGCTGGCCTCGAACTCACAGAGATCTGCCTGCTTCTGCCTCTCGAGTGCTGGGATTAAAGGTGTGCACCACCACCGCCCGGCAGTGATGAATATTTTTAATGAAGTATTCAGTTATGTGTTGAGTAGTATATTTAACAAAAACCGTTTGCTCAAGGTTCTTTGCAGAGATTTTTCTGTAGCTAGAGGTAATGCCTTGAGAAGCTTAGAAGTCTATCTGGAATGAGAGTGCAAATGATTTACATTATGATTGTGAGCAGACAGTCTGTAAAGCTAGGGGTGACCATCACTTTATTGTTAGAGTTGGGTCTTAGCATTTTTCTAAGGCTCAGACATTAGCCATAGGAATGGTTCTCGAATGAGAAGCATAGGTGTTCATGCATTAAGATAGGAACTGTATGGAACCAGAGAGATAGCTTAGCCGTTAGGAGCACTTGCTACTTTTGTAGAAAACCCAGGTCAGTTTCCAGTACCCACATGGTGCTTCACAACTGTCTGTAACTCTAGTTCTGGAGAATCTGATGCCCTTTTCTGGCCTCCAGCAGCACTGCATGTACACGGTGCATATATTCAGGCAAAACACCCATACATATAAAATAAAATGAATAAAATATAAATATCCACTTTAGGGGGCTGGAGCGATGGGCCATAGGTTAAGTGCTCTTACTGTTCTTGCAGAGAACTTGAATTCATTTCATATTACCAACATGGGTGGTTCACCCATAGTTTATATAGTTTCAGGGGATCCAGTATCCTCTTCTTACCTCTGCTGCCAGTATAGTGCATAGACCTACCTATGAACAAAACACATAAAATAAATAAGTCTTAAAAACTATTTCTATAACTTGCCAATAATCCACTTTCCTCTCTGATGACTGGAAATTACCAACCACATCTTAGGTTATTTTCATGGACTGATACTATTACTCAGAAGCGTCTGTTTTGCTGGCCATGTTTTGCCACTGCTAAGGTAGAAAGTTGAAGGTCTTATTCAAAGCTGTCTTTGTGTGATCCTGCTGCAGCACGGGGCAGTAGAAGTGGTCAGCCATGTAGGAGGTGTCCCAGATGACGGAAGGGCAACAGCTGTGGCAAGATGGCTGTGGCCACTACACTGAGCTGTTTCTTTAGCTGTCTCCGGCACTCGACCGTGAAGGGTGGAAATAGCCCTTGATTTTCCCAGACAACACAAACGAAACAGGTAACAATATTGAGATTTGGGGTCAGGGGCGAGAGAGAGACAGAGACAGAGAGACAAAGGCGGGGAGTTTGGAGATACCTAAATGTAAAAGGAGACCCCTCGTACATGGTGTTGCAGTGTGTGTGATCAACAGTGGGTTGAAGACGTCAGCGCAGGCTCCCTTTGTCTTACAGGTGAAAGGGATGAGGGAATCACATACTTGGATTCCTGGAATCATTACTCTGAGTCAGGAAACATGGTGTGGGCTAAGCAGGCCTTGAGTCAGGGGCATTTGGATTTAAAGAGGTAGATGGAAAGGGGAACGGAGTCAGAAATGTGTTGGTTTAGGTTGCAGAATATGAACAGTATCATAGAAGATCAGAATACATTGCCCTGTATTTTGTTTGGAAAGTGATTTTTTTCTTGTGTTAACTGAAAATAGACTTTTAAAAATACTATGCATTGCGATTATGGTCTCCCCTCTCCCAGCTCCTCCCCAGATCCTCCTCACTTCCCCACTCATCCAATTTCCTACCTTTTCTCTCAGTAGTATACAAGCAGGCATCTAAAAAATAATAATAAAATAAAACTAAGTAAAGCAAAAATAAAGAAATCAAAGAAAAGAGAGCCAAAGAAAAAGCCCAAGAAACACAAAGATGCAGAGACACACGCATTCACATACACAGAAATCCCATAAAAACACAAAATGGGAAATCACAATTATATATGCAAGGAACTGTAAGGTTAAAAAAAAAGCCCCGAAAAAATATTATATACAGTCAGCCTCCATAAATGCCATTGAATATGATTTGTGTTGGCCATCTACTGCTGGATATGGGGCCTGGCCTTAAGAGTAGTTTGTATACCTAGCAAGTCTCCATTGGATCAAACTGAGTTTTCCTGTGTGAGCAGTTATCAGTAGGAGATAGCTTCTGGGCTGTGGATTTGAGCTTGTGTCTACTCTGCTGTCAGTGCTGCGACTCCATTGTCTTAGACCTGTGCAGACCGTGTGCGTGTTGTCACAGTGTCTGAGTTCACATGTGCATCTTACTGTGTCTAAAGGTCTTTTTTCCTTGATATTTTCCATCCCCTCTGACTCTTACAATCTTTCTGCCTCTTGTGCAGAGTTCCCTGATCCCTGAGGGGAGGGAATTGATGGAGACACCACATTTAGGATTGAGTGTTTCAAGGTCTCTCACTATCTGTCTGTACATTGTCCAGGTTTGTGGATCTCTATTTAGTCTCATCTACTGCAAGAGAATGCTTCTCTGATGGTGGCTGAGCAAGACACTGATCTATGGGGATAGCAGAATGTCATTAAGAGTCATTTTATTGTTATGTTCCTTTGGTTTTCTCCTAGGTCCCTGGCCTATGTAGTCTCAACTTCTTGGCCACAAGAGCAGTATCAGGGATGGGTTCCATCTCATGGAGTGGGCCTTAAATCCAATTAGATATTAGGTGGTTTGACATACAAGCCTTGTGCCACGATTGCACTAACACATCTTGCATGTAGGTCACCACTGTAGCTCAAAGAGTTTGTAGCTGGGTTGGTGTTTACCTTTCTCCTTTGGTAGTGTGCAGAGTTCCTTCCAGTACCATGACTATTTAGTCACTGGGGAGAAAGCTCTATGTAGGCACCAGCTGTACTTTTCCACATTCAGTGAGTTGTGTAGTTGTTGTCTTCAGGGATAGGGCCTTAGCATCAGTTTGTGGATAGTAATCAATAGCTTGGGTTGTTTGGGGGTTCCCAAGGGGTCCCTTTGGCCAACAACTTGGTTAGATGTAAACCACAGAAGTGAAAAATTGCAGTGAACAGATTTAACGTCCTAAATAAGACTAAAGACTTTAGTGAAAGTCAGTATACGAGAGAGAGAGAGAGAGAGAGAGAGAGAGAGAGAGAGAGAGAGAGAGAGAGAGAGAGAGAGAGAGAATATGTATGTTAATAATGACTCTATCATTTGGAAGGGTGTGGACCAATGTAGTTGAAAAACTATTTATATAGTAGGGTCCTACAGCGCTGCAATTGAAAGGCCATTTATACATATAATTAATTCCTAGAGGCTGTGCACAGCATAGCTCTCTGTGACCTCAGGGATCAGTGTGTCTTGGAGAAGGGTTTGTAGAGACAACGCTGTGGTAAAGGCACTGAACAGTGCCAGTGGACACACCTTACATATAACTTACGCTAGATTTGACTATAAATTCTAGCTATAAGATCTTGCAAGAAAGTTGTGTTTATTTTAAGGAGTCCAGGATAAGTGAGAAATGAAAAAAATAAGTTCTTACAAGGAGTTATGGTTTATATTATAAAAACAATGAGGGTTCTCTATTCACAGTTTTGTAATCTGTGATGTCTATGTTAAGTATTTGGTTGAAATTTTGTAGTTCTTGTGTTGAGATAACTCACTCACTTGGTACAGTGCTTGTGCACGAGGAACCAAAATTCAGCCCTATAATCTGCTTAAAATACAGAAAACAAAATCAACTCCCCCCCCCCCCAAAAAAAAAAACATTCAGTGAGGTGCTATGCTTTTGTATCCCTATCCCTGGGGAGGCATCCTCAGGCCACCCAGCCTTTCCTACCTGGTGAATTTTAGGCTAGTGAGAGACTTTTTCCAGAAGGTGGACAGCACTAAGTAAACCACACCCAACATTGTCTTCTTGCGTCTATGTGCATGCTTGCACGTTTGCATGTGTGTCTATGCACACTTGTGTTTGCATACACATTCATACATGCACATACCCCTACACAAATGCTTTGTAGTACCTTATTGGGCTATATTTATGTTTAGAAGGATGTTTAAGTATAAAGCGGTACACAATGGTATGGTATAAAGTGGAGTACATGATGAATTTTTGTGGCTTCTTTGAAATGACTGGGAGCACAGACTTAGGTTGTGCTTGGATTTGAACTTATGCCTTCCAGAGTGCTAGGTTGACATTTCTCACAGAGCTACATCCTCAGCTATTTTTGTGATTTCTTTCTTAGTTTTTGTTTCTTCTTCATACAAGTTTGCACTTTCATTTTTCAGAGAGCACAGAAACATTTAATTTCTTCTATTTATTTTTTGTCTTACTGACTCAGAAATTTCTCCATGTTTGTCTTCTTATGAAACACCCAAACTACCCGTGTTTGAACTAACAGCATGCTTAGTGGCACTGATTTTGTCCTATATTTTGTTATTTGTACAAATTAAATAGTGTAGCTCTTTTCCTCTTTATACTCTAAACAATATTTTCCTTATGTTTAAATAACCTTGAATGACTGATAAGAATCTTCTCTCTGTTTTAAAGGAGTAGTGAAATGTAGTTCACGGTGTGAATTCCCAAGTGCTTGGTTCTGTGTCTTCATGAGCAGAAGAAGCTCATCTTATGTCCAAAATGAATGCTCAGTAACGGTTGACACTCACAGGCTAGTGAAATCATTTTGATAGACTGACGACCTGTTTTCCCAATTTCCCCACTATTAAAATTGTGGTAACTGTCACATTCTCCTGTTTCTCTTTATGAACCTGAAGATTGTTCTTCATCTGGTTAACCTTTGGCCTGGCCATTGAGGTTCTTTGAACTTCAGCTTTATGTAGCACGTGACTAGAATAGCCAGCCCATGGAGTGATCGCAGTGCTGTGTCAGGAGACCCAGTCCTTAAAAAATTTCTGGCCTTCTTCTACACTGTGTTCTTCATGCGGTATTTTAGAGTTTTTTTTTTTTGAGACAAATAAATACATATCCATACAATTTCAGAAAGCTAATACCCATTTAATATTTTAACCACTCAGATTATGCTTGGAGGTTTTCTCCACTAGTTTTGTGGAATAATTTATTTAGAAATAGCCTGTGTTTAAATTGTAGTTTTCCTGCATAAGAAAATAAGTAGAGGAGAAATTACCATGAAACCTTCACTTAAAAACATACTTAGAAATTTTAACTTTTTACATTGCCTTCTTTAATTTTAGGACTAAGAACTTCAGGAACGTCCACTAGCTCTTTTTGGCTTCAGATTTAAGAGGATTTGCATTACAGATGTGTTTTTAGCTCTTGAGCAGCAGATGGCAGTATTGCATCGTGTGCTCACTTAGTGATGTTATGACCCCTGAACATGAATTTCATGCTACAAATGATCATCTAATAAAATGATTAGAAGTCATTAAGTTACCTAACATTTAATTTTTCTCTGCTTTTTTATATTTTTGACAGTATTTATATAAGAACTTGGCAAATTGACCTTTTCAGAGGCTGTGTGAGCTCATGTTAATGTGAGATGCAGTGTGCAGGAGATCAGATGTGTGATAATCCGGAGATGGGCTGAGATCCTTTACTGGTCTTGGTTGCTCTCACTGCTTGTCCTAGAGTCTGGTTGTGTGATGGGGGAATTCAGCCAATCTGATGCTGGATAAGGCGTGTGTCCCCCCCCCCCCCCCGGCCCACAAATAGCCTATAAAACACCCATGTGCGTTTGTTTCCTCCTCTTTGTTTTCCTGCGCTCCTAAATCGCTGGAACCCTGGTTTTATAAATTCCCTTCTTCCCTTTATTAAAGCTAAATATTTTATATTAGCACTAATCTGGTTAATTCTAACTGCCGATCGATCACACACCTTACAGTTGTGGTCATCGTCTGTAGAAATATATAAAGGTAGGATTTTTTAATCTGAGAAAAATGCTTGTTACCTTATTACTCCATTACTTTCACACTTGCACAGATCCCTTGGGGCCCTCATTATTCCTCAGACCCGCTTATGTGCTACAGCAGTCAGGCCTAAGAAACGGGAAGCAGAATGAGCTAAACGTCACCCTTTTCATTCCCTCACTCCCTCACAACCCATCGACATGGGGTTGATGGCTGATTTACGAGGCTCAGAAGTTTGGTACATGTTTATATACATTCTTTTGTGTGATCGTGTTTACGACAACTGAAGGGCTTTTCTTGGATGGAATTGTGCCTCGGCATCCTCTTCACGCACTGTGGCGCCCTGCTCTCTAAGCCACAGTTCCGTGGCACTGCTGCCGTTCAGCTTCTTTGTGCTTTGCTGAAACATTGACTCTTGCACTGGTCCCACCTGAGGGTGATTTACCCAGTTTTCCTTTGAAATCTTTCTATCTTACACAGTGTGGACATTTCAAAGACACCGTAGTTCAGTGAGTCAGAGCACCAGTTCCTAGCTCTGAACACTGTCATACTGTAAAACCTGGTGCTACCTTCCAGTAGCCTAATAGCTGAACAAATCTGTGTCAGTGTCCTTGGTAGGATTACTAGAATATTCTCTCTCTCTCTCTCTCTCTCTCTCTCTCTCTCTCTCTTGAGGCAGAGTCTCACTGTATAGCCCAGGATTGCTTGAAATGCATTATGTAGGCCAGGCTAGCCCTAAACTTATGGTGATCCTCCTGCTTTAGTCTCCCAAGTGCTGGGATTAGAAGTGAGCCTCTGTCTCTGGTTGAGTAGGGTTAAATGAATGTCTGTGTGTGTTTGGATTAATAGCACAGGGTACCACTCACAAAACAGGAATATTTTTAATGTACATTGTATATGGGTTAGTGATCCAGTCAAACTTACTTTTGAATGTGATGAATGGAATGCTTGTTTTCCAACTTTAAGACAGTGAGAAGTGAAGTGTATTCTAACAGTTGACTCAATGGTGTATGTGCACGAGAAGCCTGGAAGCTTTCAGTAGAGTCCTCTTTAGCTGACTGTCAAGACCAGTCAGCTTAGTCTTGACATGTCTGAGATAAGAGCCACGCGCCATCACTCTTCCTGACACGGACACTTTTACAAATGGTATTGAATCAGAAACCCAGTTTAATCCATTCTTATTAAATTGGAAGCAGTAATTGCTTTCTATTTAATGGGATGGAATTGACTGTAGCAATTTTGATGGACCTTTAAACTTGATAAAATATGGTTAGCTATATTCCTGTTGGTTTGTGTGTGTTCCTGTGTACTTATCCTTGTGTTCAAAAGTTGAATTATTTGCACTGGTTGGTGAAGGGTATAGTAGAAAAGTGGGGCTAAGAATGGCATTTTCTCATTTTCCCCCTTTTTATTCCTCAGGGACTAACAGAAATAAATCTAAGGGCCTTCAGAATGGAATTTTCACTCACCACTAAGAAATAGGGGAAGGCGATTGTCTCTAGAGAAGACCTGGTGGGTGCAGAACGGCCCCGAGAGGTGAAGGAGAGCTTTGGGGAGTCACATCCTTCCAGCCGCTAGGCTTTTATTTAGAGATCTCCAGGTCTCCATTTCCACGTCTGCTTCTGTGCTTGTAGCTCTGTGCTCTGTGAAATGACGAGGCTAGTCTATGGACTGAAGATGTTCTGAATTATTTAATAATCACTGTTGTGAAAGGTAGTGCTCAATATATATATTTATTTATATTATTATAAATGGACATGCTTTTCTGTATCTCCGTTTCTGCAGTTGCAGTGCTGGGTCTGACCAGGCCTTTGTTCATGGCAGCCCCGCATCCCCAGCCACAGAGCAGCACTCAACCAACCCTTTGGGCTCTGTCTTTGTTCCTTCTGTGTTTTCAGTCACCGTTTTGCTACCTTATAAGGCGGCTCCGTGATAGCCTTTTAGCTGTGCTTTAAAAATTCATTCTCTGAAGAACCATTTGCTGATGGCAATTTGAATAAAATTTATCGTAATGAGTGATTCAATTGTAATATTTTTTCCTTTCCATTTGAGAGCTGAATTGTTAGTTAGCTTATCAAAATGAAGGAAATATGAGACTGTTCTAGAGTAATATGTTCTGATTTCATAAAACTTTGGGAAATTATTGAAGAATATCAACCCAAAAGACAGTGAAAGTGTACATAGACCTAATACTCAAACCCTTGAGAGGGAGTGTTCGAAGCTGGTCGCTCGCAGTTCACTGGTAGCGTCTTGTGGCTTAGGCAAGGTGTGAGACAGGTGCACGCTGAAGTAATGGGCATTGAGCCCCCCCCCCCACTAAAGGAGAGACCATTTGCTGTTTTTAGTTACGTTTCGCTCCCCATTCTCATCTATATGGAAGTACTGTCGTGGATACAAGTTTTAACATTTTTATATGTAAATACCTTTCTGATGCAGTTAGTGTTTCTATGGTCATGTAATAATTTAAGCGTAAGCATCATTTCCTTGGCACATGTATAAGTAACACTGTAAAAACAATAAAACTATTTTTCAAAATTGTGTATAGAAATGTGTGCATTGCTTATAACAGGACTCTTATGATTCTGTGGTTATATAATTATAATGAATTAATTTGGGAATTTGAAAACTAGTATGCTGATTCAGCAATGAATAGATCAGGGGCTTATGGGTCTCAGTCATTAAAGTTTTCTCAGCTATTTTAAGAGAGGAGTCCAACCAATGGAACTGAAGTTCAAATCAACACGAGCTTCTGCAATACATTTAAATACCTAAAAATTTAAATACTCACATTTAAAGGATACATAATTGATGTATTGATTAAATGTAACTTATATAAGTTAAAAACTGGTAGCTTGATTTGCCTCTGTTCTTGTGTTCATTCAAGGCATTTTGTTCACCTTTGCGCAATTCCAAAAATCCCCAAAAGATGGCACTATTGACCTGTGTTGGCATTTTCATGAAAAAAAAGTGTTGGATGTCTTATCTGCAAATGTCTTAAATTGAGGTTATATTTTTTACATTTAATTTTCTGTTTTGTAAATGGATCCTTAATTCATGTAAGGCTTGCAGGAACCAGATTTCATTTTTATTTTGAAATGGTTTGGAAATTCGGTTATTTAACAATCATGTTGTAGACATAAACTATATAATCCAATATAATTAATGATAAAACCTTGTCTTACTGTGACAGCTAATGTTTCATGGGAAACATAGTTGCTGTTGTATAGCCAAAACCATTAATTTTTTGAAGTCTCTAAAACAGTCGAGTGATTAAAACATAGCAGGCATAAATAAACAATTTGTGTGGCTTTCAGGTCACACCACTCTGGCTTATCCATTTTGGAAAGTCATTTTATATTAACAGCACTTTTGAAAATTTAGTAAAACCTTTCACTGTTTCTGTGTCCTCTGGCAGTAATATGATAGAAGGAGAATCTAGGGTCTACGAATAGCTTTTCAAGGTGAGAAATACAAAATTAGATAACGTGCCTCTGGCTTGATGGTAGGCTTCTAAACAGCAGTGTGGTTGAATCCATCACCATGCAGGTGAATACCTCTGACTGAGGAGTCAGTATCTTGAAAAAAGAATATTTTTAAATTGTGTGTGTGTGAGTGTGTGCACTAGTGTGCAGGTGACTGCAGATGCCAGAAGCACCAGATAACCTAGAGCTGGAATTGGAGGCAGTTGTGAGCCTGCCTCATGTGAGTGCTGGGAATGTAACCCACGTTCTCTGCGAGAGCAGAATGTGCTCTTCAATGCTGCGTTGTTTCTCCAGCCTCTGATAACTCACATGCGACCCAAGTGGTTGCATCCCAGGTGGGATGAGCTTATGTCCAGTCTTATGTCTGCGGTTATGTTCAGCTTGTACAGAGCCAGGGATTTGTACTGGAAGTAAGAACGCATGGACTACTTACTCTGCTTTTTTATGAGATGGGTGCTCATTGTTTTGGGGTTAGGTCAGAAGTACAGGACCTTTCAGGTGCCTTTTACCATTATTTATTGAAATTGTTTTGAATCTGCATCAGTTTTACATTTCAACTTTTCTGTTTTTCTCCCCAAATCATCTTTTTAAAGGGTAGTATGCCTTAAAAAAGATTTTGCACCTTATTCCATTAGAAACCCTTGCTTATTACCTTGACGTCATAGTCTCGCTTACCACCCATGTGTTGTGAGAGGTTTGTTTTTATGTTCATAGGAACAGATGTACTTCTATGTAAATCTTCATTCTTCTTGCTGCCTTTGTTGATGCCAGTAACATAATGCACATGTGATTTGTCTGAATTGCTTTGCAATGCACAGTTAAGGGAGAAGGTTGGTTACTTAGCAGCAGTTACAGTGGGATCTGATTGACAGCCATCTAGAGATTCTCCTCTAGGATTTAACAGTGGTCCTGTGAGCTGGGTATAGCCTGAAAAATAAAAAGATTACATTCTGACATGACTGCTTTAGAGGACATGATCTAGGCTTACTGTGTAGCATAGGCAGTACTGTAATTAAACATGAGTCTAGTCTGTTCATCTTTCCTTAGAGATGGAAAACTGTGGACTTGCTAAATAACAAAGGGTTATTTTCCTACTTGACTTTATGTTTTCAGATTCTTATAGGACAAATAGAAGTAAAAAAATGCAATGAGTTATTTTTTAAGCCCTTTATTCCTAAACAAATGGACAAAATCAGCCAAGTGTCCAAAACATGTGTTTACTAAATTTCTTCCACCCATCTCCACACACTCAAGCTCTCTGGATTCCCGTATGTATCTCAGGGTAGGAGTGGATGTCGTCTAAGGTTGTACTTCCTTAAGTCCTCCAATCAAACAATGCTATATATTCATTGCAAATAGAAGACCGAGTGTGCAGGGTTTTGCCTGACTTCGGTGCCTGTCTCATAATAATGTGCTAATTTATGCTGATGATCTTCCCTCATGACCCTTCTGTGTGGCCTAGATATGTTAATATGTTATAGCTTTTTAATTTCAATCATCCGTGTTGGTTGGCTCTGCTTGTTAGTTTCCACTACCACTCATACTAGTCTGTGTCAAGGCCTGCTAGAGGACAAGAAAAATGTATCTCAGAATCAATTTCTTTAAGCATGCATTAGTAATGGAAGAAATTATAAGATAGACATAATTTTAATAAGACCGTTATGTCCGAACATTCATTGCAAATAGTAAGTACTCTTACTGCCGTCAGCTTTTAATTAGGAAAGGGAGTTGGGCCATTGGCTTTATTAAGCAAGGGCTTTTGAACATCTTTTGATATATTTTTAATGCCAGTGAGAAAGTGTCATAGGACTGAGAAGCAGGCATCGCAGTCAGCTTTAGTGAAGTCAGAGCCTTGGCCATGCCTCTGCTTCTGTTCCCTAGGTGCTAAGAGTTGTGTTCCTAATGATTCCCACGGAGAAGGATGCTGCACACAGTATATGGTGGGGAGATTGAGGACTTTATGTACAAAAAAGGATGAGGCCAACCAAGGCCTAAAGGAGAACCCAAATAATTTAATCTGTTAAAGTGAAAATTGAGTAGAATAAATTTACAGACCTTGAATATAATTTCTTTCTTTTCCACAGAATATTTTTATCTTTATTATTGAAAATCCACCTAGGATATTTCCCCCTTATATTTAGCCCCTTATGTGAAGGGTACAGTAACTGCCTTAGTTCTGTCCTAAAACTGTCTCCCTCCCCAGCCTTTGATCAAGTATTGCTCATAAGGATGCTCAGATGCCAATAAAACCTGGAGAATGTTTTCATAAAAATTACTCAATGATGAAATTTGCCGTTATATGTAATGTTTTAAGTTTGAGTACCTGTCATGCACTTGCCATTCTAATAAAATTTATTTAAACATGGATTTAATCGACTTTGACCTATTTAGATGCATGTTAGTGGCTTGTGTTTCTTTTCTGTGTATCTTTTTCTGTGTGGGTGTTAATTAGGAAGCGAGGGACGCATGATGGCTTCTTTTGGTCGCCAGTGAGTCAGAAAGCAGTGATTTGAGTGGACGACTTGTGGGATTAGGTGTTGTAGTTTATGGCTGATAGTCGGTGAACTTCCTCATCTTTTCTCAGGTTTTTAATTCTCACAGATGAATCATGCAGACTGTGGCAGAAGTGAGAGGCCCAGGATGGCTCTTCCCACACATTGTGTCACTCTGCCTGGGGCAAAGCCCTTCATTAGAACTGTCAGGTGCGGCGCCCTGCTGGAACTTTCTTTCTGTACCTTCCTTGCCCTGTCCCACCCAGACCCACTCAGGCCGTCTCTTACCGGTGCTGTGGCCTGCGCTCTCTGCTTTCCTTACCTACTGGATCCCGCTGCAGGCGTTCATGCATCACTTCTAACTAGATAGATTCCCAGCACAGTCGTTCCCTTTCGTATTCACCGAACCTACCATACCTCTGGTTACAATAAGCCCTTGATTAGGATTTTTAATGAGTTTATATCAATATTCATGTAATTTTATGGGAACCGAATGAAGCTTGTTATATAGGTGTTTTCTCATTTGTGCTGTTCTTGTTCATTGTTGTTAGATACAGAATGGGGGATGACTTGTTACCACCTGAACAAATGCAATTTAGCGTTTTTGTAGTTTGCAGTTCTTAAGTTTTTAAGACCCTTTCTTTGAGCCCAAAGTCAATGGTTTTGTTATTACTTCTTAGATGTTGTGATTCATAGGCATTGTAAGTATAGATTTCATGCTCAAAGTGACTGACTAAAAAGGCACATTGTTCTTTGTTAGTTTCCTCAACTGCTTCTTTTCATCTTCCTGTACTCACTGACTCCTGGAGGCATCTGGCCAGCGTTGGGTGTTTCTTCCTGATTCATCATTCCTTCTGCACCTGCCAAACAAATGCTTTTACTCTGGTCAGGCATATTTTAGTGAGTTAGGCTTTATTATTGGTGTAGTCATGGACCACCTGATAAATCCAACCCTGTCACCCGAATACGTGTTGACCGCAGTCTCCAGGATGTTCAGACTGGGGCTGTGCTGCTTTCGTTCTACTGATGTCCCTGAGGGTGGAAAATCCCTTTTTTCTGAATGTGAAACTAACCACTGAGTACATTCTTCACCCATGATTGTTTTTGTGTGGTCTAAGTTTCTAGAAAGAGTGTTAGATTGAGCTTAAATATGTGTGTAGGTGGGAGGATAAAAAAGCAAAAACATAGTGTTAGATCGTACAGGGATGACCGACTTACCCTGTGGCCTTAGTGATGTCATTTAATCTTCCTGAACCGCAGGTTATTCATAAATAAGACGAAGGAGGTGAACTCTATTGCTCTCGGACTCTTTATAGATTCATTTATTCATTAGATATGCATCATACGCCTGTTATGTTGTGTATTCAGCTAAGGAGACAGATCTGTTCTCACCCTGGCAAGAAGACTTCCATTTCCTCTCTCTCTGTCCACCTGCTCTTCTCCCTGTTTGCTTATCTGATAATTGGATAGATAATGAGGAAATGAAGCAATGGGATGTGATTAATTACAAATTTAGGGAGCATGTCTGCTCTTACATACAACATGGATTGACAGGTTGTTTTTGGTGTGTGAGCATAAATACTCTATTCAGACAATAGCCTATATTTGCTTTAATGTTATTAAAGTGAAGTGGGTTTTCTGGTAGTAGTAAATTAATTTTGTTTTAGTACGAAGATGGAAGACTTCACTGGAGAATACTACTATTTAAGTTTAGGTGTAACATGTATGAAACAAAGCATTTATTCTTGACATTGAAAATTGTTTTTAGAAATTAAACTGGGTAGTATCCATATAGTTGTGGATGCTGAAGGTCAGAAATAATTTTGTTTTTGGGATAAAAATCATGTTTGGTATAAGTCTGGCCTCCTCATTTGAACTTTATGCCCTTATTCTGGAGAACTGAAATTTATTATGTCACAAATGGGAAAATTAATGTAAATGGAGTTAATAAAAATGAAAGGAGTACAAAATATCACTTAATTGAGAAATAGAATAAGGTATCCAAAATGAGAACATGTTTCTTATTTGACCTCAAGGTCTGAAAAGAAGGCTTAGTTTGTACAGGTTGGTTCAAGAGCATTTAACTGTGTTGTCGGCGGCCAGGTTAGCATCGAACAATTTAATTCTCTCACCTCTCCCAAAATAGTGATGAAAGCAACTAAATTCATTGGTTATTAGCTAGCAAGAGTAAGTTCAATTTTCTCTATACTCGTGACAATTAGAGGTTGGTTATAGCATATCTAATGCTCAAGTTTCAAGGCTTCCTCTATTTGAGAACTGTTTTGGGGAGATAACCTTGTAGCACATACATTTTAATGAGTGCATTACTTTTACCACCTGCTGAAGCCGACTTGGAGTGACTACTGACCTGAAGTGAATGCCTGTGTTCAATATTAATATGGCATGTCTGAATCCAGACAGCAATCTTTCATTTTGACATGCACATAGTCAAAGTAAATTAATGTTTAAAACCTGAACACTCTAAGTTCAGCCAGTGTGTGTGTCCCATAATAATCCTTCAGACGCAGTTTACATAGAAATGCTGAGTGCTTTCTTATGCTTTATTTATCATACACATGGGTCCCCTCTGCTGCATTGGTAACGAGATTCATCTGGTCCTGTTGTGAGTCACGTGTTTTGCATTGACTAACAAAATTAATTTCCTTTATTTTGAATTTACTCTTTGCATATTTTAGGTAAAGTTAATATTTTTAAAAACACATTCATGTGCTCTGTAAAACAGCCACATTTCAGTTGTGTTAGGATAATTTCATACTTCTGTTCATATCACAGTCTTTGGGAAATCCTGGGTGTAAAGATGGAACATGCCAACTCGGCGGTCCTGAAGCAGGTTTAGGTCAGTGCAATAAGGGGATTGCCGAGAAGACTTTTCCTTCCTTGCATACCATTTGGTTCTTGCTTTTATTGGTTAAAAAACATCCATGACAGATGTAGTAATAGGGAAATTATATTAACATTTAAGTATTAAATTAGCTTGTAGCCAGAGCCTTCTCCTAATATGATGACAGTTAGTAAGTTTGGGATTCTAAGGACCACATTGCATAACACGTTGTTACATGTTTCCTGTTTGCCTTTGTTTTTCTTTCTAAGTGTATTAGATCTGCTGTTTTCATGTTGGAAATTTCCATAATGGATGCCAGTGTTACATTTTACTCTTCAGCTATGTGGTTGATATTTATGTATTAAGAAAAAATATACATTTATATATATTCATATATTATAAACATACACACACACACACACATATATATTTATACATATGGTGGCCATAATGAGAATTTTGTGATCGGGGCTGTATGCAAACAACAGTTTTCATAACACCTTTGAATTTTAATTTCAGTGAAAAAATCTAATGTTATTAATAAACATATTTCAGATAGAAAGTTTTTCATGCTACAAAATGATGACAGATGTACGACTAGTGTGTGTTCTAAGAAAATGCGATGCTTTTATTTCAAGTTATATCAACATGATGATTTAGACCTTCTTAGAGTTACACTGAATGCCATGATTTTGTTCTGAAAAGCAAGATTAGATTTTGTTTGGCAGGGTTTGTGTAGAAATAAATGCACTGTTTCATTCAGGATACTGAACATCAAATAACAATTGTTAGATCACACTAAATGTCCTTACCATTTTATGAATCTTGGATTTTCTAACATCAGGAAAATATGTTTCACCCGTGGTACAGTGGCTTAGATTGGATTTGAGAACCCTGTGTAGAGAACACCTATTGTTTCTGCTGATGCCGTGTGCCCCATAGAGGTGAACTCTGACCCGCTGCTCTTCTAGCAGTGATGGATTTGCACTGATTGGAGCACAGACTCCCACTACCTCCTGCTCTCAGTTCTCATGTGTAATAGCTGCCTAGCACAATCAGATGTCTGCTTGGTGGCTGTAGAAGCCAGTGTGACAAGCTGGTTTGAACCGGTTCACATTTGTAACTCTGACTTGGTGATATTGTGCTTTTATTCCTGAATTAACAAGCTGTGTGTGGATAAATTATCTCTGATTAGTATACTCATTCTTGTTCTGCATGAAGAATTTTGGCTCACATGTAGGGTTTTATAGAACATTGTAGTAACTTTCATTAATTGGAGAATCAGCATTGAACAGCACCTCTTTCCTGCTCAGAGACTTGGTGAATAATTTCTGAAAAAAAAAAGTGAACATGTAAGAGATGCTGTGATTGGCTCTCTTATATCAGTCTGATTTTAACCTGCTTTGATAATCTTTACACAGAAACTCAGCCATATTTGTTCCTTAGTAAGAAGAAGTAATCCTGGCTGAGATAGTATGGAGTCCTCAGAAGTTGGTTCATTTTTATAGAAACTATTCCTTTGCATTTCTTTCTAGAAACATGACAGGCAGACATCTTTAGTGTAAAGAGGCTCATAGCTAATGGTGATACTCACTTCTTGCAGCCCTAAGCGTTGACATCACAGGATTCAGAGCAAAATATGTGCATGATTACATATAATCAAGGTTAATGTTTATCAAGGGTCACCATGTTTTTGCTATGGTCTGACAGTCATGACCTACATTAGAAGAGCCCTGTGGGTCTGTCTGGTATATTTTCTCTTGATGTCTGAGTGGTTTATTTCAGATGCTTGTCAGTTTCATTATGTATTATCATTTGGGGCCCTTACTGGGTTTTCAGGTGTCTCATCCACAGTGCTCTTTGCTATTACATTGTCATGAGGGAGCTGCTGTTTTATGGTGTGTAAACAGGCTTTAATCTTGAAGGGTGAGCAATTTGGAGGACATTTTCCATTTGGTGTTGTGTTATGTTCAGCTGGTAGATTGTCTTAGCTTTCCACCCAAGATTCCTGACTGGCTCAGTCAGTTCATCCTTTGGTGAACTCTTCCTGGAAAAACAGTTTGGAAATTTCAATTCAAGTACATTTTCTTTAAGGAAAATCCAGATGAGTAGCTTATTTCATAGTATACCAACCAAACAGATTTTATCAGACAGAAGTTTGCAAACATTTTGCTTTTTGCTAGTACAAGGAGAATGGAAGGTAGTGTTTTTAAAAAGTGTCATTTAGGACATTTTGGTACCTCAGAAGCAAAACTCAATGGCTGTTAAAACTGTTTTTATTTCTGTTTTGAAGTCATATTTAATTTTGACCATATCTAACTTAGTTAGTAGTTTAAAGGATAAACAGTTCAAACAGTAAGGCAAAAGCAGTTTGTATTTTGTCAGTTTTCAACTTTAGATATCAGTGAATCATTGCTGTAGCTTTCTTTATCTTTTGTTTGCACAAAAACCCTGTTAGAATTATGTCTGGGGGCCATCTGCTGTGGTTCCCAGCTCGTCAGTGTGATAAGGGATAAGCTGTATAAACAGAGCACCACAAAAAAGAAAAGACAAAAAAAAAAAAAAAAAAAAAAAAAAGAGGAAAAAGCAGCTTGCTTTTAGGAGTGGGGGAAAGTGTAAGGCAGTTTTAATTTTATAACCTAGCCACAGAAAGTCATAGGCTCATACTCCGTCAGGATGGAGGCCGTGATGTATTTATTCAGAAGCTACAAGACCAAGACTGTGCTGTATTTTCCCGTGAAGTTAATATTGTCTTTCTTTTTGATTATTGTATTCCTGCTCTGGAGGCTGAAGCTTTCAGGAGTTCTCCAAGAACACTTCATTGTAGCTCTTGACATTGTGATATTTTCCAGATCATCTTCTTAGGCTTTGGATTTTTTTCCCCCTAGCCATTAATTTCTCTCTCAGTTGAATCCTCAGAAATCATCGTTTCCCTTTTTCATTTGCAATGAGGTCATGGTGCTTCATGAGGCGCAAGGCAGTCATTTCCATGGCAACAGGCTCTATCAAAACATCACACGTCTGTCTTGCCCCTTACCTTTAAACTTCAGTGCTAGGAGGAGGCTGCTAGGAACACCGCTGTTCCTATAGCTCAGAGCTGCAGGGCCAGGGAAGAGAAAGCCAGTTTTCAAAATTTGACCTCTAACATACTTTAAAACGTTTATCTGTGTATGTGTAAGGTACTTATTTTGCATTAAGCCTCTTTAGTAATGCAAATATTGGTTTCTGAAATCATTTAGCATCTCCAGGAGTAGTAACAGAAAAGCCGGTTACAGTGTAACTTGTCACACTGCTCAGGCTTAAGCCGTCCTGCCTTAAGGGAATGGAATTTGGTTGATAGAATATTGGCACTTTGAACTTTGAAATGAGCCCCAGAACCTTTTTAGGCGTTTCCCCTTTTCCATTTGATGGTGCTATTGAGGTGCTGTGATTTTTTTTTTTTGCATTTATGGACTGGGAGAGCAGCCTGAACTTGCATGCTCATTGATAATTACTTATTATGAAGTATATAGCACAGTCCTCTTCTCTTGTGATCCTGCGGGTTGAACCCAGGCCCTGAGCATGGTAGAAATGTACTTTATCACTGCGCTACATCCTCAGCTCATAAAATCTTTTTTTTGTCTTTCTAAAATAACAGAATTTATTAAGTAAATTCACAAGCTATGTCAGTTTTGTTGGTTGCAATTTGCTAAGTAGTCTCACTTTTCTTTTGCTAGCTGGCCATTGACAGATACAGGCGTTTTTATTCTGATCGTAATTGCTAATATTAACTCTCAAATCACACATTACACAGTAAGAGTATGTGTGTGTTACAGAATAACTACGAAAAGGTTAAGGAGGTCAAAGTTCAAGCATTCAGAGCCCTTATTGGAGGTGGGGTCAGAAGATTGGCACATTTGCAGAGAGTCACTGAAAGGGCTATAGGATAACGACCCAGCTGAAGTCAGCTTATAAAATTTTCATGAGTTTCTGAGATTTTAGGGTGAGTTTTTTTTTCCTTTTTTATTTTCCTAGACAGGATTTTTTTTCTGTAGCTTTGGAGCCTGTCCTGGAACTAGCTTTTGTAGTCCAGGCTGGCCTTGAACTCACAGAGATCTGTCTGTCTCTGCCTTACAAGTACTGCCTGGCTTTTTTTTCTTTTTTGAGGGCCTCACTGTGTTGCTCAGGGTCCTCTAACTCAATTGCAGGCATCTCCCACCGTGTCTGGCTCAGTTGTCATTTTATTAGCTGGAGCATTTTCTTCAGTGTTTCATCTTATTAATTCTACCATAGCTTTTGTCTCTGCTCTTGCATTTCTGGGTAGTGCGGGTCACCAGGCTTTTAGCCCTCCCAGCTTATGCACTCTGCTAGTCCTCATCCAGTGTTCTTGAGCTCGCTCACCTGACTGCGTCTGCCTCGGCTGAAGCCATGCTGGAGGCAGAAGCTTGACTTTTTTTGTGTGCTTGTACCCTATGTTTGGTTTTTAGCTGGTAGTAGTCCTGCCTCAGCCTCCTGAGTGCTGGGGCTCTTTTTACTTTCATAGTGTGTTTTAGTACTGTGGTGGGCTATCCCTTCACGCTGTTCAGGCCTCTGTTGCTGTTAGAAGCAATGTTGGTGTGTCTCTGCTCTCCATTTCTCTTCAGTTGTGATGAGCTGACGGTGGCACTTCTTAAGCTGTTTGTATGGGAAAGAAGCTTTTGGGGGTGGGCAGAACTTTCAGAGTCTGTAGACACTATCAAATTAAGATTTTATTATGGAACATTTGCTACAGAAAAAGATTAAAAAATAAGATACAGAATATATACTGTTTTCTCAGATTCATTCCCCATGTGTCTGAAATCCTCTGTGTATTACTGTGCATGGTGGTACAATTTTCATTCTTCCTGCCTCTAGAAAAAGCCTCAGCCTTCAAAGGGACTCTTCCCTTGCTCTGTTTCACAGCACTAGCGCAGGCCTGTGTGTACTATTGAACCTGCCAGTGTGTATTAGTGTGTCACAACCATCTGTTCATCTGTCTGCCACCTCCACCAGGCTGAACTTGGGCTTTGTGTTCTCAGCTTGGCACACAATAGCCAGAATGGAAAGGTGCCGTGGTGTGAAGGAGGGAATGAATGAGAGGCGCAGTTCTCTTCAACAGATGCCTCCTAACGCGGCGCGGGGTTCTGTTTCCTTGTCTGGCCCATAGTTAGAGGGCCTTGCTGTTCTGATTTGAGCAAATTGAATTAAACATAGAGTCCTGTAGGACAGGTGCATTTACAAACCTCTACTCACACGGCTGCTGGTCTGTTTAATAAAACCTGCTGTTGTGATTGGGCAGTCACAGTCTTTCTTTCTGTTAGCTGTTAGTATTGTGGCCTAACAGCACTGCAGGCTGCAGCAGATGAGGGCAGGGTGAGCCGGTGGTCCTAACTGTGACTGCTAGGAAGACGCAGGCTGTGGAGATGGGAGGGGAGAGGTTTCATCTGTAGCTAGAAAGAGAGTAAGGACGAATGCAAATATTTGTCCTTCTTAGACCTCAGGTTCTAAGTCTTTAGCTCAATACTTCTTATCTGTCCTTCCTTCCTTCCCTAAGTTGCTAAGTGTGTAATATATCTAGTCTGAATTATTGTAGGTATATCCCTTTGCCTTTGCTTTTCCAAGGTTTTAAAGTTAAGGTAGAATTATATCCAACAAAATGAGCACATTTCAATTTTATTGCATTATTTATATTATGTATATGCAAATGTGTTTGCATGTGTTTTTGCCAGAGGACAACTTTTGGAAGAGTCAATTTTCTCCTTCCACCATCTGGGTCCCAGACACTGGACGAGGGTCATCAGGCTTGATGTGAAGCACTTTTCCCACTGAGCCATCTCGTCAACCCCTGTATAATTACTGATATTTATTTGTTGACATTTGTCATCAGGTCTTGCTGTGTAGCTGTCACTTTCCCGTGAAATACCATGTAGCTCTGGCTGTTCTTATACTCTCCTGCCTCAGCTTCCTGCGGGCTGCTGTTGTACCTGTTCAAACGTTAGGTGTATAATTAACGAGTTGTTCCATTTTACAGGCCTAGCTTAGTTTTGCCTCAACAAGGTGGAAAACATTTCCATATTCTTGAAGATCTTTTTGCATACATATTTGTCTCCAGTTTAGAGTGAAGAGAGAATGAATGCATAGATTTGGGTGCTGCTAACCCCCAGCATGTGGCTTCCCACCTCAAGTTAACCTAGTTAGGTAATTCCCACCTCAGCATGCCCGCAGGCCACCCTGATCTGACAATCTGCGAGTCTTCCCAGGTGATTACACATTGTGTCAGGTTGATAGTTAAAAGTAGCCATGACAGTGTGTGTTTGAGGAGGACTGCTGTCTGAATTAACATCAGCTTCCATTCATGGGCCTCAGCTCAGAGCGCCTTACAGGTGTCATACAGGACATACTGTTGCATACTACTTGAATGCTTAGTCCCCTAGGCAGAGCAGTCTACATGTATGAGTGACAGATGTGCAGGTGCCCTCGGAGGCCAGAAGAGAGCATCAGGTCCCCTGTAGCCGGATTTTCAGCTGGTTGTGAGCTGCCTGATGTGGGTTGCTGGGAACTTACTTTAGGTTCTCTGTGAGAGCAGCGACTGTTCTTAACTACTGAGCTATCCTCTCCCTCAAGACTCCCCCACCTCACCCTGCCCCATTTTGAGTTGTGTATATCTTACCTTTTGCTTTGCTGGCATTTATTTAATAGCTTACTCAGTGACATCGCTGCTTTGCATATGTTAATTCCTGAAACTTGGAGAATTGCACATTTTTTTTTCATTCCATGTTCTACACAGAAAAGGGCTGGGTTAAAGCTACAGAGACAGTAAGGCTGGAGCTATGGTGCGGTCTGGACAGTGCTTTCTGCCATAGCGTTAACCTTGCTGTACACCTCTGTCTGCTCCCATCCTAACCCACTCCATGGCCCAGGAGATGCGGTCAGCAGAGCTTCACAGTATCAAGTGGATTTAAGGACTAGAACTTCTTTATAATGTGTGCATAATTCACAACACATGTCTTAGAGTGGTGTAGTTCTTTGCAAGTGGGAGCAGGTTATTTAGGAGGGCTACTTTTCAATTTGTACTCTGTGTCCCCAGAAGTAAGTGTAAGTACTTTATACCTCAGCAAACTGCTTGCTATTTGCTTTGATGCTTTTTCCAGATGTGCCTGGTACTTCTTAGCTGGTTGACAGGAGGCCTTGGGAGGAGGTTGCAGAATATACATGTGTGTGAATTAGCTGATGACAGCAGAGAATATCACATTCCCTCTTGGGGTCCTTGTATTTGAAAGGACTGGGCACATTCTCAGTAGGTCCTTGACATTCATGAATTTGTTATGTGGGCTTTCAGGGTACCCACAAAGCTTATAAGATTCAGTTATTTACTATGAGAGTAATACTAGTTTCATAGAGTAGGGTATATGGGAATTAGTTAAAAACGGTGCATGCAGGAACAAGCTGCTCAAGGCTATATAGTTCAGTCTGCCCATTTGGCCTTTGAGAGAAGAAGTTCCAGCAATATTATTAGAAATATCTATATCTATATCTATTATTATTATTAGACTTTATTAGAAAAAGAAAATAATTCCTTTTTTGGTTTTTTTTGGGGGAAGGTTTTTGTGTATAGCTCTGGCTATCCTGGAACTCACTCTGTAGACCAGAGATCTGCCTGCCTCTGCCTCCTGAGTGCTTAGCTTAAAGGCCTGCACCACCACCACCCAGCGCAAGTAATTTTTTTTTTTTTTTTTTTTTTTGTTTTTCGAGACAGGGTTTCTCTGTGGCTTTGGTGCCTGTCCTGGAACTAGCTCTTGTAGACCAGGCTGGCCTCGAACTCAGAGATCCGCCTGCCTCTGCCTCCCAAGTGCTGGGATTAAAGGCGTGCGCCACCACCGCTTGGCCGCAAGTAATTTTTTAATGAATGGTATTTTTTTTTTTCAGTACAGTAAACTTGACTTTATGTTTGGACCTTAGATTGATAACTGGCCAGCACTTCCAGCAGAGAAAGTTAAAAACTGGATATGTTTTACCATATTTTATTTTATTTTCTGGTCACCATGTGCACTACATACCCTCCCATACCCTTTCTCTGTTTCATTTCACCTTATTAGAGGTTTTTTGATCCCTGAGTTAGAAGGCAGATATTTATCATATTGATGTTTTCAGTATCAGAAACATCTATAGCTTGCATTCTTAATGTGAGAGAAGAGGTATGATGTGTTACTAACATTGAATTGCCCTCAGTGCACACTGCTGTGTGTCTGGAATGCATGTGCCTGTGATTCATGTTTGAAGATTAAAGCCTTCGTGTGATGTGGAAAGATGAACGACATTCAGTGTTTGCATGATGCTCTGCAGAGCAAGCACATGTAGTGTAGTGGTGGTCGGATATCTCGGGGTCAGCACTGAAAGCTATGGGGAAAGCAGGTTTTGGACTGGGAGTACCAAGAGTTAGAGTGGTGTTCATAGTATTGTTTGTGCATTTAACAGGCGTCGCACTTGTTCTGAAAGTTCCCTCCCAATTTGTTTGAGCTCACTGTTGCAAGGAATAGCTTTTTAAAGCAATTTTGGGTACTTATGATATTTTTTACTTTTATTTGTATTTTCTATGTTTACATTTGCATGATGTGGGTATGGTCACATGTGCTGTAACATGTGTGCAGGTCAGAGAACAACTTGTGGGAATGGGTTCTCTCTTTTCACTATGTGGGTTTTGGGGATGGAATTCGAGCCATCAGGTTTGGTGGCAAGTACATTTACTCATTGTGCTATCTCATTGGCCACTCACCATGTTTCTGAAAGACTTTTATCATTGTCAAATTTAGCAGATTTAGTAAACATAGCCTATTGAAAGGTTTTTGTTTTTTTTTTTTTTTTTTTGGTTTTTCGAGAGAGGGTTTCTCTGTAGTTTTGGAGCCTGTCCTGGAACTAGCTCTTGTAGACCAGGCTGGTCTCGAACTCACAGAGATCCGCCTGCCTCTGCCTCCCGAGTGCTGGGATTAAAGGCGTGCGCCACCACCGCCCGGCTTGAAAGTTTTTAGAGTTAAAAAAGTCTGCTTATGAACAGATCAAAAGAATTTTTGAGTATAGGATTTGAATTTGCCTCTTTTTTTTTTTTTCTGAGACAGGATTTTTCTGTAGCTTTGGAGCCTGTCCTGGAACTAGCTCTTGTAGACTAGGCTGGCCTTGAACTCACAGAGATCCACCTGCCTCTGCCTGCTGAGCGCTGGGATTAAAGGTGTGTGCCACCACTGCTCGGCTTGAATTTGCCTCTTTAATGAATATCAGAAATCTAAAAGATCAGAGCACTAGTTGGCAATATTCTGTTTCTTCATTCCTCTCTGTCCTTCCTTCCCTCTCTTCCTCCCTCCCTCCTTCCCTCCCTCCCTTCTTTCCTTCTTTCCTTTCTTCCTTCCTTCTCCCCACCCCCTCTTTTTTAGAAATGCAACTATGCCTTTCACATATGGTTTGTTTTCAATATTCTTCTTCTTTGAGCAGGCTCAGAAAATTAAGTTATTTTCTAATCTTTTTCTGTAGACTTTTTGTAAATATCATATTTTAATATTTGTGATCCTAGGGACCAGAGGAAAACACAGGAATCAGAAATGGTCACAGTAGATAATAAGACACTATCCAGAAGTTTAAGGTCATAGTTATATTCTAGAAGGTTAGACCTGGTTGGTCTGTAATGAGTAAATGGGACAGTCGTGAGAGGCTAGCTAGTTATAGATAATGATGATTTGGTTTGTGTGTGTGTGAATGTGTGTGATATGTGAGTGTATGGCTTGTGTTTATTTTTATGTAGACTGTGAACCCTGTATGGAGGTCAAAGGGCAACCTCCTTGTGTCAGTCTCCACTTTCCCATCTTGTCTGAGACAGGGTCTGTTTGTGGCTGCATACCCCAGGTTAGCTGACCTTGAGCTTCTAGAGACTGGTAAGGCCTGCATGGGTTAAGGCTTAAGCTGAGGTCCTTGGATAGTCAGTCTTTCTATCAATGCATTTGTTCAGTACAACTCTTGAATAATTTAAAGTGTGCTAGCTTGTTAGTGCTAACAACATAGATGACTACAGCCCATTCCTTTGAATGGCTGTCAATCTGGTGGGGTACATTGCTGTGTAGAGCCATCAGGAGAAGTGTCTGCACTTTCCTGCAGCAAATCTGTGTATCTGTATGAGTGTCCTTCATGCATGGACTCTGGTCCCTTTGTTGCACTTGGTAATTGGTCTGCTGAGCTCTGGTATGAAGCCTATGTACTGCTCTCCTTGCTTGCTTTACCTATCGCTTTTTCCTTTTACTAACTGTTCTTTTCTGTTTCCATGGACACTTCCTCAATTTCCAGGACATTTTCTTTAATGATTCTGGTTTTTCCTTTTAATAGCAAAGTTAAAGGAAGGAGAAACAACAGATATGAACAGATTCTTATTGTGGAAACATTAAAATTACCTCATTTAATTTATATATTTGCTTTACCCTGATTTAGATAGTGCTTATGCTTAGGCAGCAAAAATGAATAGATGAGTGTTGTTACATGGTAGACAACTGTGCTTGGCCCTCGTGATTTTGCACATGAGTAAGGAGCTGTTGTTGTGAATTGCTTGCCTAGTATGGGCAAGGCCTTGAGTTTTATTCCAGCACCATGACCCCTGGGGGGGGTGTGTGGCAACTGTTTTCAGGAATGTCTATTTATTGATAGGCTGACATAATGATATCCACTATTGGAAATGAGTGTGGTTCAGCTTTTCTTAATTTAAAATATTTATTTCATTTTATAAGTGGGTGGTTTGCTTCTAGTATGTCTATGTATCACATGCATACCTGGTACCAGAATTGGCCAGAAGAGTGTATCAGATCCCCTGGATCTGTTTTGTGGGTGCTGGTAATTGAACTTGGGTCCTCTGCAAAAGCAAGTGCTCCACTATGCCATTTCTCCAGCCCCAGGTTCAGTTTAATTAGCATATTAAGTGGTATATTTAATGTGTAATCATTAAGAGACATGAGTAAGAGAACTGTCAGTGTGACTGTGCTGTGTGTCTGTTGCTCTTAGCAGTTGATTGGCTCCAAGCTCCATAGGGATCCAGTTTTCTTCTTTCTTATTTCAACTTCCTTTCTCATTCTGGGAAGGTAAGTTTATGGAGAGCTGACTGAGATAATAATACCCATTAGTTGTCATAAGCTTTCAGACATTAAAAATATGAATTCTTGGTGCTGGAGAAATGCCTTATTGATTAAGAGCTTGTGCTGCTCTTCCATAGGGCAAATTCAGTTCCTGGCACCGAGTCAGGCAGTTCACCTCTGCCTGCAACTCTAGGTGAAGTGCAACTGATTCCCTCTTCTGGCTTCATCAGGTACTTGTACACACATAGCACTCCCACCTCCACATACACATACATAAAAATACAAATAAATCTAAAGAATTGATTGTTTTGTTGGTGATCATGGTCTGCGGTGGGAAAGATGCTGCGGTGACTTTATGTGCACTAAAGTCAGGAAGACAGAGGATTAGCCTGTCCTAGTTCTGCTTCCATAGCTTTTTACTGTGGTTCAGTTAGGTGTTCTGGGAATGAGATTTTCAGAAATAATTTTCCTTCCTTGTAGCCCCCAAAGTACATTCTTCAAAGCTGCCTTCTACACCCTCCCTTACCCAATAACTCGTCACTCCTCCTCGCTGCCTTTGTTACTCTGATTTCTTTGAGCCCACCTTTGAATTTAGGACTTGTAAAATGATAAACATTTATAAATGTTTGATCTCTGTGTCCATGGAACAGCTTTAAAAATCTTCTTTAATCTCTGAGACGAGACAGGCAAGAGTACGGCATCTTCGATTATAGAATCTCTTTGAAGTTTTCGTTCTGTTTCAGTGTTTTCCCTCCAGCACTCCAACTTCCAGTGTGTTTGAGGCAGATTTCTTTTCATTAAAAATTTCCCCCTCCTTTTTGCTTAAGTCTATTTGGCAATCTTTCAAAGGTTTAGAGGGAAAATTAGTGAAATTACACTTTGAACTTTTCTTATTGTTTTCTAATTCTGCTTCTAAGTTGTGTCAGATGCCACTTTTGAAAGTATTTAATCTGTTTTTCACATTATTTCTGTTTTTAGAACGGATTTATTTTATGTACATACACACATATACACATATACACACATAAATATGTATATGTATGTACAGCAAATACATGTAGTCTCTGTGGAGACCAGGAGAGGGCATCAGATCCCCTGGAGCTGGAGTTACAGGCCATTGTGAGGAGTCTCATGGTGCTGGGCACTGAATCCGGGTCCTCTGAAAGTGCTCTTAACTGTTGCGCCATCTCTCCACCCTTCATTATTGCTATTGTCACTATCATGGTCCTAGGAATGTGCTCTTCTGTGATTAATAAATCAAGATGTCTCCACTCTAGATTAGCTGTTATCCAGTTTTGCTTTGTATGGTTATGTACTTAAGTTTTGTTCAGTGCAAGGAAAAATGGAAATCTGGTAATATAAGCCTTTTTCTTTATTCTTTATTTTAATATAGAAAATAGAGTTTATTACATAGTACTATGAAATACTTGTGGCATGATAGTAGACCACAGTCAAAGAGAACCATTGAGTAAACATACACGTTTAGGGAGGGTATACATATTCCTTTGGGGTTTTACATGAATCTTAACATCTTGATCTAGACCATGTAAAAATTTCACCACACAAGGAAGGTATCCTGTAATTTTTTTTTCAGTAGCTTCATGTGAAATTATTAATAGACTTTTGGATTCCATAGGTATCTGTAGCCACATTTGAGACATTTTCTTTTGTTTGTCAGATCATAGATTGTGAATATTTAGGTTAGATAGTATCAATCAGAGCCACTACAATACATTTGCCATTGTATCTTGTATAGTAATATTGTGGGTATTGTTACAGGGGTTGGAGTGACAGGGCAGAAACTTAGGGCTTCTCCTGAGTTGCCCTCTTATTTTAATGTGATAGCTGTGGGCCAGAGAAAGCTGTGAAGGATTGGACCTGGAGAATTTCAGGAACAAAGTAGGAAATAGCATCTTGTTAAATTCTTATGTATGTGATGGGCAGAGTCACAGGAAGGACTCAAAGCAATTTGGAATCAGGGAAATCTGCAGCCATCCAAATTAGCCTTTGTTAATGTCACATGCTAGTTTTCTTTGCTCCGGAAGGCAAAGTTGTTTTTAAATGGAAACCTAAGATAGCTGAGCTTAATATTGATCTTGAGGCTAATATACCGCTGACCAAAAGCTAGGTTACTGCCATTTTTGACTAGAGAATATGTCCCAGCATTTGCATTAAGTGTGACATGTGCTATGTGTCTGACACATGGAGTGAAAGTCATTCCTTAATGACATGACCTCTGTCATGAGCACAGACACATTTAAATTTATAAATGATGGCCTTCTGAGAAATGTCTGTTGTGTTTAGTAAAATACACATATAAAACTAGAAACAAACGGAACATTTCAAATAGCTAATTTTATCAACTTTAATAATTAATTAGCTTTTCTTTTTTGCACAGAATGAAGGTAATGACAACACATTCGCTCTGTGCTGGAAGACTGTCTCTGGAAACTGAAGGAGCATTTACTTGTTTCACAGATTTAGGCGTTTCTCCTTTTGTTCTCGGGGGGCTTTGTGTATAACAAAAGCACTAATGGGGGTTTTTATTATAAAGTTATAATTATATAATATCTTTAATGCCTTTTGGTGTGCCAAATTTAATTGTAATTAGTGAAAATGATAGAATTCCTCTTTTAATTTCTGTGACTGATGCTGGTCCTTTCTGCAGTTGAGCGGTGTGGTCATGGCATTTTATCATCTCACTTACGATTTTATTGATTCAGTCTCTGAAGTCGTTGATATCGTCACATGAGTCAAAATACTGAAAATGTGAAAAGATGTAAATGCTGAAGTGTTGTTTCTGTCTAAACCCCATGTTTGCTTAGCATCCATGTCTTTTCAGGTAGAAACATATTTCTCCATTTATAAAACCCTGCCAAATACAAACATATATTTCGGATTTTCTACCATTGATTTTACTTTTAAAAACGTAATTCTAAAGACATTGATACTTGATAATAAATCTGGTATTACTTAGGCCAGACTCAAGTGTATTCATGTAGTTTATTCTTTCCTTGTCTGCCACTCCCGGTTATTTCAGCTTGGGTATGTTGTTTGCTTCATCTTGAGGGTAGTGAGTTACTGGCGAGGACAGACCCGCCCTTCTGGATCTGTTTCTGTTTGACCTCTCCTATGCAAACTTACTCACTCATGCAAACACTGGGTGCTTTATAAAACACTGCCAGCTGTATTATTGATTTGTGTTTCTCAAAAGAGTTTTGGTGAAATTTGCATCTGAGTTGGCTCACTTAGCTTTGTGTGCTGTTAAGAGTTCAAATACTGTGGATATGAAAGATTACATTATGTAACACATAAAAAGGTTTTGTGACAGGCAGTATTCTCAGGATAACTGTGTCTTAGGTGTTTAAATCTAATTTGCATGTGGAATCTAGACCCATGATTGTTAACCCAACCCCAATTACAGTTGATGAAAATTTGCATAAAATTGATCTTGATGTCTTAAGGTATAGTGAGCAGAACGTTAACTCCTTCTGTAACATGTGCAGCCGTGATTGACTGCCACAGAAAAGGCTAATCTAAGCACACTTGGTTTACTGACCCTCTTTTCCAGAAATTAGCTGTGGTTTCCTGTCAGGGTATCAGAGCGATGTCTGACAGTTTAGCTTCCCTCGCTGGAAAGGGAGTGGCAGGCCTCACAGTCTCGCAGCAGTGCTGTCAGATGCACAGTATTTGGGGCTCATCCTGGGTGCTGCCTCATTTCAGAGGCTACCACAGCTTGAGATCTGGTTTTAGAGTTACGAAGGGGCATGTACTAATTTTAATGCTCGTAGTGTTGGCTTTTGCTTTACTGGAGGCTTTATGTTTGGCATGATGAATGACCTCCCTCCTCAGCTTGGTCCCTTTTGTAGTGGTTTGGATTGGGGTATACTATTTTTTTTTTAACTAAAAATCATGTGAGTATATTTGCATGTCTCTTGGGGCAGCCAGCTGATCCAGATCTACCTTTTCAGATGGAGTTTTGTTATTGACCAAGGGTGATTACCTCTTAGAACTATGGTGATCTGGATTTGCAAAGGCAGAGAGAGCTCATGTCTTGTATTTTATCTTTTCTCATCTGTTGTTAAACCTACTGTAAATGTTAGTAAGCATTTCAGGCCACTGAAGAGGCTTCTGATTTGAACAGTTTGATTCTGCCAGTGTTGTTGAAGTCACCAATGTTTTTGGGACCATAGGTGGATACTGTTTCTGCAGTGGTGACTTAGTATCTAAAATGTATTTCCTTTGTGTGGATGTGTATGGTCTCCACCTGTGTCTTTCGAAATAAAGTTTTAAATATGATGGTAATTAATACCCAAGATTTTATATTTACTTTAATTAATAATGTTTTAATTATTTCAAGTAAATTTGATGATGGTCAGAAATGTAATGGAGATGTGTATCTCTCTACCTATAGATATAGATACAGATATCAGTAATATGAAATATTATTAATATTTATTTTTTTAAAAATTATATGTTTTTTTTTATTCTGGAGAACTTTATGTATGTGTGTACATAGAAAAATGACCTTATCCTTTTCAACCATTTCTTTTGTTCTTATTCCTTGTATCATGATCTCCTTCCAACTTATAGCATTTATTCTTTATTCTGAAACAATATTCATTTTTATTTATTGCTAACAAACACCATTAATATATTTAAGCTTGTATTAGATTTATAAATGTCATTTTCTGTTTGCTATTAGATTAGAATGTACATTGTATAACATGAGTCACACCTGTATAAAATCTTTTATGTGTACTGGATGACAAACACTCCTGTTTTTAGCTAGATTGATCCCAGATCCCTAAGGGGTCTAGCAGTTTCTGTTACAGGGCATTGCTGAGTCTTCAGTTTTCTTCCTGTATTTCTTTCCCTGCAGCCTGTGCTTAGGTCAGATTACTGAGAAAATCAGTGTTATTGATGAATGCCATGCACATGATTATAAAAGCCCCAGTACCTCCGAGAAGGAGCAGAGACACGTAATTAAATGCAAATGGTGTCAGCTTGTTTAATTTTGAGTTAATGTAGGTTAACCCAATGCTATTGATCAGTTGGGAATAGCACTATGTGGGGTCCATCTAGTAAAGATTATAATGATTCTTGTTTTTTTTTTTTGTAGGTAAATTAGTTTGAGTTTGAGGGGAACATTTTGTATTTCAGAACTAGTGCTTAAGTGCTGGGCCTGGTGCTGTAGTCTTTAATCACAGCACTGGGAAGTGGAGGCAGATGGGTCACCATGAGTTTGAGGACAGACTAGTGTACATAGTGAGTCCCAGGCCAGCAAGGGCTACATTACTGTTTATTTATTCTGTGTCGATGTGTGCGTGTGTGCATGGAAGTGAGAGAACAACTGTGGGCTTTGGAACTAAACTCTGGCCATCAGCTTCCCAGCAAGTACTTAACCCACTGAGCCTTCTTGCCAACCTGTTCCTTATATTTTGAGATTTTATTTATTTTTATGTTATGGGTGATTTGCCTTCATGTATGTCTGTGTACCACATGTGTATAGTGCTCACAGCGGCTGTAGATTCTTTGAAACTGGAGGGCACCATGTGGGTACTGGGCTGACCCAGGTCCTCGGGAGAGCGGCCGTCTCACCAGTGCTCATCTTTAAGTTTTTAACAAACGCCCATGACGGATGGTAAGTGATGATTCAAGAAAAACCTTTTACCAGCTGATTGATATTGACACTTGGTGTAGGGTCCCCATCCCCTCAGATCTTTTCTAGAACTCACTGGTGTTTGATTTAGATAAAGGATGCTGCAAGCAAAAATCTGGAAGGACTTCATATAGGTGTACCAATGGCATGAAACTTAAGAGTCCAAGATCTGGATATTGTAGTGTAGACTGTAATGGAGCAAAGACGTCTTGATAGCATTTAACTCGGACTTGTTTTACAGCTCAGCAAATGGAGGCTCACAGATGTGGGAGGCTTATGCCAAGCCAGTGAGTGAGTTACTTGTAGCCTGAAAGCTAGGTCCTATTTATTTAACCTAGTGCCTCTCACTGTGCTATTCTTTTCCATGTTTATTACTTATACATGATTGTTATTGGGTTGCCAGATGGTTAAACATGATTGAAAAAGAAGTAGGAATACCTAATGGAAAAGTTGATTTCATAATTCTGCTGAAGACCAGGGCTGCTGACAGGCACTAATGGTAGTAACTAATATAACGCTGAGGACTTGCCATATAAGAAGCACTGTGCAGGGCTTTACATGTTCCTGCATGTAATCTTGCAAAGAGATCTGTGGGCTAGATAGCATTATGATACTATATTACAGATACAAGTGTGAGTCTTAAAGGGGGCTGGAGTAATTTGCTGAAGATCCTTCCCTGCCTAGTGTGGAAATGTATTTGAACTCCTGCCATGTCTCCTACTGCCCCCTTGGATCCATCAGCACAGAAGGGGATACTCTGCACACATTTGAAAACCCCCTTTCAGCTACTAATCAGTGACTATGAGATTTTAGTTTGAAAAAAATTATTTATTGTTTTTAAAATTTCTTTTCCATTACCATCTGAAAAGTCAGTTAATACAATCTCATTTCTGTTTTTAAGAAACAGAAATTTTTTGGGGAGCATGCATATGTTTGTGTAGTATGAGTGTCTATGTACTTGCATGTGTGTACAAGTAGGCATGTACTTGTTGGGTGGCCAGAAGTTGATGTGCCATGTCTCCTTTGATGGATTTCCACTTTATTTACCAAGGCAGGGTTTCTGACTTAACCTGGATTCACTAATCCAGCCACTCTCGGTGGCCAGTCTTTTCTGTTGATCCCATCCTGCCTCGCTAACATTGGGATTGCAGCTACTCTTGCCTGACTTTAATGTGTGTGCTGATAGGTTTTAGCACTTGGGAAACTGGTGCAGGAGGATCATGAGTTTGAGGTTAGTTTTGGCTACATGGGAAGACATTTTGTCGAACAGCACAATGGATACAGGCACATGGACAGACAGACACACACACGCACGTGCATACACACACAATGAAAAACAAGCCAAGACAAAAAAAAAAAAATCATGAATCTGTGTCAAGGGCCGAAGCCAGTGAACAGGTCGCCCGATTTCTAGTTGTATATTGAAGATTTATGGCAGGAACAAGTCACTGCAATTTGTGATTGTATTTTGGGGGCTGATAGCAAGTGAACAGGTCATTCCAATTTCTAGTTGTATCTTGATGCCAGGGTCATCTAAACTTTTGATTATGCCTCAAGGCCTGATATCAGGGAACAGGTCACCCGATTTCTGATTTTATCTTAAGGATTGATATCAGAGAACAGGTCACCCTGATATCTGATTGCTTCTTGACCGATGGCTGGGGACAAGTCACCCTGATTTCTGTTTGGAAGGCTGGAGTACTTGCCCCCTCTTATTTCCCACATTTCCTCCCTTTGTAAATTCTTTAGATGTTACTCAGTGGTAGAGTCAGTGAGCTCACCTTTCGCCTTGTTTTCTTGGTGTGTCAGTTGCACGGGCTGTATTTTCATCCACCTCTGTCTCTGGTGATTTCTTCTAGTCATACCGTCTGTATATTGTCTAGTCTGAAGAGGAGACGGGCACCCAGCTTCTGAATGCAAGGGTGAGAACTCACTGCCATGCTTCCCATAGCACTTGTGCGTCAGAGAAGAACAGGTGTCGGGAGGGGCACCCATTAGTTCCCACTGAGTTTGGAAAGCTGGAGGACACTGGGCAAAGGTTGTGCTCGATTTTAACAAAGTTGCCTATCTTCTCCTTTTCCTGTTGTTTGTCTCTGACAGCTACCCATAAGAGACCCAATAGGAGAACTCTTGGTCTGTTTGAGCCAAGTCACTTTCATTTTTCTCTCCTGACCCATTTGGCCGTGAATAGTAGCAGTCTCTTACCAGAGGGGAAAAGGTCTATAAGGAGACCAGGCTTGGCCAGGTCTGGAGGTAAGCTCTAAGGGTTCACTCAGACTCTTCAGTGCCAGCGGCTGCCCCATTTCTTCCTCCATTCAGCCCATGCCTATGGCTTTCTGAGATGCTGCTCTGATAGCTGACTGAAGAACAGAAGCTGGAGTTGTTTCCAGATGGCCTGGATGTTTGCTGATACACTCAGAAGCAGGCACCAAGGCAGTGAAAGCTCCGTACAGAACTGACAGTGAAGGACAGTGGGAAAGAAAATACCTCCAGGCGGCAGAGCTTGGAATAAGTGGTTACCTTTTATTCCTGGAGTGAGAGAAGATTGCATGGAATAAAGCCTACAGCGGTTAATGGACATTTCTAATGTTTTCTCTGTGTGATCAGAGACGGAGCAAGCATGCGCTGAAGACTGGTGACGAGTGAGTGTAAAGGAAAGGCGTGGGGAAGGCCTCTCTGCAGGGATCTGTAGGTGCCAGTCGTCCTCTTTCTCCAGCCATTTTAGGGCTTGCTCAATGGGCCAATGAATAAATGGCTGTGCTGGCAGTGATGAAAGCTATTCATGCATTCAACAATAAGGACTATTGTTAGTGTTGTAATAAGGCTGACCTGGCTAATGTTACTGCTGAGTGCCTACTCTGCCAACTGTAGAGTCCCAGCATTGAGTCCCTAGTGTGACACCATTCTCTGAGGGAAGCAGCCAGCCATCTGTTGGTGGTTAATTATATTGGACCTTTTCCATCATGGGGAAGGAACGCTACATCTTTACTGGAATAACCATCTACTCTGCATATGACTTTTCCTTCTCTACCTACCTCGCATACTTCTTTCACCACCATTGTCTGTGGATCCAGAAATCTTTATCCACTTATAGGACATTTTGCGTTGTACTCCTTCAGACCAACAAAGTTGTTCCTTAGCAGCGTGCCAGTTGAGAGGCAGCACCACGAAAGGGTGCTCTTGCTTTCCAGGTGTACACTTTGAATTAGAGACCATTGCATGTGTTGTCTCCAGTAATCATAATTTGTGGCTTTAGGGGTCAAGGGGTGGAGATTAGAGTTGCTTGCTATTTTAGTGATCCATGTTATGATTTGTATATGCCCCTTCCTCACTGAAGGCTCTTGTACGGAAGGCTTGGTCCCTTTCCTATGGCACTATTTTGGGAGTCTCTGGAAACTAGGAAGTAGAGTCTACCGAGAAAGTAGATTACTGGGGACATATTTCAGGGCTGTATCTTGTCTACTCTGTTTTCTGCCTCTGTGTTTTTCTGTTTCCTGGTCAGCATGAGGGTTCACAGCTTCCTAAGTACTCTTGCCATTGGGATATACTGCCTCATTGTAGGCACAGAAACATGGCCTCAAGTGACCCTGGCCTGAAAGCTCTGAGGCTTTGGGTACAAATAACCTTTGCTTTCCTCAGCTTGTTTATGTCTGAGACTTTTCACTCTGAAGAAAGTCTGAGTAATCAAATCTATTTGGCAGAGCTTCCGTTTTCTGCTATGTCAACCCTGACCTCTGCTGTCTGTAAAGTCGTGGGCCCTAAACGGAGAATGTCTCTGTGGAGAGAATGGTGTTCCAGAGGATTGGAAGATGAGGCTGTTCCTTGGCTCTTTTGGCTTCTTGCTCTAGTGGATCAGCAGCGAACAACAGCAACAATAAAAGCCACTTTGCTTATGAGAATGAATGATCTTGATTGATGATCAGGGGTGAATTGAGTTTCTGTTAATATAATGGCACCAGGGAGATGACGTCTAGAAATGGGGTTCTCTGGGCACTTCTTAGCACTGTTCTTCTCAGTCTTAAAGGGTAACCAGATACTTTGATGAGTCAAGAAAGGACCTACCCACATCTTTTGAGAATAAAGTTCTGTCTGCTAGCTGAAGAACCAGAGTCTCAACTGGAGTTTGCTTCCACCATCTTGAATATGTTATAAGTCTGCACTTAATTTTTGAATATTTTTAACACACAGTTATGATAATATACTAACGTTATTGTCGCAATTCTAACATTTGTGTTAATTCTCAGTTACTCGTATACTGCTTGTTGTCCTCATTCTTAGATCACATTTTCCTTATTTTGTCATCCATGCTAGATTCAAAACAACGTAACTTTTCTTCTTGTAGGTTGCATGATATTTTTGTACCTTTCATGCATATTCTTGAGTGCTCTTCTGGGTTGTAGTTAAGTTATTTGGAAATGTTTGGTCATTTTGCATAGAATAGGAGCTCAGTCAGGATTGATTATTCGCTTGTACTGAGGTAAGATCCTTTGTGTACTACTGAGTGGCCCATGAGTCACTCAAATTTCCTGTCTGGCTGAAAGAGCAGGTGCCCTGTGTGAGCTCTGCACCATCGTCTCCATCATGTCTGTGTGTTTGTGTGTATCTTAGCATGCTGTGGAGTCTAGAGGTTGGCATTAGGTGGTGTTCTTAATTGCTCTTTATGTACTGAGGCAGGGAGTCTCACTGAATCGTGAACTTGTCAATTCAACTGGTATAGTTTAGTCAGCTTACTCTCTGGAGCCCGTCTCTGCTTCCCACACTCTGGGATTATAAGCATCATGGTAGCTCCACTTATACATGGGTCTGAGGACCTGAACTCCAGACCTCAAGCTTGCACTGCAAACCATTTATCCATGAATATTTTCTTCTGGAAAAAGCCAAGGCTTGAGCATCATGGAGCTCATCATTGTTTTCCATTACACAGGGGTCCCTGTCCTTCACTGTAACAACTTCTGAGTCTTGAAAACCACTTTTTTGTGTTTTGTCTGCTTTTTTTATGCTGTTGTTTTCATATAGCATCTGATATCATATATTTATATAACCCTTAATCGGCTAAGATCAGACAGAAAAAAGATACTTACTTAGAAAGTTAAAACCTTTTAGTATCATGGGAACCTGTTTTTCACCGTTTAGAGCCATTTCTTAGTTATGTTTTAATGGAAGAGCTGTCTCTAATTTTCCCCGTTATAAATAGTAGAACCCCAGGAGGAGGAAGAACAGGTGAGGTCGACCTGATGGCCTCTGCAGGTTTGTGGAACCCGAGAAGCTGAGTGTGTAGAATTTCAAGGTCAGAGGGAAGTCTGGGAATAGACTCTTTCTGAGCTCCAGAGGGTCATTGTAAATAAACACAGGCTGAGAGAGATACAACACCCAGTGCTGTTTTTGAAGCCCAGCATTCCTCAGGTCTGGTCTTAAGGATGTGTTTCTGTGTTTGTTACTTACTGATTTAAGATCTTCTTAGTGCTTGTTGGAAAATTTATCAGGCTGAACATGTTGGTCCTCAGATGCTGCCGAGAGGCTGGTTGTGAAATGGGAAAGAAAACTAACTATGAGATGCTTCATAAAATCTATTTCAATTCTGGATATAAACTGTGAAACTCTGGGCTTGCCAATGAGGTTTCGATGGCTGTCCTGGTTGCTTGTGAGTCTTAAGGATTTGTGGTGTATTTATTGGACTGTCTTTCGCCTGACCAGATGCCACGGGTTTTACACGCATCATCTCATCTTGTCCTCCTGACGAATCCTGGGAGGTGTGTGGTGATGATCTCATTTTCAGAATGGAGACTCGGATGCTGCTCATTGCCTTGGGCAGTGGACAGGGATTGGGCTGGAACTTTGACTCCTGGGCAGGTGTTCACTGTGTCCCTCACACACACAGTTGTTTTCCTAGAAGTCATAGGGAAAAATTCTTGTCCTCAAATGAGACAGCAGGAGATGAAGTGGAAGCAGTTCCTAAGTCGCTGGGTCTTACAGGTTAGAGGGCAGTGCAGGCTCTGCGAGTTGTCTAGACTAGGTTTCCTATTTCCTGTTTTTCTACCTGAAGGGATTCTCTTGAATGCCTACACTTGCTTTGTTGAAATGGCCACATCTTTCTAAATAAGATTTTCATTCTTTTAAATGCACATTTTATCTGTGTACTATGCTGTCTGCCTAAATGGTCTGTAGACTGCAATAGATCATAGAGTGGCACTGGGAGTTAACATTGGAGAATACAATCTGTGCCTGAAACACAGTATAGCCAGCCCTATGGAAGGGGGGTTCTTACGACATAGCTAACTACAGATATGCTGTGTATTTTCTTTGGCCCAACTTTATTAGAATAAAGTTAAGTTGGATACATCCAGTGCTTGCTTGAATTAGTTTTTCCAGCTTTTTGTATTATTAAGAATGTTAGACAGTGGTTTACTGAGATAGGTTTTGTTTTGAGAGAGTTTTACTGTGGAGCCAACCGTTGACTCTGATTTCTACCAGAGCCAACCTTCTTATTGATGGAATTATAGACTTGTGCCTCCATGCCCCAGCTACTAAGGTAGCAATTGATAGAGGAGTAAGTCAAGGTACTTTAAATCTGTATATTTTGTTGTTCCTCAAATAAATTAATGTGTGCATAATAGTTGCTAAAATATCATTTGGATAGTTAGAAGTTTGCTGAAGAAAGAAATTGAGTGTCTGTCTTACAAGCTATATTATTACTTTAAGTAACGCCTATAATGGGAGCAGTTCATGAATTAATGGAGATGGGACCTTCTGGGTTGCTTGTATGAAGTTAGTGTGTGCGCTTGTACCTTTAGGAAGCTGGAAGGAGCTACCTCTGTTTTTCAGTCTTTCGTGGGTTTGTCCTGGTTCCATGTTATTTTCAGCTCATATAACTGCAGTATATTGTGTCCCCCATAAAAAAACCAGACACACAAATAAAATCCAGTATGTTGTATCCTTGACAAGAGCACTGTTTTGTTGCTGACATATGATTTGTCATTAGTTTTATTCAGTAGCATACCTTCCTCAGTTAATGGCACCATCTGTTAAAACTATGGCCGATACCAGTAGAGAGGAAGCCAATTATCTTTTTGTTTGTGAGCGTGGACTAGAAGGGAAGATGTCTGAGGTTGCCTGCAGTCAAGTACTTTATAACTGGTTTAGTCTAACAATTGGAGCTGGGGCTGCCTTGGGAAACCAGATCCAGAAAGAACATGAGAATGCTTGTGTAGTCTCCATCTCCTCTTGGCAAGGGCAGCACGCTGTGAAACAGGATCGTAACGAAGTTCTTCCAAAGCGTTGCATGTGTCTCATGCTCTCACACTATTGCTGTTCTCATCTTAGCTGTCATTTGAGAACCAGCAGAGGACTTTCTGCACTGAGGCCTGACCTTTGCAAGCATGATGCCCTATGGGCTCTTTTGTTTTGTGTATGTGTACAGGTTGCGGACAATATGATGGGGACAATAATGGCTAAGATTATCAGACATTATTTGCAGAAAAGTAGGTGGAACTTGGGGAATCTTTGTATTAAATAATCCAGACTCAGACAGACTTATGCATGTTTTCTCTCAATGTGTAGAACCAAGATTAAAAGGAGTCATGGAGTAGAAAGAAGTACTGTGTTGGGAAGAGGGAGGGGCCAGCAGGGCTCAAGGGAGGATAAGAAAGGAGTAAGGCGGGGTAAAGTGTCTGCATGAAATTGTCATAATTGTGTCTGGAGAGACGGCTCAGAAATTAAGAGAACTGATTGCTTTGCCAGAGGATCTGGGTTTGATTCCCAGTGCCCACACAGCAGCTCATAACTGTTCATAATTCTAGTTCCAGAGCATCCATGGCCTCTTCTGGCTTCCTTGGGCACCAGGCATGCACATAGTGCACAGACTTGCATGCAGGCAAATACTGAACACACAGATAGTAGTAGTAGTAGTAATAATAATAATAATAAAATTAAAAAAGATATCATTATGAAATCCATTAATTTATAAAATTAGTATATGCTAAAAAAGTTATAACTTGGTCACAGAGAATGTCACTATGTGACTTATGATATTATGTTTAAAAATGAATATAGCTGGGTATGGTGACACATGCATATAATCCCAGTACTTGGAGTCTGGAGCAGGATGGTTGGTAGGATTCTGGGCTAGGCAGGGCCACAGAGTGAGATCCTATTTCAAAACAAAAATGCTTTTATAAAACCAGACATCAATAATTGATTTTTTATCTATGACACCATCCCTTCCTCTGAGTTGGGATAATAAAGTTTTGTGCTTTATTGTGTTAGTTTCTAGCAGAATTCCTAGCCCTTGTGAGTGATGTTTTTCTTTCCCTCTTTCCCTCTTTCCCTCCTTTCCTTCTTCCCTCCTTTCTCCCTTCCCCTCCCTTCCTCCCTCCCTCCCTCCCTCCCTCCCTCTCTCCTTCCCTCCCTTCCAGACCTGTTGAGTGTGGTTGAGGCAAATGGGGGTGTCATTATCTTCTGCTATCCCCTTATAGCCTCTTGGGACACTTAAAAAAATAGTGAAGCCTTTGAAATTATATGTGAATATGTTTTTTATTCAGCTTCTTTCTCTCCCTCCATTCAGGCCCAAACTTCAGATAGGAGCAACAACCCCCGTTAGACCAGACTTTTCATTTTTCTCTTTTCCTCTCCTATCCCTCTTTTTCTCCTTTGCAGAATTCTTAGCTAGATCATGAATAAAAAATTAACATCTAGCTGGGTAATGCACACATACCTTTAATCCTAGCACCTGGGAGGCAGAGGTAGGTGAATCTCTGTGAGTTCAAGGCCAGCTTGGTTTATCAAGTTCTCGGAGAGCTAAGGGCACTCAAAGAAACTCTGTCTTGAAAACACACACACACACACACACACACCCCAAAACAAAACAAAACAGCAACCAAAAACAACAAAAAACCCAACCACCTAAGATGTAGGAGGGTATGGCAAAAATTTCTAATTTATTTACTTTAAAATCTAGTGTTTGAATAATTCTCCCAGAAATGGTCTATGGTAATAAATTCTGTTCTCTTGAATACCTGGAAATATTTTATACCTGCTGGGTTATATCTAAAGTTTTTGATTAATTTTCTGTCAGAACTTTGAGGCTTTCATTCTTTTGTAAACTCTCTTTATTTTTGAGATAGGGTTTCTTTATACAGACTTGGGCTGTTCTAGAACTTGCTCTGTAGACCAGGCTGGCCTCGAACTCACAGAGATCGACCTGCCTCTGCCTCCTGAATGCTGAGATAAAAGGCGTGCACCACCACTTCCTGACTGTGAACTTATTTTTAAGAGGTTTGGGGCTGGAGAGATGGCTCAGCAATTGAGAGTGCTTGCTGCTCTTACAGAGGACTGGAGTTCAGATGCCAGCACCATGTTGCACAGCAAGGAATTCATTGGCCCCTTCTGATCACCTTGGATAACTTCCCCACAGGGAGGGGTGGATTAGAGGGAGAAGAAGAAAGAGGTTATAAAAGTTTGATGTCTGACTTCCCCTTTTAAGGACCCCCCCACCCCTTGTAAATATATTTTCTTCTCTTTTTAAAACGTCTTTAGGCTCTTGTCTAGCTTTTCACCTACTATACATGCTTTGGTTTGGGAGTTTTTCTCAATGTGCTCTATTTTTCTATCTTTTTAAAAATATATGCATGTGAGGACCCTATGAGAGACATACACGGATCTATATAGGAAGGAGAAAAAGACAAGCTCTCCTGAGTAAATTAGGAGTGTGGGGGGTCATGGGAGAGGGTAGAAAGGGAGAGGGGAAGAAAGAAGGGCAATGGAGAAAAGTATAGCTCAATAAAAGCAATAAAAAATGTGTGCATGTATAGGTGTGCATGCAGATGTGTGTGCTGGGATCCAAGGTTCCCGCCAGGTGTCTTCTTTGATTGTTCTCTCTAACTTAGGTCCAGAGCTCACCGGTAATGCTCATCTTACCAGCCACGGTGCTCTGCAGCTCCCTTCCTTACCTTCTGAGTGCTGGTGAATGATTTAACACTGGTCCAGCTCGCGAGTCCTCATGTCATTGTTTTATTTATGGATTTCCAATTTCTGTTGGCTTGGCAGTTGGGTCATCTCTATGTTTACCCTTTCTTCACATTTTCTCTTTGGCTTTCTGGAATTCCTTTTACTGTGGTATGCCAAAGTCTGACTGGTATCAGTTAACTTTTCTATGTGCTTAGTACTCCATATACACATTAGTTTTGCTTCAAAAAATTTGTATTGCAAGTTTTTAAGGAAGACTATCCACATATCTCTAGCATTCATAATATTATTTTTTTTTGAAAATCTGCCTCCCAGTATATGTGTTTTGCGTGTGTGTGTGTGTGTGTGTGTGTGTGTGTTTATGTAAAAGTGCCTGTGGAGGCCCTGGAGCTGGAGTTATAGGTGGTTGTGATCTGCCAGATGTGGGTGCTGGAAATGGGACTGAGGCCCTCTCCAACAGCAGTACCTGCTCTTAACCACCGCTTCTCTGCAGTCCCGCAGTGTTATTTGTTTGCTAGAGTGACTGTTTGTTGCACTAGTGATTTCTGGGTTTGTTGTTGGGCTTCTGAAAGACTTCCTTACTCCCCTGCTTTTGGCGTTCTTCTTTTCTTATCTGTGTTTTGCTTTCCTCGTCTACTTTCTTGCTAGAGAAAACACTGTTTTATTTCCCACTTGCCCACTCCACAGTGATTTTCTTCTACTAAGAACTGTCAGTCATCTTTCTTTAATTCAGAGAAAAAAACATAGGCAAAGCATGTGCTATTTCTTGCTCTTCTGCACCTATGTGCTAGCATGCTAGACAGTTTCTTCTGAGTGCTCCCTTAGTGGTCGCAGGGAGAGCAAGGCAGACAGCAAAGATTATCTTAAAATGAGAAATGTATTTCAGGAGGCTGACTGTGTTACTGGGGTCTCTTAGATGTAGAAGGCTTTCCTTGTAAGCCATGACCCACAAATTTGTTACCTGTTTCAGACTAAAATTAATAATGTGTATAAAACCAAGACTTTGGTGTTTTTTATACATTCTATACATTCTCATAAAAGTAAGATTGGCAATGGAATTTTATGAATGCATATTTAATTTACAGGGTCTAAATTCAAATGAATCATGGCAAGAGAATGAATGAATTTGAGAGTGCTGTGGTGGAGGCCTTACTTGCCTAGCGTGTACTGGGCTCTTGGTTTTAATACCCAGCAGACTCAGTGATTATATTGTTCTAAGTGTGCTTGTTCTGTTTTCCCTTAGTAGTGCTGTGTCACATTGTATCAGTGGAGCATAGTGTTCACCAGTCCTTTCATTCTAGACTTCTTTTCTTGTCCATTGCTGTTACCAGTGATGTGCAGTGATTTCTTTGTCTTTGTATGGGACAGATATTTGGGTCATTTTGCACACATGTAACTAGATCTTTGCAGTAAATACTTAGAAGTGTAATATAGCTGGGTTAAATGTGTGTAAACTTATAATTTTATTTGATGTGTTGCCTGCTTTAGAGAATGTATTTATTTATACTCCTATCAGCAGTGTATGAGCTTGCTCCTGTACCTAGAGCCTGGCCACCACACCCCATGATGAGCCTTTTGATCTTTACTCATCTGATGAGTGAAAAATGGTATCTTAGTGTCTTTTAATGTGCATTTCTCATAAGAATCATTTGACTTCCTTTTCTGTGACCTATTCGTATCCTTTTATTATTGCTTTATTGAATGTGGTTACTAATTTGTAGGTACTCTCTCAGGGACATTACTCTTCATGAGACACTTGTCCCTCTTTGTTGTGCTTTTTCTGTCAAGGAAGTTACTGTTTTTTTTTTTTTTTTAGATGATTTTGGTTACCTGAGTTTTGTTCCTGTTAATAGTCTAATGCTTTCATTTTCTTACATTTAAATCAGTTACATGGAACTCACTCTGATTTGCAGGTAATGGATGGGCCTGCTCTCATTTTCCCGATGACTAATCATCTTTCCTGATAGCATTTATTGAGTAATCTGTCTTTTCTCCTCTAATGTGAAATACTACAATTATCATACGCAGAATTCCAGAGTACATTTGTATTCTTTCATCTGTCAGAGCTGCTAGTTTATTATGAAAATGTTTATCTCACAAGAGGAGGAACTCGTTCTGAAGCCCCCTACCCTCATCTCAGGAGAGTCAGTAATTAAGACTGTCTTTCTTCTTGTTGTTGCTATTATTTTAATCTTACTTAAGGAGGGTCCTGAGCTCCATCTTTCTGCTTCCTCTGGAAGACTAGGATTCTCCCATACCTGGCTCTTTTGTCATTTTTGTTGAAGAGTTTGTGTGTGTGTGTGTATGATGCATGTGTGTGAGTGTGGGCTCATGTATTCTATGGTGTGTGTGTGTGCTCTCAGTCCTCACCTTGCTTGTTTTGCGATAGTCTTTCATTTGCGTAGGCCAGGCTGGCTGGCCCCTGAGTGCACAGGGATCCTCCTGTCTCTGCCTCCGGCTTTGCCATCGTTTCACTGGGACTACAGGGGTTTTGGCTGTGTTTTCTGGGGATTCAAATTTGGGTCCTCATGTTTGCCCAGCAAGCACTTCATCTGATGAGCTATTTAGCTTTTTATTGAAGTATTTTAAAGTAATTGTAGATGTTGTAGGGACATGAAGTATGATAACTTAAATGTCCGGCTTATTGATCCCCATGAAAGTGAAGAGCCCCGGAGCTAACATTGGGCATGCCTTCCTCTAGCAGGCAGCTGTTTAGAAGCCGGGGCTCTACCAGTCCTTTAACTCCAGTGCTGGGTCTGAAGTCATGTTAGGGGAGACCTCTTTGTAGACTGTGGTACTGGACGCATGCAGGTCATTCTCACCATGGCCAGGTAGGGAGAAGTCATGTGTAGCTGCATGAATGGTAAAGATGTGAGGGATGCCTAAGTACAAGGAAAAATAGTAGAGAAACTGTTTAGATGTAGTTTAATCTACCTTTGTGTAACATGAGGGGCTGGGCTTAAACTCGTGATTCTCCTGCCTCTGCCTCCTTCAGCAAATCCTACTGGCGTGTGTCTCCACAACTGGCAAACCCCCAAGAAAATCACACAGAGGTCTCCAGAAGATTATAAACTGATTGGTCCATTGGCTCAGACTTCTTATTAGCTCTTATCACTTATATGAACCCATTATTTTTATCTATGTTAGCCACAGGGCTCATCACCCAGCCGCTACTTCCTGTCTGGTTGACTCCACCTATACTTTCTGCCTGGCCAATCAGCTTTTATTTAAAACATGATTGACAGAATACAGACAATTCTCCCACACCACCTTTGAGTGTAGAAAAGGCTAAATTGAAATCAAGAAGATCGAATTTCTGATTTCTTTATTAAGAATTGGGCTGTCAGGGAATCTCATCTACTGAACTTAGTGCCTTGTTTCAGTTTTATGAATTTCCTAAGAGGAAATATGTGGCCATAGCTATTTCATATAATGATAGGTTTCAGTTGAATATGTGTTGGTAACTTAGAGTCTGTGGCTAATATGTTTATGTCCTGTGAGTTATTCTCATAGTGTTTGTTGCTGCCAGTACTTAGTGTTATTTCAGACATATCTGACTTGTATTGCAGCGGCAGCTTCAGAGTGGGTTGCACATTTTCTTTATCTATAAAAATCTTTTGAGGTTACAAATGTTTGAGCTCTGATGTACATAGTGACAATAGTTAACTTACTGTAACTGACATCATCTGAGATGATTTAATTCTATAACCTTAAATAACCTTGAACCTGTATAGACAAGATCCTACAGAGATCTGCCTGCCTCTGCCTTCTGAATGCTGCATAATATTCTTTTAAAACAATTTAATTCTTTGATAACTTTAGAAAAATATTTTGAACATATTCACCCACCACAAACTTTTTCCAGATCCACCGTCTCCACTCTCACTTTCTTACCCACCCAACTTTGAGATTTCTTTCTTTTTTTGAGCCCATTCATTTCCTGTTGCCTAACTACTCTTAGGAGTGTGGCTTTTCTTGGAGTGAGGTCAACCTACCAGAGGTTACACCATAAAGAAAACTCCCCCTTTCCCAGTATCTATCCATTGCCAATGGCTCCTCAGCTACTAGTGGAATTTTGTGCTTACCTCCCCTCTCCTTCCTGGGGTTTTGCCTGCCTTGAGCTGGTGTAGTTTTACGCATGCTGTCGCAATTGCAGCTGCCTTGTGGTGTCCAGAAAACACTATTCCCATGAAGTCAACAAATCCTCCACTCCCAGTTCTTACAATCTTCCTGCCCCTTCTTCTAAGAAGATTTCTGGGCCTTAGGGTGGAGGGGTGTAATACACACTCCCTATTTAGGCTAAGCACTCCATAGTGTGTTATTTTCATTTTATTGACTAGTTGAGATCTCTGTGTTAGCTGCTATATACTACAAGAAGAGGCTTCTCTGATGGGGGTTGAGAGATTTGCTGCTCTGTGAGTATAGCAATATATTATGTTCTTAAAACCAAATGAAGGGATGTTAAAATAATGGATGTAGAAGTATTCTCACCCCCAACATAGTGGTTGATAACCATGTGTGGTAAAATACATGCCAATTAGCTATCTTAAGGTAATTCACAACACCTATAGCCACACCCTCCATACTGCTTCCAAATGCCATATTTGATGAATGCACTCTAAAAATGGAGAGCAAGAAGTCCCTCTTGCTGAGTAGCCCTGCTTTTCGATGTGTTCCTTCAATGACTTGGAACAGTGTGATGTGAATGCAGATTTGGGTTATCATTTGTACAACTTGTTTATCAAATCAGACTAATATGTTTTCCTTCTTCAGCAAATCTGTAATCCATTGATTTTCCTTTCCTCTCCACCCCTGCCCCGGTTGGGGAGTTCATGTATCTTATTACAGTCTATTTGAGTATGCATTGGTGCATAAGCTCTTGAATGGATGGGTTTTTCAGAGTTACTCATGCCCAAAGATATTAAAGGGGACTTATTTGTAGAGATATTGTTGTTTTATTATTTAGTTTTTAAAATTACATTTTGTGTATGTTTGTGTATACATACATATGTGATTGTGCAATATCATAGGTGCATATTTCCTGGCACACGTGTAGAAATCAGCTCCTTCTGTGACCTTGTAGATTCTGGAGATTGAATTAGGTCATCAGCTTGGAGACAGGTGCCTTTACTCACTGAGCCATCTTGCCAACACCTCATTAGTTTTTTTAATACCTAATTGTTTGATTAAAGCTTTTTTTTTTTGTATTGTTCTACAGCTTTTAAATATTCCCCTGTTTTGCTCCTTTTTCTTATTTTGAGGGATCAGAGCTAGATCATTGTTCATGCTAGGCAGGTGTTCTACCATCGAGCCATACTGGAGCCCAGTAGCCCTCTTAATTTTTCTCTGCAACAAATTTGTAAAGGTTATAACACTTGTCACATTAATTAATATTTTAATTGAAAGCTACTTCCATCTCTCTCTTTGAATTTGAATAAAATGTTTTCTTGTAATCTAGTCAAATCATTTGTCTAAGTAAACTCTCTATGTTTAGGACAGAATTCTCAGTTTTTTTCTGGTAGCATCTCACGCTTATTATTGGTTCATATCATAGATAAAAGTAATGTTTAAACTTTCTGTCTTATTTTCCACATTTTTAAAATCATAACTTGCATTTGAGAAAACAATTTCAATCATTTGGAGGGAGAGGATATGCTTTGGGTAGCGGTCCAGGCAATGTGCAGTTAACAAGAGTTTTAAAAGATGACCATTTTTTAAATAAATTTTTACTTATTTACTTATTTTATTTACATATATGGATATTCTGCTTGCATGTTTGTATGTGTGTCATGCATATGCCTGGTGTCCATGGAGGCGAGAAGAAGGTGTTGGATCACCTGGTATTGAAGTTTCATCTAGGAATTGAACATGAGTCTTCTGCAAGAGCAGCCAGTGCTCTTACCTGCTGGCTATCACTCCAGCTCAGTGTTTTTATACATTTAATATCTTTTTAGACCTGCTGAATTTAGAATTCCTGAAATGGTATCTCCCCGCCTCCCACCCCCAGTTCCTTGAAGAATCCTAAAGAATCGAAATATCTGTACCATTTAGGCTTTTATAACATGCTGGCCCAGTCCTGGCTGCCATTTGCCTTCATAGTTCTTGCTGTGGGAAATAACCCAGCTTCATATTTTGTGTTTCCCACCCAATTCCCTAGGCAGCTCTTTTTCCAAGAGGAGCTGGTTCCTTCCACTAAGGAATCATAACAGAAACCAAGTATTGGGTACTAGACTGCTGGATATTGGATCACCTTTTCTTTTAGACACTCAAGCAGAGCAAGGACATGTGTATACACGTATGTATATTTCTTCTGTCAACACGTAAAAGCTGTCTGGCAGCTCTTTTCCACCCACAGTTTTAGCTGTTTAGTCTAGGACCCAGATTTAGATGGACTCTGTTCACCCTCCCTTATGGAAGGGAAAGGCTGGTCCATTTCCGAGCTTTTTGAACTCTTCTTTGGGTTGTTTGATTTACATAGGCCTTCTCTGACTCAGAGAAGGTGTTCATGGGGGGGGGGGGAGTTGTTTTTCAACTCTTATTTCTTAACTCATATTTGTAATTACTTTTTTTTTTTCAAGTAAATGATGAGTGTATCCTGTTGATTTAGGAATTGAGGATTTTGTCAATATAGCTTTTCATCGTTGTGTTTTTTTTCTTATTTATTTTTGTTTATTTACTTAATTTTTTTTGATGGCCAGTAAAAAAGGGGAAGGCAATGACACTGGATTGTTTATAGAAGTAATTTGTTTTAGTTTTGTTTATTTTCCTTCCAGATAATACTTTTCAAAAGTTTGTAGAGTTTGAGCCCATTCTCTACCTAGACAACTTGTGACAATTTTTAGTGGTGATTTTATTTCTCTATGTAGCTTATTGGGTTTTGGGAAAGACAAAATTTATGTTTTTATATTCTGCCATTTTTTATTTTGGGACTTGGAAAATATCCATCCAAAACCCTTTCTACTCTTATCTGACTGCTTCTCCAGATTTATTATGTCTATTTAAATACAGTCATAATGTCTGATTGTTATCTGAGCTGTCATCCAGCACAACTCTCTTACTTTATAGATGAAGCAACTTAATTGGCTGTTATTTGCATTAGAAGTGATTTTTATAAATTTTTTTCAAACAAAAAAGAAACCACTTAGTTGTCTTTGTCAGCCTTTCTCATTAAGATGTTTTTGTGCCTAACATGTTCAGGGTGACTAATTGTATTGTTTTTATATGGGTTTCTAGGGCAAGAAAGAATGTATATTGAATGTGTTTGGGTGGTTGGTAAGGTAATGAAACATAAATCTTTTCAGGGAAAAGCAAGCAGTACTCCTCTTTAAACAGATTGTTCTGGTCAAATTTGGTTGTTACAGAAATACGAAATAAAATAAAACAGAAAAATAGTTGCATCTGTGCATGGTGGCACATACCTTTAATCCAGCTCTCTGGAGGTAGATGCAGAAAGTTCTGTGTGAGTTTGAGGCTAGCCTTGTCTATATAGTGAGTTTCAGGACAGCTTGGTCTATAAAGAGAGTCCCTGTTGTTGGGGTGTTCTGTGTTGCATGGGTCAGTCAAAGAAAGAGGTCATTTCCAGATGAAATTTTTAGGCCTGTGTGGCAGCAGGAAGGTCTGGCCTTTGATGGACTGAACCCTGGACAGCTGTACAAAAGCATGTTTATCGACTGTTACACCAAGTTGTTTTTTGGGTAAAGTATTTCTTCATCCCAAGGTCCTATCTAATCTGTGTTTCTCTAAAGGAAAGCATTACATGCTCTCGTGATTTTAGTCCTTATTGTGTACCGTTGCAGTGCACAATAATCCAAAAGCCTCAGGTGTGCCAGAGGTGTTCCGTGACAACAGTCATTAGAATTCTGCAACCCCCTTCAGAAGAACAGTTCTGAACAATTCTGCAGATCACGAAGACAGTCATTGTTTTTCACACATTCTTTACTGTTTTTCATAATGATTCTTCAAGGTCAAAGTATTTCTAGAAAACAGCTCACTGTAATGTCTACCCCAGATACAATGAGAACTGTCCATTCTTAATGTCTACCCCAGATACGGTGAGAACTGTCCACTCTAATGTCTATCCCAGGTACGGTGAGAACTGTCCACTCTAGTGTCTACCCCAGGTTGTTCTAATGTCTATCCCAGGTACGGCGACTGCTAAATTCCTACGACACCCTGTCTCAAAAACAAACAACAAAAGGGAAAAAAACCCCACAAAACCAAAAATAGTTTCATATTTTGGTGAAATATACATTCTTATTTGATAAGAATATATTTTGAAAAATCTTGGGATGAATACTATGTAATTTAAGCCAAGTCTGTGCTTTGATCCTGTTGAGCATTAGGATATGGTTTTGTGACACAGAATTCAAGTTTAGGATTGTCTTTGAGAACTTCATTCAGTGTGCAAAAGATCTTTCACAGTACATTTCCCAAATTCAGTGGGAGAAGGAAATTGCTGTGTTGTATCTTCACCTTGCTAAAATAAAATCCTGTGTTGCAGTTTACTGAGGGATACAGTAATTAAACATATTTACCCAATGCAAAATGCTTGCTTTGTGTGCTAAAATCAATCAAAGTGCAGGTAATTGTTTAATAGTGAAAGAGTCAGTAGTTTCTGTACCACTGCATTAGTTATTTACTGATGTTTGGATAAAGTACATGGCCAACAGCAACTTGTGGAAGGAAGAGTTTATTTTGGCTTACGGTGCTAGAGGGATGAGTCCATTATGGCAGGGAGGAGGCGTGATGGTAGGAGTAGGAAGCTGAAGTGTTGTATCCTCATTCCCAAATAGGAAGCAGAAAATAAGGCCAGGCTATCCACTCTCAGAGCCTACCCCACTGTCGTACTTCCTCTGGTAAGGCTGCACTTCCCCAAAACTTTTCCAAAACAGACTAGCAGCTGGGGACCGAGTGTTCAGATGCTTGGCCCTGTGGGGACATTTCCTATTTAAACCACCACAGACATGGTGCCTGAGTGTGATAGCATCTTGTTTTTAATATTGATCCATTTTTAGGTGCTTTTAAAAATAATTTGATAAAGGTGGTGATTAAGCTAGGCAGTGGTGGCACACATCTTTAATCCCAGCACTTGGGAGGCAGAGACAGGTGGATCTCTGAGTTCAAGGCCAGCCTGAACTACAAAGAAAGTTCCAGGTCAGCCTGGGTTGTTACACAGATTAACCCTGTCTCAGAAACCTAAAACCCCAAACCCAAACTCAAACCCAAACCAAAACCAAACTATAACCAAGCAACCAAAGTGGTGATTAAGATCGCAGAGCCTCGAGCCAGACTGCCATGTCCACCATTCGGTCAGGTGGGACCTTGGCCAAGCACTACACTAAGACTCTTCCTGTGGGAGTGGAGCTCCACACAGAGGATAGTCCAGAGTGTGGGGGAATGTTCATCCAGGGAGCATGCTCAGCAAGTGGGTGCTGTGTTTACACTGTCCTGCTTTTAAGGAGCACTGGTTATTATTATCCATGTGCTTTCTTTGAAAGAAGGTAAGCCTTTGATATGAAGCTGTTCTGGGGACTTCACCCCCATTTAAATTTTACAGAACTTGGGTGAATTCATTAACCAATGCAGTGAGCTTCTTTTGCGCGTTTTAAGTCTTTGGGCACTTGGTAGCTTGTGGTGACCATGAGGAGGAATGGGAGTGGGGCACTGGCTTTATCAGTTCTCTGTCAGCTAACAGAAGTGTTGTGAATGCAGAGCTCTGGAAACATTACCTTTCCAGCCCACCAGGAGGGAAAGTGTATTTGATTTCAGTTCTTACTTTATTTGCTGCAGATGTTTCTTGTTGTCTTTGGTTCTGTCCTGGGAACACAGAGTGCAAGTCCTGCTTTGCTAGAACTGGGTCCCCGCTTCTCCCCTCCTTAGTACTTCATAACCCGCCTCCCACTGGCTCCTCACAGTCCCGTGACTCCCGTTAGCCTCTTCACTGATCAGAGGCCTAGAATTAACAGAAAACCGTCCATTTCTATAAACAAAGGGAGTGGGGCGGGGGGGGGGGGGAGGAGGGAGAAACTGAATAATAAATTCTGAGAAGCATTTCAGATAACATAGATTGTAGTACTTAAGTTTTTTTTTTTTTACAAGTTTCTATATTGAATTCTGCATAGCATTAAATTTCCACAGAATGTGTGGAAGCCCAAGTTTCTGTTTATTTATTTACCCCCCCCCCCACCAGCTGATAGTAGAGTGGGCTGTGCAGTAGCAATAGCTTCTTTACTAATTATTTTGTCAAAACAAAATTCTACTTCTAATGTTTTTATTCTTTTGGCACAGATTATGATTTTGCTTTACCAAAGATACCTCCTTTATAGCCATTTTCTCAGTACTAACACTATTTCTCAGAGTGTCTAGTACACCTGCTTCAAAACACAGTATTTGGGCCGGGCGATGGTGGCGCAAGCCTTTAATCCCAGCACTCGGGAGGCAGAGGCAGGCGGATCTCTGTGAGTTCGAGACCAGTCTGGTCTACAGAGCTAGTTCCAGGACAGGCTCCAAAGCCACAGAGAAACCCTGTCTCATAAAACCATAAAACCGACCAAACAAACAAAAACCCACAGTATTTGTCTTTGCTTGCCATAAGATAAAGCTCTGAAACATCCCAGAGAGAAATATTACAGAAATGAGTTCCTAGGGAAAATTATTCTGTGTCCCCTGAAGAAGATATGGCTTCCTGTGAGAACTGCACAGTGAGCCAGGTGTGTTCTTGTAATTGTAACCCTACAGATTCTGTTTCATGTCAGCTGCTGGCGTTGACAGCATCATAAAACTATTGCATCATTTATCAGAATTCTCTTATCTACAAAATAGGAGAACAATTTATTGATGGAGTCAGGTAAAATATGTTATCAGTATACATGTGTTTTATCTTTTCTGTGCTGCTTCATTGAGTGAGAAGCTCAGTAGTGTGTGTTCGTCCTCACTGATTCCCATTGTGCTCACTAGTGAAATACCTGCTCACTATGTTCATTGATGCTGGAGTATCTTTTGTGACTTATGACAGATCTTTGAAAAATTAGAGTTTCAGATGAGTCTAGTTATGTGGGTTGTTTATAAAAAGTCAATATTTAGCTTTAAGGTTCAGTTTAATAAGCATTTGTTCAGTTTTGCTTAATGTCTTCTGTGTATTTTAACTCTCTTAAGTGATTTGTAATATTTATATCTGTTTTCCCTATGGGGTTAAGTACAAGTAAGGCATTTACAATCAATAATTTGCTTCTGGCTAGAGTTCCACACAGATTGTGTTGTAGTAAAGATGTCCAAGTATTGTCTTAAGAAATGCGGACTGCTCCATACAAAAGTTTAAATTCTATAAATCTGTAATGAGAAGAGCACTCTTTTTTTTTTTTTTTTCGAGACAGGGTTTCTCTGCAGCTTTTTTAGAGCCTGTCCTGGACCTAGCTCTTGTAGACCAGGCTGGCCTCGAACTCACAGAGATCCGCCTGCCTCTGCCTCCCGAGTGCTGGGATTAAAGGCGTGCGCCACCACCGCCCGGCTAGAAGAACACTCTTAACCAGGTGTAGCAGCTCAGCCTTTCTTTCTGGGTTAGACTTGAAAACAGTGTTCTCTGCATTGCTTTCTCTGATGTGTCTCCCACATGCACCCTCAGAGCTCTGACCTAGAATTGGTTTTCTATGAGGAAATTTGCTAAAGAGGGTGGTGTGGGCTTAAAGATATAATTGAGTATTTTTTCTACTTTTACTTTGAAATTACTTTATTTCTACCTTCGTTTTTATTGTAAAATTGATTTCCTGTACTTCCTGAGTCTTAGTCAGTTTTGGCTCTTATGTGTGGAGTCTAGCTTCACTGCCTTCTAAACAGTAGTCTTCAGACACCATGGGACTGGTTTTTGTGGGAAAGAAAAGCACCAGATTGCTTAAGCAGCATAAGGGAGGAAGAGCTTATCTTGGCTCACTGTTAGAGAGGAAACAGTCCTTAGGTAGGAGACTTGATGGCAGGACGGGGAGGGGCAGGGACAGATGAATGCTGGTGCTCAGCTGTCTTTCTCTTTCTCAGTTAGTGAAGTTGCAGGTCCCAACCCAGGGGGTGTTGCCACCCACCTTCAAGGTCAATCTTCCCTCCTCACCTGAACCTTTCTGAAAACACCCTCACACCTAGAGGCTTGATCCCTTGCCGATTCTAAATCCAATCAAGGTGACAAGAAGATTAAATATCAGAGATCATTTCCCACCTGTCTCTTATACAAGTAACTTTTCCAGGTAGAAAGCAAAATGGCTGGAAGCAGGAAGGTAGCCTAGCACCTTGAAGGACACTATTAACTCATTCTTAGGCACTCAGATGTAAAGATGAAAATGCTTTTATCCTTTGTGGCTGGAGAGATGGGTCAGCAGTTAGGAGCACTTGTGTTTTTTACCGTTTGCAGAGCATACAGTTGTGCTTCTCGAGGATCCAAGTTTGATTCTTTGTACCTCCTTGCAGCTCATAACCACCTGCAGCTCCAGCTCCCGATCTGACACTCTCTTCTAGCTCCTGTACGTGGATGTATGAATGTGCCGTACACGCTTGCAGACACATACTCATTTTTCTCCCCTCCCTGTGCTTTGACAGCCTCTCTTCCTTCTGATAGACTTGCTGAGGCTGCCTCGGACCTAGCACAAGCACCTGCCTTCTCATGCCGTTTACTGAATTTGTGTTCAAGAGGACTTAGGCTAACAGGAATGTGTTTTTTTCAGAGACCACATTGGAAATAGTATTGCTGTATTCTTTTTCTTTGACCTCCTTGTTATTAATTGGTTCTTTGGCAGTTTTGTACATGTATGCACTGCATTTACTCCCATCCTTTCTAGTTTTCTTCCCGTTCTTGTCAACTGCTTCTTTATTCTTTTTTGTTTCATTAACATATTTTTAAATGTGTATGAGTGTTTTGCCTGCATGCGTGTCTGTGGACCACATGTGTACCACCTGATGTCTACTGACACATTAGGATACCCCGAGACTGGATTTACAGACAGTGTGAGCCACCATGTGGATGCTGGGACTTTAATGTAGGTCCTCTGGAATATCTATCAGCCTATACTCTTAACTGCTTAGCTATCTATCCAGCCCCATATATATTTATAAATATATTTAATGTATGTATGTGCATGTGTGTGTGCATATGTACAAATATTTGTGCCCATATATGGAGGCTGGAGGACAACCTTGGTGCCATCTTCCCACTTTGAGGTAATGTCTCTCTTTTGCCTGAAACACACTAATTAGTTTAGAATTGCTGGCCAGGAAACATAGGTGACCTCTTGTCTCTGCTTTTCAGTGCTGAAATTGCAAATGCATTCTATTGTGCCTAGCTTTTTACCTGGATGCTGCAGATAGAACAGTTCCTTATGCTTGCATACTAAGTGCTTCTTTACTAACCGACCATCTCCTGAGCTCGAAATTGCTATATTCTTAGTTTGCTCCAAGTACCTCATGTTTTACTTCTTTCTGCCTTTTCATGAAAATCAGAAGTCATTTGTATCATTCTAAATATAGAATTTATTTTCCTTAAGTAAAACTCAAAACTGTAATCCACGGACTAAATGTGAAAAGCCTGGTTGATGTAGATATTATAAAAGAAACAAAAGAAAAATCAAACCCCTGCGCTTGGGAGTAATGAAAATCAGCGTCACTGTAGCTAACTAACCCTAGAGGAGATGGACTCAGTGTGCCTTAGTTCAGCTTGAAGAAGCAGCAGCGTGCCCTGCCCACTTTTCAGCTTAGGGGACCTCTTTGCAAGTCACAACACCTCTTTCAGTTCTTGTTTCTTCATAGGTAGGATGAGGATTAAAAATGCTTACCTGGTGGTAAGTTGTAGAGTTCAGATGAGATAATGTATTTGAATATGCTTTGCAAATGGTAACATGCTATGCAAATGTAGTTATTTAGCTCTAATTTATTACTTAGTCAAAGTTGAAATATATAGGGAATCAAGTTAAGCGTTTTAATTGCACTTGTGACTTCTAGGCAAATTCCCTTTGACTCAGAGCGCAGAGGAGAGGTCGGCATAAGTTTTGCCTTCCCTTCCACTTGCAGGCCATTGTTCTGTCACCATCACTCAGCAAAGCAAACACTCCTGTTCTGAAGTCCTGCACACCCGTTTTGCTTCTGTTGCACATTTCTGGCTTCTTGATGATTTTTACCCATGGAGTACAATAGTCCTCCCCACCCCAGGCTTTGCTGTTTTTTTTTTTTTTTTTTTTTTTTTTTTTTTTTTTTTTTTTTTTTTTTTTTTTTTTTTTTTTCTGAGTTCTTTCAGGCATCTCCAGTTGCATGTGGCATAGTCCTGCTTTCAACTGTTACAGGGCAGGGGACTCAGAAAGCATAAACCATCCTCTCCTCTGACTTGCCCTTCCTACAGCTTCTATTCCTTTTTGGAATCTTCCTTTTTTTATTAGCCTTGTAGACTAGAAACTGTCACCTCCTTTTTCTATATAGCATTCCTCGTTAGTTACTAACTTATGTTTCGCAAATACCTTTCCATTTGAGTCTCATCTCTCCATGATTGACAGCACATTCCATCACTTCTTATCTCTTCACTATTGAAATAGCCCTTTTCAAGGCAGAATTAGAACTTCTGCTTGCTAGGTCCCACACTGGGTCTTTTAGCAACTCAAACCACACAGAACATATGTGCAGAGCTCAGACCTGGGGAAGAAGACAAACCTGCCAAGCCAGACTCATGGCCAGATGCTTCAGAATCTAGGAAGACTTGATTTCTAGAACATGAGTTCTTTTTATGTAAATGCAGTGCCTTTACATTTTGGTGCAGTTCCCGTTAATCTATTTTTAAAACAGTCTCCTTTTACCTGTGCTCTAAGTATACACATGTATAAACTTTTGTTACGTTCCTTAAATGGAAAGAGGATTTTGTGTGTGTGTGTGTGTGTGTGTGTGTTCCTTTGGTAAGTCTGTTTTTTTTTTTGTAATTGATGCTCAATATCGTAGGGGAAGAAATGTTGCTTTGTTCGTTGTCTCTGTTAGAACAGGAAGATACTGTGGAAGAGTTATCAAATTGTCCATCAGAACTTGTCCTCAGCATCTGCTGACCTTGTTTCTCTAGTTTGCTTTCTGATTTCTTGTGCAGCCATGGCCATTATCTGTGTTTTCCAAAACCCTTTCTTTTAAAACAAACAAACCATGGTCTCAGTTTTTCAGCCCAAGCTGCCCTGTAGCTCACTATGTAGCCCAGGTTACTCAAGAACTGGTGAAAATTCCCCTGCCTCAGCCTCCTGAGTACTGCAATTTCAGGCATGAATTACCATGCCACGTTGCAACAGTCAATTTAAAAACACGTTTACTGGTCCTGGGGGTGCATACCTTTAATTCCAGCTCTGAGGAGACCGAGGCAGGCAGATAGATCCCTGTAAGTTCAAGGCCAGCCTGGTTTACAAAGAAAGTTACAGGGCATCTGGGGTTGTTACATAGAGAAAGCCTGTCCTGAAAAACAAATACAAAAATAATAATAACAACAAAAATAAAAACCAAACAGAATAAAATAACTTGAATTACTGCAAAAGTAAACTGCCAGTCATCATACTGCCTCCTGTTCTCTGTCTAACCCAGCTCTACATGGTCACCAGTTTATTTTCTGTTCTGTATTTGTATCTCATCTGCACACTTGGTTGAAATAAAGTCACATGGTTTAATTGCTTTTCTGACTGATGTCTTTCTCTGAACATAGCAGTTCAAGATCCGTCTGTGTTGCTGCGTCTCTCAGCACCTCATCTTTCATGGTTAGTAATGTTCTGTTGTATATTCTGGGTTGTATTCACCCACTGTTCAGTTGATGGATATTTGTATTTTCTCTGCTTTCAGGCTCTGGGGAACCAGGCCTTTGTGAGTGTTGGCGTGCAAAGTTCTGTGTGAACAAGCTTTCATGTATCTAGGGTAGACACGCAGCGGAGGACTTGCTGTGCTGAAGTTAGTTGTGTCTCGTAGAAGAACCAGCAGACCATTTTGCGACAAAACTAAAGCTTTTTTGTGGTCGATCTGCGGCGTGAGAGTTCCCTAGGTCTAGTGTTTTCTTGTCTTTGCCAACACATCTTTAAAACACATAGTCATCCAGTCGATGTGAAATAGTCTCATTTTGTTTTTATTTGCCTCCCTGATAGGATCATCTTTTTATATGCTTGCTGGCTCTTTGTGTCTCTTTGGATAAGTGTCTATTTAGATCTCTTGGCCATTTTTTTTTATCGGATTCTTTGCCATTTTATTTTTGAAATCTAATTGTCTATTTTTCTGATGTAAAACTAGGACTATAATTCATTGTATTTGACTTTGTTGTTAGAAAATGTACTGAAGCAAGTAATCAAAATAAATAAAAAGTCAGGCGATGGTGGTGCATGCCTTTAATCCTAGCATTCAGGAGACAGAGGCAGGCAGATCTCTGTGAGTTTGAGGTCAGCCTGATCTACAAGAGCTACCTCCAGAACAGCTAAACTGTTACACAGAGAAACCCTGTCTTGGTGAAAAAAAAAAACCACCCCATTTTTGTAAAACTGTTTTTGATCAGGAGCATGTGTGTGTTGGTTTGTGCACTTACATGGGATGCCCACAGCGGCCAGAGGAAGGTATTATATTATCTGGGTTAGAGTTCCAGGTGATTTTGAGTTGCCTGCCAAGGGTGTTGGGAAGCACACTCTAGGACTCTGTAAGAGGAACACGTGCTATTAATTGCTGAGCCATCTTTCCAGCTCCCAGAGTAGAATTTGGATCACCCCAAAGCTATAGTGCTCAAATACAAAGGCTGCATTTGGAGTTAGGTTTCTTATCATTCCCTTAGAAAGACTTTCCACAGGACACATTCTGCCTTGGTCATCTTTGTCATTTTTTGTTTTTAAAGATCTTAGCCAAGATAATTCTTCCTGCTTTCCTAGTGTAAGAAGTTTTGAGGTATTATTACAAATGCATAGTTAGCCTTTCCCAAGTAGTGTGGTTTATTTTTGTTAAGTTTTGTTTTGTTTTTGAGTGTCTGACTCCGTAGCCAAGGCTAGCCTGGAACTTAGTCTGTTGCTCAGGCTGCCCTCAAACCTGAGTGTGTGTTTATAGGTTTGAGCCACCCAAAGTGAATTATAACGCAGTACTTTATCTTTTAAACAGTTGGCTACTTCCCTTTGTCATAGATTGATAAATATGCTTGTACTTTTAGCCAGCATGATATGCCACTTTTGGGGATGAATTTGAACTCACTATCAAGTCAGTAGCACTTCATTGTATTGTTGAGTCTGTTTCTAGAGGTCTCTTAAAATTATGCAGTGTGGGTTTTGGTGTGTGTATGTCTGTATATGTGTGTTTGTACATGTGGAGGTGAGAGGATAAAGTTCAATGTCATTGCTTAGCTGCCTCCACCACCACCACCACCACCTCCACCTCCACCTCCACCTCCACCTCCACCACCACCACCACCACCACCACCACCACCACCACCACCACCACCACCACCACCACCTTCTTCTTCTTCTTCTTCTTCTTCTTCTTCTTCTTCTTCTTCTTCTTCTTCTTCTTCTTCTTCTTCTTCTTCTTCTTCTTCCTCTTCCTCCTCCTCCTCCTCCTCCTCCTCCTCCTCTTCCTCTTCCTCTTCCTCCTCCTTTTCTTCCTTCTCCTCCTTCTTTCTTTTTTTCAAGACAGGGCTTCTCTTTGTAAAGCTCTGGCTGAGGAACTCCCTTTGTAAACCAGGCTGACCTTGAACTCACAGAGCGTTCTGGGATTAAAGGCAAAAGTCACCTTGGCTTGCTGTTTACTTTTTAGTAATAGAATTAACACAATGAAAACAGACTTGGTGCAGTTTGTCCTTCCACCTTGATTTGCAACCAGATCTCTTTGGCTCAGGAGCTACCAAGGATGGTTGACTAATGAGTTCCCAGGATGTACATGCCTGTCTCTTCCTCATATTGGGATTAAGGTGTGTGCCACAATACCTGGTTTTAGTCCATGGCTTCTGGGGATGGGATTTGGGTCTGCATAGTTGTCTGGCAAGCACTGTGCCGACTGGACTTTCTCCTAGTCCTGAGTCATACTCAGTATCATTTTGTTTATTTGGCCTTGGTAGCAACCCTCTTCACAGATCCTCGAGTCTTTCTTACCTTGCCATTTTCTCTGGTAAAATAATCCCCACGCCCACCCCCTCAAGTAACCAAATTGGTTATTGTTTTGACTTGCCAAGTCAACTCCAGAAGTGACTCTTAGATTAACCTTCCCTGTATTTCAGTCAGGGTTAATTCTGATCTTGGAAATGCACCATTCTTAGCAGATGACTTGATTTACTGATTAGCGATAAACAACTGGGAACTGTATACAGTCTGACAGAAACCAGATGTGTTTGGCAATTTGCAAGTGAGTGATAACCTCTGGGTTGTTTAAGTCTTTAGCTAAATAGAAGTTTTTCTGTTATATCACTTTTAGGATATATGAAGATATTTTATGCGGATAGAAACTTAAGGATCAAATTGTATTTTGAACTTTTATTTATTAAACTATGGGCTTTGAAGGTTTCCTGTGGCAGGAAAACAGCTTATTAGACCGTTAAGGGAGGATGGGAGATGGTGGCTCAGGAATTCCGGCCCTCGCTTTCTAAAGCAGACATGACACAGAGGCACAGATACCCTCTTTGGACTCTTTAGTGACCTCTGAGTCATTATGTGTGTGGTCAACTTAGCTATTGGAGAGAGAACGACTATTAGTAGTGCTTATTTCTGTACTGAGTACATGGCTGTCCTGCATTTCCCCTTTAATTATGACCAGGATACACACTTATAGAATGAATTTTTAGTAGTTGTTGGCAAGTTTTGCCAGCTATTACTTGTCACTTAAACGGAAAGTTATTTTTCCTTCATTCAGTAAACAGAGTTCATGCTGACTTAGTTCCCTCATCTTACCTCTGTGAAACGTCTGTGGAGTAATTTGCAAGACAAACTCATTGTGAGGGGACCTGCAAGAGAAGGTACTTGTTCCCAGGACCTACTGTATCTTGTCCCCAGGACCTACAGTATCTTGTTCCATGAAGGGACTCTCCACCATGACCTGCACTCAGGATCTGAGGGCTCCTTCCTGCTCAGAATTAGAAAGAAAGTCTGAGTCCATTTAGCACTATAGGTCTCTTATCCTTTTCTGTCTTCTCTCCGCTCCCTTCTCCTTGTCCTCCTACTGTCCCAATCCTAGATCCCTAAGGGAGACTGCTTTCTAATGAGCCATTTTCAGTGCTTTTCAGAAACAAGACTTAGTGTGCCGTTATATCGGCCTCAAACAGAATAGTAGGTGAACTGTAGCGCAAAAATTAGCTCAGGACCAGCCTTTTTATTTATCTCTTATTGGTCTTAAGAAGACACTGTTTTTAGGATACACCTTAAGGAACATTCTCTTAGAACACATAGTTTACTCTCAAAGGTTTTAGTAGGCTCTCGATGATTTGTATCATGTAAATAAACTCTTGAGTCTGAGTAAGCTTAATGCGCATTTAAACTTTTGGGCTTGACTTGTTTTCCAGAGTTCTGTGGTAAAGAAACTCTCAAAAAATGCTTTTGTGGCCAAAACAATCCAACTCTTCTCTCTTTGCGTTATTCTTTGTGAGCTTTTAATTTGTATCTGCCTGGTTGCCCTCTGCATTGAAGTCTATGGATGTTTGTCTCTAACTCTTCCTTGCTGCTAGTTGCCCTCTATTGAAGTCTATGGATATGTGCCTCTGACTGTTCCTTGCTACTGGTTGCCCTCCACATTGAAGTCTATGGTTGTATGCCTCTGACTGTTCCTTGCTGCTCTTCCGGTGTCTCTCATACAGAGCAACTGTCTATAAAAAATGCTTTGTTCTACATGCTGCTGAACTTCACCATGCAGAAGCCTGCAGGGAGCAGGAAGGCGTGTCTGGGCTTCAGGCTAATAAGTCTCATTTGTTACTAACTCTCTTGTTACTTCCTTCCATGCCCACCCTTGATGAGAGCAGACCAAAGCCGACCTACTCAAAATCTTAGAAATATCAGAAATAGAGAAACGGCTGTGCTTGAAGCTCAGAAACACCATGTAGTGTTCTCAGGGCCAAGTCACACCACTTGGTATTGTCCTTAGATACACTCGGTGTTATGTTTGGTTAGGAGGTAGAGAACTGCTAATGAGACATGCTCCTTTCTCAAGCTCGCAGTCTGTGGATTCAGTTTGTCGGGACTCTAATCCTTGCCCACCCCTTAACCAATGACTTTCTGAAAGTAGCTTTCCCTTTCCAAGCTTGAGGCTCCTTCTCTGACAATGGGAATAAAATCGAACTCTCCTTACAAGGGCAGGTTTACATGCAGAAGTGTATGTGGCATGCCTGGCCTCCTGCCCGACACAATATGTATTCAATAACGTTAATGATGATCATTATTACCAATTGGGGCTTAACTGCCACAGACTGAAAAGCAGTTTCTAGTGTGTGTAAAGAAATAGTTTAGAAACATGTTGATTAGAACAAATATTTGTTCTTCTTTCCCTGTGCTTGGAGTGGGTGGTTGGTTGGTGGCCATCATTTTCCTGGTTCACCGACTAAAGCCCTTAGCAGGGGATCTGTATCAGGTCCTCGTTTCCACGCTCCACGCTGGATCACAGAAGGGAGGTAGTTCGTAGTCTCACCTCCAGGTGGAAAGGAAGTGAGCCATTCTTAAGTACTATTAAGAAGGAATCAATGAAGATGAAGCAGGTTTATCAGTTCAGAGAAAGGAAAGCAGTACCTGCTTCTCTTTGATAGGTGAGGCCAGCAGCTCAGTGTTGTGGTGCCAAGCAGTCTCCAGAGCTACTCCTTTAAGCTCTCTTCTGACCTCTGTATGCCCTTACACACTCCTGTACACACACTTAATAAATGTAATAGAAGTCAAATAGGGCCAGTGAGATGACTTACTGGGTAAGGGCACGGGTTGCTAAAGCCTGGTGACCCGAGTTTGATCCTTGGGACTTATGTAATAGCAGGAAAGAACCTGCGACTTCGACAAGCCTTTCTCTTATCTTCACAGGTACAGTGGCAGTAGCACCTCATTGCCAATGAGCAAACACAAACAAAGCCACTAGTCTTTATTTATTTATTTATTTATCTATCTATCTATTTATTTATTTATTCATTCATCCATTCATTCATTTATTTATTTATTTTTATGTTGTATTAGGGATTGGAGAGATGACTTAGCTGTTAAGAGCATGTACTGCTCTTGAAGTGGACCTAGATTTGGGTTCCCAGCACATTGGAAAGCTCACAACCACCTTTAACTCCAGAAAGATGTGACGCCCTCTTTTGGACTCTGTGTGTGCTTGTTTTCATGTGACTATACCCCCACACAGATGAACATGTGTATGCAGAATAAAAATAAATCTTAGAAATTCAAATAGTATGGGATGATATAAATTAAGCTTTCTTTTGTCTCTAATGATTAAACTGAAAAAAAAATCATCACTTTTGAAAGGTTTTAAAAAAACAGAAAATGAAAAGATGGATCTGGGGCTTGTGAGGTGGCTTAGGAGGTAAGGGGTTTCCTGCCAAGCTTTCTGACCTGAGTTTGATTCCTGGAACCCACATAATAGAGGAGAACTGACACCTCCAAGTTGTTCTCTGATGCACACACCACACACACACACACACACACACACACACACACACACACACACACACACACACACACACACCTAAACAAAGGAAAGCAAACAAGCTGCAACTGAGTAGTATATTGGAGGGCAGATGCATCCCCCCAGTTTCTGGGTAAATGGTACATGTGTCTAGAAGTTTTTTCTAAACCTTTAGCTTCTTCTCTTCTTTGCTTCTTAAAACACAAATGGGATCTACTCTTTTTTTTCTCATTTTTTTATTAAAAATTTCCATCTCCTCCCCTCCTCCTCCCCCTTCCCTCCCCTCCCTTCCACCCATACCCCCACTCCACCCCTCTCCAAAGACAAAGAGCCATCAGGGTTCCCTTCACTATGTTAAGTCCAAGGTCCTCCCAGCTCCCCCTAGTGGGACAGATCTAACGGGAGACCACCAAGTCCAGTCGGAATGGGACTGATGGAACAGGGGACCAAACCGGACTCTCTGAATGTGGCTGATGGTGGAGGAGGACTGAGAAACCAAGGACAATGGCAATGAACATGAACTCTACAGCATGGACTTAGGGGGATCTACTCTTCAATACTTTGTTCTATCGTACTTCATATACAGACCAATTCAAGTTATTCCTTGGGGATTTATTTTATAAACATGTTTCAGCTGTGTTCAGCTTCTCATTGCTGGGACAAAATACTGGAGAGAATCAGCTTCAAGGAGAAAAGGTTTATTTTGACTTATAGTTTTAGTTCATAGTTACTTTTCCTTATTGCACTTGTGCCTGTGGGGTAGAGCATCGGAACAGATGTTCATGATAAGTGGAGGAAGCTACTTGCTTCACGACTGCCAGGTAGTAAAGGTAGAGGGGAGACAGGGAAGGAAAGAGGGAGAGACTGCCAGAAGGGGAGAGAGAGATGAAGAGATGGGCAGAAGGAAAAAATGGGGAGAAGGAAAGAGAGAGATGGAGATAAGGAAAGAGAGATGGAGAGAAGGAAAGAGAGAGGAAGAGAAGGAAAGGGGGAGAGGGGATAGAGAAAACAAAAGCATGTATGAACGTGTGACCTTAGTAACTCCCACAAGTGTGATCTATCACACTTGTGATAGGAAGCACCTTCTGAAAGAAAGGGCTTAATTTCACAATGACTCTAAGGGTACAGTCCATCATTGGGGAAAGGAATGCTGACAGGAGATTCCATGGACCAACTAGCAGAGAGAGACTGTGCCTGAAAGCAGGGTCAGTTATAGCTCTCATGCATTGATCCTTAGTGACCCATTTCTTCCATCTATGACCCCATATCTTCCATCTATGAGCTATCCTTATGATTCCACAATCTTCCCAAATAGTACTAGTTGGTGGGAATCAAGTGTTCAGCCTTCTGCAGGCTTCATATCTAAACCATAACATCCTGTAGTTTGACTTACACTTAATAACTCCACCACCACTTACAGTGCTGAGTACCAGTGTCCATTTATTTAAGCCATCTTTCTCCAAAGGCTATATAAGCTTTCTAGTTCTTCTTTCCTTGTTAATCATCAAAGTAAATTTTAATATATATGTATGTATATGTTTATGTTTGAATTCATATATGTGTCATGTGTTAGATGTGTGATATGAGTGTCCCAAAGAATATTTCAATGTTTGGTTGCTGTTCCTACCTTGCCTTGCAATGTGGATGGCAGTGAGGGAGTAACAGTCACAGGTTTTCCTCATTGCTGTGCTTATATTAAATATGTCATATTTAAAAATGTTTTCCAACTTGAGAGGAAAATGTAAGAATTATTTCACTTTTCAAAAATATTTAATAAGATCCATGTATATCAGTGTAAACGTGTAACATCAGAAATCAAAATGCAAAATTGTGCACCTATTGGAAGGAAACAGGCATGTTTCTTTCCAGTCATGGAAGAGGGGAAGTATCTTAGTTGTGAGTCGCAATTCTAAGGCAAAATTGGGGCAAAAAAGGAGAAAAAGTTTACCAGTATGATGCCTTAGAAATAGAAAAGTGTCATGAAAATTGATTTCCCTCCCCCCAAAAAAGTTGAGAAATATGTTGTGACCCCTGTCATAGATATATTATTATTGCCTCCACGAGTATTAAGTAGCCCAATAGAATAATTGAAAGACAGAAAAAGAAAACAAAACTTCAGAAGTAAACATGGAAAATTCCAAGTTATGATAAGAAGAGCTTACATGTATCTGTCACTGGGGTCCCATTTTCCACCAGATTGTCAAGAAGGAGTCCAAAGGGGTGGTGCCCATCTAGGGCAAGGTTAGTGCACCACACTCCCAGGTCCTGTTCCTTGGGGTGTACAGTGATGCTCCCGTTCAGGAGTCTAACGGTGCACAAGGGCAATTCAAGAATCAGTCTTTGACTCAACAGTCCCACTGCTTTATGCTTGATACCAAAGGAAACCTGAGAAAAAAGTCACACAAACTCTCTCTCTCTCTCTCTCTCTCTCTCTCTCTCTCTCTCTCTCTCTCTCTCTCTCTCTCTCTCTCTCTCCCACACACACACACACACACACACTCACTCACTCACTCACTCACTGGAGCCCTACTTGTAATAGTGAAAGCCTTTAAATGATGCTGTATACGTTCCATCCAGCTTCCCTGCATTTACAGGTTCCCCAACCTGATCTGAGCTGTGATCTCTGGCTGGCAGTACTGTAACTGTCCCCTCGCCTTTGTTACTACCTGTTCTCCCGTGTTCCCCAGCATTCCCATGCTGCCTGGTAAGCACTTGCGTGTTTTTGATTTGATTAAATGTAGTATTTATCTTTTCTTTTTTGTTGTTTCTTTCACTAGAAAATGCGTCAGATGCAGATTTGTGGCTCCTGAACAGCTGTACTGTGAAAAACCCGGCTGAAGACCACTTCCGAAACTCAATCAAGTAAGGAGGCGGTCCCCATGCTTTTCTTTTCAGATAACCAAGGGAGGAACTAGTATCAGCCCGTGTTAGCTCCGAAGCCTTTACTTTTAGCAAGCATGTAGTTATTTGAGTGCACGTGCTGCAGTGTGCACATGAGGCCCGAGGACAGTCGCTGACAGTCGCTGGAGTCGGTTGCCTCCTTCTACTGTGAGGGTCTTGGGACTGAGTTCAGGCTGTCAGTCTTGGTGGCAAGTGCCTTACCCCACTGAGTCCTCTCACTATCTACAGATAAGCTTTTGAAAGATTTCTTATGTTACTCTGATTTCTCTTCAGCTCATATAAATCTTTTACCTTTTACTGAATGATTCGTCATATTATTAAATATTTGAGTATATAACTAAAAGTTTGAGTTGGACTTTAAGCAGTTTTTAAATAAAAACACTTTATTCTAATTAACTCACAAATAAAAACATCCCAGCTGGATTAAGGAAGCCACTGAAACATTATCCAGTGGGACTTTTAAGCTGCTATTTTTTGGGTTTATCTGATGAACAGTGTTTTACTGAGGAGTTTCATAATGCATTTTGGACGTTTGTGAAGCTAATTTGTCTGGTCTGTGTGTTCTTCTCAGAGGATGTGGGCATTTCTGGTGAAACTGCTTGCCATAGCCGTCTTTGCCTCCCATTAGCCATGCTCTCAGTGGTGCGGTGTGTGCCAGGAGCTCCAGTAGGCACTGGTACATGAGTCCTTGCTGTTTAGGTTGTTTCCTCACTGTGTCCTTGGAGCCCTCATTGTATAAATTATTTCCTCCTGGCCTTTCAGCCTCTCAGCCTCCATTGGCTCATTTCCATTGCCGTTTAACATGCTCAGCTCTAATCAGTCCCAGATGTCTGTTACCTATTTTCCATTGCCTTGCCAGCCAGGCCTTTTCTTAGCTTTGCTTCTATTATTTATTTATTAAATATTTATTTTTAATTTATATGTGTGCACTTATGTGTGCCCGTGTGTGCCAGGTACGTGCAGGTTGAGTCGAAGGTGACAGTTTAACTCAAAAGGAACAGAAAAATTTTTGTGTCACAGCAGAGGTAGCAAGGCTGCATGGAGCAGGGACGGAGGGCTACCTACACCATAGCAGAGGATGCTACTGTTCATTTCCAGAAACTTCTCTCCCTCTCTCTCTCTCTCTCTCTCTCTCTCTCTCTCTCTCTCTCTCTCTCTCTCTCCCCCCTCTCTCTCTCTCTCTCCCTCCCTCCCTCAGTGAGAAATCTGTCATATTCACAACATTGTCTATAGGACAGTTAAAATTTATACAAAACAGTTTAGCACTACTGAGGCCCACGCTTGCAGTCTGGGGAAGATGGTCTGTGATACAGATCAGTCTATCTTCAGATATAGCCCAGCGGTAGAGCATGTGTGAGTGGAGCCCTGACTTCACCCCACAGCATCACCAGAACAACACACAGGCCAGACCCCGCCCCCCCCCAAAAAAACATAAGGAAAGATTGAAAGGAAAAGAAGAAAGAAAACCCCCATGCAATTTTCCCCGGTGGTTTTGCTATCGAGTATTTTTTATTGTGCAGTTCTTTGGTGAATGAGCCTCAATGTCAGTGTGACATGTGGTGAAGCGCCACTAATCACAGAAGGAAACTTGTTCTTACAGCTCTGCAGAGCTAGGAGCTGCAAGCAGAGCTCCCTTAATGGACCATTCTTCTTGATCGAAAGAAAGATGAAAAGTAGTGTTTTATATGATTGAGTATTTGTTAATGGCTTTAAAGGCTTTTGATCCTTCTATACCAGGTGTTACTAAAGTAACACTTCAACTAATGTTTGATTTGTTTCTAGAGTAAATATAAAATCAGGTAACATATCGAAAGCAATTTACACCGAGAACCTATCAGGTACAAGTGACATGTATATACATGAAGACTTTTGTCGAGTGTTTCACTTTATGTTCATGCCTTCCTACTTATTGCCATCTCCTAACAAGAAGAGAGAAATATGTCCAATTTGTGACCCTTATATAGTCATACATTATTACATGTATGTAATAAAAATGTAATTACTATAGTACACATTTATCTGCCCTCATCCTGTGAATCCATCTCTTGTATGTATTTTATGTTACTTTATGCTTTTCAATAGAATGAGATACTTGTTCATCCTGTGGTGGCCAGTCCTTTCTATTAGACATCAAAGTCTTTTTTCTTCCTTGGATCACTTATCCATAGCAATTGCTTTGCTTTATCAGTGCTTACAAATAAATTCCCTCTGGCGTGGGGATAGAACCCGCTCTACCACTGAGCTCCACCGCAGGGCTTGGAGCTTGCCATGCCCGTGTTCTACACAGAGCTCTGTTCTGGCCTGTCATTCATTCTTACTTGTCATGCCTCTGAGCGTCTGCTTTTGTTCCCATCCAGTGTATTCTTGGTTTCTAGTCACTGTTTGCCTTTAACTGTCTATTGTCCATCACTTCATTTTGCCTCTTGAACCATGAATTAGAACCATCCACCTCATTAGAAAAGGATATCAGGAACAAAGGTGAGTGACAGGGGTTTGCGTTTTTCATGAGATTGATACAATTCTCATTTATGATCCAGCAGTTGTGTGTTTAACGACAGCTGTGGTCTCGCTCTTTCTTTAATGTTCCTGAGGTTTTATGGTAGATCATTGATCAGATTGATGAAGTCATAGCAGCTTTATGTAACAAAAATAGAAGTGAATCTGACTTTCTGGACTGGCCTCGAACTTTGAACTCTTGTTCTTGGCTGATCTAGCTCAGATAAAAACTGCTAGGGGTCTGTGTTTCACGATGCTGCCTGGTGGATCACTCTGTTTCTTCTTGTGCATCTCAGTATCCAGTTACTGTTTGATTCATTATTCCATTGTGGTTTAAACAATATGACCTTTAACTTGAGAAACCCTTGAGTAAATGAAAAAGATCAAAAGTTTGAAAAAAAATGCTCTTAATGAGTGTATCAAATCAGAAAAGCCTCTGGCTTCTGCTTTTTCAGAAGTGTGGTGTCTTTCTCGTGCCACCTAAAGGAGGTCATGCAGAGGCTGGTAAAAATAAACACATCGTGTGTGTTCCATGTAAAGACAGGAAGAGCAGCCAGCATTCTTTGATCATGGATTGATGACCTCTGTTTGACCTTGTACATTATTACCCAAATGGGCATGGTGGTCACTCGATAAAGCAGACAGACAAGAGTCATTCCATTTTGAATCACCCTTGCCCAGAGTAACATATGATAATGCTGACAGGGTGGCTTAGATAGCCAAGGAAAATGACTCGCATGAATAGTTAAAAAAATGCACACACACACACACACACACACACACACACACACATATAGACACGGCAGGAAAGGTGGGCCTGAAGTACTGGCTACCTGCTTTGTGTGATGTCTTTTCTCTACAGGGAATCCCTTGTACAATGTTTTGCCAAGCAGAGTAACAAATGGCTTTACTCTCAGCCCTACTGTGGAAATAGTGTTTGTTTTACGTGGATTTATCTCTGAGTTCTTTATACATTGACAGAGGAACAAGAGTACTATTTCAGCCAGAATACATGAAGTAAATTGATTCAAAGAATAAGCTGAGCTGCTAGGAATAGACAAGGTCTTGTTTTCTCAATTATTAATCACCCTGTTTAAAAGAAAGTGAAAAACTCAACTGATTATGTTGTTAATTAGCTTCACTAATATTTTTAGCTATAATTGCCTTGGTTAATTTTCATTTTCATTTAATTTAAATGAAAAAAAATTGATAGAAAATAAAAGCACACTGGGCCTCATTTGACTTTTTGTAAGAAACTGGTTAGGTAATTCACATTGTTTTCACGCACACACACACACACACACACACACACACACACATATGAGGAGGAAGGAAGGGGGAGAATGTTTGTGTGAGAATGTGAGCATGCGCAGACTACAGCATGCTTGTGGAGGTCAGAGGACAGCCTTCAACTGCCTGTCCTTGTATTGCCACATTGTTGGGGACAGGGTGTCCTTACCTGTGCTTAAGCTAGGTTGACCTCTGTCACTTTCTTGCCCCTATCTCTCATTTCCTATATTGCAGCAGGGGTACAGGTGCTTGCCCTTCTGCATGGCTTCTAGGGATCCGACCCTAGGTCACTAGGCCTAGCATAAGCATTTTTACTCACTGAGCCTTCTCCCCAGCCCACATTTGGGTTTCACTTACCTACTTGAGTGGCTTGAACTGATCTCAGTTTTATGTTGTCTGAAGTGTAAGGAGCAGGTGGCACGAATCCCTGTGCAATCTTGTTGCTTCACCCGTCTTGCACACCAGTTTTTTGTGATGAAGTCAGTTGGGGTATTGGCCTGTGTGGCTTTACGCATTGTCTAGTAAGGTGATGCTTTCTCTACTCTCTGCTCACTGTGGGTCGCTCTCCCATTCTCCACCCGTTTCCATCATTTTGGGACTGCAACAGACTGGCTCCTTCCGTGTCTTTTTCCAGACCCTACCTTTCTTTCCACGGTCTGGACTAGTGTGCTTCTTGAACATTTCCATGTCGGTGACCACAGTTACCTGAGTTCACCATACCAGGGTCTCCAGTTGTCCACCATGCTTAAGCCTTTAATCTGTCTGCCTCAGCTTCATGGATTATTGGGTACTCTTTCTATATGCTGCTGTTGCTACTACTATTTACTAGTTTTGTTTGGTGACATCATCTGGACGTTTTTTTGGTTCCCTTTCCTTCCTGCCTGCCCTTCAGCCCGTTTCTCCTCTTTCCAGCCCAGGTCTGTCGCTCTTTACTTACTCATGTGATCAGTGTTCCTTTGGAATCAGTATCAGTATGCTCCCATGTTCTACCTGATTCCTTGTGAGCTGGTATCTGAATTTACTCTGTTCTATCCTGAGGATCTTCTGCTTTAGTATAATAGAAACCTTTTAAAGTTGTTCACTGAGCTGGCTTCTGTTCTGCTTCATCATTTGGCCTTCTTAAAATCCCTTTAATGTTCCTTACCCTGCAGCTATGCTATCAAAACATAATTTCTCAGCATGAAATATTTTTTGTGTGTTTGCTCCTTGCCTGCCTCTCCTACCTCCATTCTTGTCATTCCCCCTTCTTCCAAACTGTAAGCTTTGCAAGCACACTCCCCACCTCTAGCTCTCACCTCCATCCCAAAGCCTCAGCTTTTCCCCCAGATGCACAGACTTGCTGTGTCCCCCTCACCTCCCACCCATGCTAATCTTGCATGGCAGATAGTTTATTTTCGTAGCTTATGTCAAAAGTAATAAGGTCTGTGAGGTCATTTCCCTTCTAGCCTAGCCCTTTCACAGCCAACTACTGCTTGATTCTGAACAAATATCTATTGCTGCACATTGCACTTATTTTGTTACTTGTTTACATATTTTTATTTACTTAATTACATATTGTGAGTTTTGAGGTTAATGATTAAACTCAGATAAATTCTCTCTCTCACATGCGTATGCACAAACATATGTGTGCATGCGTGTGCACCCCCCATGCTGGTCGTCAGCCTTTACTCTTCTGCCTCAACTGTGTGGAGTACTGAGAACTTTTTTTATATGCTCCTGTTGCCATTACTGTTTACTAGTTTTGTTTAATGGCATCATCTGGAAGTTTCTTTGGTTCCTGTTTCCTTCCTACCTTTCAGCCCATTTCTTCTATACACACAGTGTATACACACTGTATATGTGTGTATGTGTGTATAGATAATCCTGAGGTTGACATTAGGTATTTTCCACAATTTTTCTCCATTGCCCTCCATCTTATATTTTGAGACGGAGTCGCTAACTAAACTGTAGCTTACTGATTTGGTTAGACTGAGTGGCCATGAGGCCTCAGGTCCCCTTCTATTTCTGTCTCCACAGTACTTGATTATAGGCACACACCGCCATGCACAACTTTTTAAACTAGAGTTCTAAGGATTGAATTCAGCTTCTCAGCCATTGCCCCAGCTTAAGAAGGCTCTTCTGCATGGTCTTTGACTCTCAGACTGTATTGTATGATTATCTTTTTCCATTCATAGAGTAAGGTACTTATGGACTCTTTAAACATGGTCCCCCAAGGTTACTATGGGTTCCATTTTAAAGGCATGGTGTATTTTTAAAAATAGGTGAGAGAACATACTAATTTTCAAATATTGCATTGAGGACTCTCTTTTAAGAATTGCTGACTTTCTTATAGGCTAGGAAGGGACCTGCCTCTCTTTTCCTGAAGAGGTGACAGCCAGTTTTTGCCATAGTTGTTCTTTGTTTTTTTTCCTGAGGGACAATATTGAGAACACCTGTGCCTTGGAGTCACCTGGCCATGTTGGTAGCTCTGGGCTGTGGATTTCACTATCTTCTTTTCTACCAAACTAAACCAGCCAGGAGCATCAGTATTGTACTCCTGGGTTGTGTTCTGTCAGAGAGAAGGAAACATGGTGTTTTGCCTTGAGCTCGAGGCACAATGATTAGTTCTCACTTAATACATATTTGTTTAATTTGCCTGAATTCTCTTTTCACTTTGGGGAAGGAGCAGAGCCCTTCCTTCTGCTGTCACTCCTCAGCAGCTCATTGTTAATATCTTAGTCAAGCGGATTGTCATTTACAAGTTGTTTGGTTTCTTTTGTTTGTTTGTTTTTGTTTTTTGTTTTGAGATGGTTGCTCTGTGTGATCCTGGTTGCTCTGGAACTTAATCTTTAAGTTCCAGCTGGCCTAAAACTCAGAGATCCTCTTGCCTCTGCCTCCCAAGTGCTGGTATTAAAGGCATGGGCCACCACCAAACCTGTTGTGTAACTATTAACATTACAGCATTATCTTACATTTGAGCTTCCAATCATTTATAGTTTCTGTGAATGAGCAAAAGCCACCAGAACTCACCAAACTGAGAGCAGAAGACATATGAGGAAATGGTTGTGTTGGGAAAGTTAAGTTCGTGTATTAGGGCCTAGGATGCCGAGACACAGCTGTATAAGGAAAGAGAGACTGCCATTCTGATTTCTGAGGTGCCCAGGTCTATTGCAGATGTGCTGCTATCTAGTTACTGAGGAAGTTTTCATTGAGTTGAATCCAAAGTTGATCTGATGAAGGCAGGTTTCTCTGGTAAGTTGTTGATGGGTTAGCTGTAGTTCCCTCTGCCTTGTGTGGCAGTTATTTATATGTCACAGTGTGTGTAGTCTACTCTCTGTTGTTGTGGGCCTTCCTGACCTTCCCACCACCTTCAGCTACTTTGGAATTGAGGGTACCATTGGAGGAATGAGCTTTCTATGAACATTAAATGAAGCTTAATTTTCTTTTTCTCTTGAAAGTGAGGACTAAGAGTTATGGGTGTGTAGGACAGCCCTTACATTGCTTGTCCTGTAAGCATGGAACATAGAGATGCATGGAGGGGCAGAAGAGAATCATCTTATTATGTATTCCAGTGAGAAATTTGATAGAAAAGAGCCTAGGAAATGTATTTGAATTCATGGTTGACTTTTTAAAGGAATAGAAACAAAAGGAACTCATGGTTAGATTAGTCATTGAACTTGCAAATAAGGAACAGAAAAGCACTTGAGAGGGAGCAAATCACTTTAAAATGCAAAGCTGGGTTGTGGAGTTATCTCAAGTCTTTTGGAGAATAGTACTTTGCATATTTCATGATTACTGTCACATCAACAGTTGCTTTGTTTCTGCCATTCTGTGCAAGAGAGTGAGTGAAAGAGGTCAGTGTATTCTGAATGGCAACAGCTGGCTGATAGTGCTGAATTCTTACATAATTAAATATATGTGTTGGCCGTTGTCCTAACAGCTCTGTAGGTGGAGGCTCTGGAAGGCATGCAGAAACTTGCTGTAGCAAGATCAGAGAGGAACATGCTCTAAGCCCGTCCTCTCAGCTGAGAGTGATTTCCTATTGTTTTGGTTTGAATGACATTCTCCTTGATCTTGTGTGTTTGTAAACAGCCCACAAAAGACGACTCTTCTTTTTCTCCCTATTGTGTCAAGTATGACAAATGTAATTTTTCTTAATTTTTCCACAGAGTTGTTGAATAACTGATAATAAACAAAAGAAAAGAAAAGCCCTTTTCCACTTAGCTCATGCTACCCAAATATGAAATATTTATAGTTTTGGGTGTTCTCTGGGCCACACAAATGAGTTGCTTAGACTGGAGAGTGCATTGAGGTACAGTCTTCTGTGATTTAGGGAAACCGGCTAGGGTGCTAGTGGAGGGAAGATGCAATCTTCAGGCAATATGCAGCCTAGCTTTTGGCTAGTGAATGCTTTATGACTTTGTGGTACTAACTGTGATGTGAGTCTTCCACAGAGTTTTTTCCCCTTTGTAACTTTATGTGGAGGCCCTGATGTAGCTTTGGAGACAAGATGGGAGCTTGACGAATAAATATTGGAAGGTGGATGTAAGCACAGTCCAGCACAGATTGTAGATTGTGTGTCCCCCCCTTATGGGTATCTCTGTACTGTAGCATTCTTCTTGCCTGAATTCCCCTTCAGTCCTCCGGGGCAGCCACCGTCAGGGCCGCAGGCAGTAGGTGATGGTGATCCTTGAGCAAATGAGTGCACCGCCTTGTCTGTTTGCTTCTCTGGACGTTTATCTTCCTGACCCCTCCACCTCTGCCTCTGTCGGGCTAATATCTTCCTCCATGGATTTTCAAAGACCCTTTCTGTATATCTCTTTCTTATTAGATTGTATTACTTTGCACTTAGCTTCAGAAAATGTCATAGAAAACCTAATAAATAGAGGCTTAAATAAGATAGGGGATTTATTTTTCTGATCTGATGCCAGTTCCACAGTTACCATGTTGTTAGTTTGGTTTCACAATTGAGGCTAGGAGGGACTGAAGAGTTTAAATTACTAGTGGCCCTTTTCTGATGGTGTCAAACAGTTGTGACTTCCCAGCCACCACATGTGTCTCCCCAAAAGTAGGAAGAGGAGTATGCCAACTGAGACTTCCTCTTTCTTTTTCAAAGGTACTTTCTAGAAAGTTCTACTCAAAACCAGAGTTTGCCTCTCTTGTCTGTGCCTTTATCAGAGAACTACCTGCATGTGAAAGAGGCTGAAAAATTCAGTGTATTTCCCTTTCTTCTGGATGTAGTCCACTGTTGTCAACAGAATAAGGGCTGTGCAAGAAAAGAACTAGAGATTGTTCACTGGGGGTTGACTTGATGACCCTACCACAGGGAGTAAACTCAGCAGTAAGGCACACATTTTCTTTATCTTTCTACCATTTGCCAGGACTGGTATTTAGAGGAGGTCTTTAGAATATTTGCAAGCAGACCTTTCTGTTCTTACCTGTACTCAGACTATTTAAGAAATAACACAGTTGCTTGCATTTTAGAGCTTTCCCTCACTCTGTTTATCCAATAGCAAAACACAAAGGAGATGCTCATGGCTCTGATGTTGCAGAATGCATTAAAAAATATTGGGACTTGTACATGTTTTCTACTCTTAAAACCTACATGGCCATATATGAAAAGGATTCTATAAGGAAGGTGTGTATGTAACTCTCTGAGACTGAACTCTGTCATACAATCTTTGTAACCATGGCTTAGACACCAGAAAATTCAAAAGAATTTGGATGGCAAACAGGAGCAGAATTTAGATTGTAGAGGAAACAGGTTATGTGGGCATTAAATTCATTTTATAATTAAATATTAGAAAACAGTATTTTGTATAATTCTAAAAATAAGTTATAGCTGAGAACAATGCTTCCTTTCATAAGATAAAAAGGTAAGGTTAGATTTAAGAGTGGAGATTTAGAAAAAACATTGTAATCTTCCCCAGGGTGTGACTTGCTGTAGTTTGCTGTCCTTGGATCCTGTCTGAGGGAAGCTAGGAGACTTCAATTCTGATCTCTCGTTCACCCTCACTGTTGGCCTTCGGTGGCCTTGGTTGGGAGCTACTGGGCGGGTGGGACTCAGGGTCTCTGATTTCCTTGGTCCAGCCTACTCTTTCAGTGTCACTACAGGAAGAAAGATAATGATGACATCACACAGAAATTGTTTTGGGAAAAATACAAATGAAAGTGATGTCAAAGACCTTTTTAACCGTATGGTTTAGAAGTCAGCAGCGCATCGCTTGTGCCAACTAGCCAGTGTGTGTTCACTTATACACTTTTTGTTTTCTACAAGAGGGATATGGTAAAATTGAAAGGTTTAATATGGTGCCTTCTTGAAGTGGCTGTCAGTATTTTATAATAGTTAAGGAAAAGGCATGCTTTTCTTTAAATGAGAGTATGATTTGGGTCAATGTACAGTGTTTGGGTCATTCATAGTTGAAACTAACTCACTCTTGCACTATTCAATTTTACCTCTTTAATAACATAGGATTTTCTATTATCAGAATAAATTTTAAAAGTAGCAATTATCAAATCCTGAGAGTAAAACTGGTACATATCGCATTAACAGTTCTGAGAAACTTTGCAATTTTCTCATTCTTCTGGGCAGCAAACAATTTATTTGTCTCGTCATTTCAGATTGTCAAATAAAGAAGATTTTGAAACATGCCACCTCGTTGATCAGCTGGAGTAGTGTTGATTCTAATCAGGACTTTTAGAATCCAGGATGATTGAGGGCAGTGATACCCTGAGATGTTTCTGAATCCCTCCACTGTCCCACTACTTAAGTGACTAAGGTGTTAAAAAAGCCACCAAGATTCTGAGTCCTGTAAAGAAAAGGCACTGTATAGATTGAGTTGGCAGAGGTCTTATCATGGTCCTCAAAGCGATGAAGGAGAGGTTAAAAATCCTAGAATCTGGGTGGTTGTGGGGTGGGATTCTTTGTTATCTATCCTATAGACGTGGACAGTGCTTCTGAACTTCTACAGACTTCAACATTATTTTATTTGTATCTTGAAGTATACTTTTAAGAGAAGCCCATGACTGCCTTAATCACTGCAATAGTATATATGCATCAGTTAATACAGTCCTCAAAGTGTAATAAAAGGAAACAGAAATAAGGCTTGATAATGTGTCTTTCTAGATAGAAGTGCTTAGCCAGACTTACTGAAAGGGCCTGTGGATAGCGTTACAGTGAGTGTTGGAGTAATAACTACAGCCTGATACTTGTGTACCTAAGAGCTTATACAGCAAGAACAGAAGTGCCCCAAGGCCCCATATACTTTCCCCAAATTTATGACACTTCTTAATAAGACATTGTAACTGGAAGCTGAACGAGAAACACATTGTAGAATTAAACACATGCAGAAATTAAACTGGACTCTAATGAGAGATTGTAGTCCTGGTCGGGGAACATTTGCAACTTACATACCACATGTGGGATTCTTTGTAGAGAGGTCTGAACTGTGGAAGACTAAGCCCTGCAGCTCCTGCACAAAATAGCAGGTGCATCTGGCACTCAGTATCACAGCCAAAGAGCGTGAAGAGACTATTCTTCTTGGTGATTGAAATTTCTACATGGCCTGCAGAAGTCCAGGTGTGATTAGGGCAGAAATGAAGAATAAAACCAGTAAAGTAAGTACGTGCACTCAGGCACAGTAACCACAGTTACGTATGCACACGTGTACATCATGTGTGTACACGTACATACATGTACACATATATGTGTGTGTATGTATATGACACTGTAACTCATCCACAAGCTCTTTCATTTATGCTTGAGCATTTTTGCCATGAAATTGTGCTAGTTACACATTGCTTTCCCCCACCCTTTAGTAGCATATATATAGTTCTAGAATATAAATAAGTGATATTGAAGAACTGCTTAAGTTCAACATCTTGTTAAAAAGATCTAAAAGATATGAACAAATAGTTTGTGGAAGAGAAGGTGCTAGTGGTAAATAAATAAGAAATTTTCTTAAAATATGTATTAGCTAGCAGTCAGGGATTAAAATAAGTTACTAATTAATTGAGATTCTTTTTAAGTTCACTAGAGTTTTAGAAAAGCAGGGCCAGTCTCTTTGATTGTGGGGAAGTACTTGTGCTGTCACATTGCTGATGGGGGTTTGAACTCCCATAGTTTCCTGGGAAAGTCGTGACTTATTGATAAATAATATCAAATGAAAACCACACGTGCCCCTTTATCTAGCAATCTATTGTTTTATGACCTTTCCTACAGATATTAAAAACACCTGCCTGCAAGGATCGGAACATATTGTCATTTGTTGCATCATTGTTTGTAATACACAAAGTGTTGTAACACACCTTCCTGGGAGTGTTTTAGGTGCTTTCCTCTCTGGCCACAGCCTAATGCATTTACCAGCAGCTGATTCAGAATCTGCTTCCAGCAATCTGTCCAGTTGAGAAGCACCCAGAGGCACAAGTCACCACTGTACTTCAAAGTACCTTCTCTCTCACTTACTGGTGACTGTGTTGACATTACCCTTTCCTGAACCCTTTCACATACACAGGAATATGATGTTTCTGATGTGTCTGGAGTCTATGTGCGGCTGTTTAGAGATTTAACTAGCTCTCCCTGTCAATTAAGATAGAATCTTCTAGACTTTTCTTATCACTTCTATGAAATATCATTTGGCTCATCTTTCTATTTTCGGTCCAGTCAGAAGAAACACATTCCAGATACTAACCTTAAGATAGTAGGTCTGGAGCTTTTATCTGAAATAAATGTTTATGTTCCCTGGCCTCCATGTTAAATATGTATGGAATGTCTCCCCCATCTGACAGTGAATATCTTGTGCATTTAACTTCAATTTTCCCTGTTCCTGTCTACAAACTATAATTGTTCCAAACCAAATTCTTCCTAATTCTCCAAATTAAATGATACTTTTATCACAGCTAGCCAGCTAATTTTATGTGATATGCTAGAAAGAATTGATATTAACTTCACGAGAAGCTGTTGGATTTTTATGTATTGAAGGCTTTGTCAATTAAACACTAACAAGACAGCCTCAGGTCTTGAGAAGTAGTTTATTTATAAGAATATGGGGGACTAGAGAGATGGCTCAGCAGTTAAGAGCAATGGCTCTTCTTCCAGAGGACTTGAATTTACAGCAACCAGCATGGTGGCTCACAATCATCTGTAACTCAAGCAGGTGCCCTCCTTGGGCCTCTGTAGACACCAGGCATGCATGTGGTGCACAGACAAACATACCGACAAAACACCTATACACATTGAATAAAGAAATAAAATTAAAATAAAAGCTAATACTTAACAATAATAGAAACACAACTTGACAATTGTTTATTTTAAAAATTTTAATTTTACACACTAGTCTCAGTTCCTCCCTTCTTTCCCTTCTCCTGCTCGCCCCCTCCCTCCCCCATCCTCTCCCCACATCCACTCTTCAGAGGAGGTAAGGCTTCTCTTGAGGAACTGAAAAAGTCTGGTATACCAAGTTGAAACAGGACCAATACCCTCCCCTCTGTATCAAGACTGAACAAGGTATCCCACTATAGGGAATGGGCTCCACAAAAGCCAACAACCCAATAATTGTAATAGAGTTAGGTAAGCATGGTAATCCCATCTCATGGATAGTTGCTTGGGATTGGGTATTCTTTCTTTAAACTCTTAGGCCCTTTTCAAGTCTGAACTCATGTTGACTCTGCATACTCTAATTTACACAGCTGTGTCTGTCAGCAATAAGGAATTTATCATCTCAAAGCATGAGCGGCTTTGAGGATAAAGGATGGGCAGTTCCACTTTTGATTAATTTAGTGGTTCAAAGATGCTGTCAAGCATCCTGGGTACTGGGTTCTGTTAACCCTCCTACTTTTATTTTTCTGTCATGTTCTGTATACCAGCTTGGTCTTCACTCAGGTTTCCTTTGTTTATATAGTGTACCATGTGGACGGGAAGAGTTTCTTTTTTTCTCTTTTTTTTTTTTTTATAAAAGCTTAATTTTGACCTAAGTTTAGACTAAGTGAAATGTTAAAAGAATAAAATATACTAATTTGCATGTATTCCTTAACCAGATTCCTCAAGAGCTAATTTTTCTTTTTGGTTATGGTTAATGTATTTTTATAGTTTAAAAACAGCAACAACCAAGTTTTATAGTGGATGCTTACAGTCTGACGGTGACCATCCTCTGTCCTTTTACCACAGCCTGCGCCCGCAAGCCTCCTGCTGTTTCCATGCCTTTCCCTGTCCTCCTTTTTCCTTCTATCTTCTTTTTCATTTTTGTTTTCTGTTCCCTTTCTACATCCAACTGTGCATCCTGGAATAACTTAATATGTGTAAGAAGCAGTCTCATTTTTTTAAATTATCAATTTATAAAATACTTCTTGCTGCTGTCTGTGGAGTCATAGTGTTCAGTTTTGTGTGCATGATATTTTTATGTAACTGACTGTTGATGGATGGTTCATTCTATATTGTTTATCTTATCACTGTGTTGAATTAACTTTACAGAAGATGGATAGATTTACCCACTATTTTTGATAGATATTGTTGGAAGCCTCTATGACTCAACCAGTCTTGTATTCTGTATCCACATAAAATTAGCACCAGTGGGTCAATGTTAATGCATTTTATCTGCATGAGTTATACCAGAGGCTAGATCCAGTGGCATCTGCAGGCCTTTAAGCTGCACATAGGGAGACAAATCCTAGGGAGCAGTTCTGTAGGTGACTGGGAGTAAGTAGAGTGGTAAGGGTCTTCTTTTGCAAATGTATGTCTTTTTAGCTGTTTATACATTTGTGTCTTTGGTCCTGAGGTGATGAGGTTGCCTAGCTACATTCAAAGCATGTTTTTTTTTTTTTTTTTTTTTTTTTTTTTTTTCCTGCTGCAAATGGTGTGGCTTCTTTTTAATAGTATAAAGTTCTGCACCTTCTTTGGTTACAACTTTAAACATGAGTTCTTTCACCCTGAATTCTGTAAGTGCTCATGTCTTCCTGCACTTGTTTTTTGTTGTTTTTGTTTTGTTTTGCTTCCCCTCTCAATTCTTACTCTAAATCTTACCAAGGCTGCAGTATCACCGAGGCACCCATGCTGCTGCTCAAATGCTTTGTTGCCGTAACTTTTTTCAGTATGTGAACTATCCATCACCTTAAAGCCAGCCTGTTTCCCACAGAGCGTCGGTGTATGGATAAAAAGAATACAAATTCTTTGTCATGGCATAACATGAGTGGCCTCTAGTTCAGCTTGTGAGCCTTTACTTCACGTGAAAACTCCTGCCTGGAGCTGTTGCTGCTCACTCTCTTGTCAGCATTGGTTCTCTGTGGGCCGTCAGAATCGACACTGTTATCCACTCCACCCATAGCAGTCTTGGTCTCCATCTTCCCCAAAGTTCTCCAAACTTGCCCAAATTCTCAGAAACCGTTTCCAAAGACTTAAGAGTCATATGGCCAATGTTAGTCCCACCATTGAACTTCCTTGTAAAGTCACATGGCAGACACAGCTTAAAGTTCCAGAGTCCTACAAGCATGACTGCTTGGCTCCAGATACATATTTAAAGTTGTGAACATTATAGTTTTGGGAGCCTTGGTGAGGGCTCTTTCTACCCCACGGTGGGAAGGAAGCCGAGATAGAGAACAGGGGCCAAGGACAAGAAACCCCAAGGGACCTGCCTCGGAAACCTATTTCTTCCATCTAGGTTGCCCTTCCTAAATGGTCTAGAACCCCTCTAGTAATGCCACCAGTGAGGGCCTGCTCACATGTGGGCTATTATGAAGTATATTTTATATTCAAGCCACACAGATTTCTGTCCTAATAATTGGCTACTATAGATGCTATTTACCACCATGTTTCCTGGGCGATGGCGGCGCACACCTTTAATCCCAGCACTTGGGAGGCAGAGGCAGGTAGATCTCTATGAGTGTGAGGCCAGCCTGGTCTACAAGAGCTAGTTCCAGGACAGGCTCCAAAGCTACAGAGAAACCTTGTCTCAAAAACAAACCAACAACCCCCCCCCCCAAAACCACTTACATCCCGTTCATTGCTTATCGGGAGGAGGTTTTTCTATTCTTGTTTTACATTACTTTTGATTTTGTTTTTGGCATCTCTGATGCTAGTTAAATATATTCACCTTTGTTCATTACTTTATCTTTTCTTCCTAGAGAGTCTGAACATTTTTTATTTTTGAAACCTTTTAGTAGGGGTTTGTCTTGGAATTGATTGTTCCAGTTAAATTCGCTCATCTTTTCAATCTGTGAACTCTTTTTTTCTGTTGTCAATTCTGTTATATAATTATATAAATAATCATTTTTTAGTTTTATGACAGGTTCCTTTTATTTTTGCTTCTTTTTAAAATTTTTTCTACTAGGATTCAGATTTTAAGAATGCTTTCCTACCTTTCTGTTTTGTCTTTGCCTTTGGTGTCTTCACAAAATTATCTAATTATTTTGAGTATCTTCTCGTTTATGAAATGTTCTTTGGTAATTAGCAGCGGAATTTGTGATAACTGGCCTTATTTTTGGATGTGTCTGCTCAGGAAGATGTTTTACAGGCAGATGAACAAATCTAGATTACAAATGAGTTCTGGGAACGTAGTTGTCAGTGAAAGAAACACACCCTAGGCTGAGAGGAAAACCCTTCAAGTGAAGTTTGTGTTCTCTGTTCCTTGCCCTCCCTGGGACCTCCAGTCTGGTACCCTCTTCATGTGAGACCTCGATTGTTCCTAGGAGTTTGTTGTCTTTGAAATTGGCTGACAAAGGAGTCATTATAATTGGTGGCAGTAGACAGAATTAATTAAACAGATCATTTAGTAATTTGACATTGTGGGTACAGGGTGCGCATAAGGAGTACTGTTACCTGTAGCTAGAGCTGACCTATGCTTCAGACTGTCTTGTGGGGGCGATCCTTCTGTCTGTTCCTTCAGGTACCAATCATCTCATGACGGTAATTAATGCTGGAGACACACATGGTTCCTGCTTCAACTGTGAATGAATGTTTTTAAGGCTGGATGGCTTTAGAGAGAGACTCCTGTAGGAAACATTGTGTAATGCTGTGAGGTTTTGAACTATATTGGAAGAACACATATAAGGTTACAGTGATATTATCAACGGTGTTGAGTCTTAAAAACTTTGAATTCTCTTAGTGAACCCCAAGTGCTGTTAGACTTTGCAGGTGTGGTAGTACATTTGAGCTGACTTTGCTTGTGAGTGTGCACCAGGCTAAGAAAAGCCAGGAACAGTTTCTTACTAAGAATACACTACTGTTTGACTGCTCATGTTCACTAGCTCAAATCACAACTATTTCACTATGGGTTCTTTTTAAGGTTAGCTAACAGGAGGATGGGCTGTCACTTGCCTGGAATTGTTCTTTCTGTAAGGAAGGTTTTATTAATATGGGTGGGTAAATTGTCTCCCTCTGTCTTCCTTTTGAAAGTACTTTGTTCTGGTTAAAAGGACATCTTTGCTTTCTGAACATCGCTTTATATGCACAGCTGGCACCAACTGGGCATTTTTTGGATCAAATTGTGGAGCTTTAAGAACATGAAAAAAATACAGCTAACAATGCTAGTTCTGTTCAGCAAGGAGAGGCTGTTTGTAACAGAGCAAAACTAAACCTGTGTTTCTTGTTTGCTTGCTGCAGAGATGCATCTTGTTTGATCCATCAAAGTTTCCTGACATCAGGATGTAATTTTAAGAAGACAAAATAACAATTCTGACACCAAACATACCAAAGCATAGAAGACCTTAAGTGAACAATTGATATTTTGTTAACAATTGAAAGTGGGTTTGGGAGGATGAATGGTTTTGATTTGTTTCAACATGTTCGTTAGTTAGAGACTTATAGCTAAAGCTTCTTCCCTCTTGGTTGGTTTTTGCCTCTGTTGTTTTCCAGGGTTTGAATGTATTTGCATTATTATTTTTTTTTTTTACAAGACTGTCCGTGAAGATGAAGAACCTTGTTAACTTATTACAAGAACTCCTGGGTGTAGTGTAGATTATGAAATGTTTCTGAGTAGCACTAGCCCTAAGCATGCTCCATTTTTGGGAAGCCCATTCACTTCCTTTTTACTTCTTAGTTGGGCACTCCCATCTGCCTTGTTTCTAGGCCAGTTCAGATGAGAGTCTCTCTCTCTCTCTCTCTCTCTCTCTCTCTCTCTCTCTCTCTCTCTCTCTCTCTGTCAAACTGTGCTTTGCCAATGAACTATTTGTTGTTTTATGCCAGGCATTGTGTTGGAGGCTTTGGATAAAATGTGAGTAAGGCAGAATCCTGCCCAATATTTGGTAGGAAAGATAGTGTGCCAGTTCGGCCTTCTGTGCCTTGTTTTTTTTGCTACTAGACCTGGGCTCTGGAACAGTTGTCTTATATTTAGCAGGTGGCATGGTAGCTTTGTTCTGAGGGTGTGACAGGGACAATGTAGTTATAATCCCAGCAAAGCCATCTGGTTATACTGTTTCTTCATTCACCTATTGCTGGGCATCTTGATTGCAAGGTTTAGTTAGTCATTGTGAGAAAAGGAGCTCAAACTGACGTGCAAATGTTCATAAGAGATCCACGTTTTTATATCTTGGGAAGACACTGAAGAGGCTGATTGCCAGTTTTTCAGAAAGCAAATCTAGTTCCCCAGCCAAGCTGTCCTGAATGATTGCAGTCATGAATGATGTATAGGCAACACTTGCCTTTTTAGGTTTTTGTCCGTTTCAAGAGGCATGTGGTCACACCATGGTTTTTATATTCTTTTTTCTTATAGTGCATCATGAGGAACATCTTTTTATCTTCTCTTTTCTCTTATTTTCCTCCCCAGCCCCCTCCAGACAGGGTCTTTCTTGTGGTCCAGTCTGGCTTAGAAATCACTTTGTGGCCCAGGTTGGCTTCAAACACATTATCTTCCTGCCTCTACTTCCCAAGTACTGTGATTACAGACCTGTACCATCATGCCTGACTTATGGAATGGTGCTTTTGAAAAATTATTTTGAATTTTATGCATATGTGTTTCTGTGTGGGTATATGTGTGTGAGTGCAGGTGTTCATGGAGGCCAGCCGTATCAGATCCTCTTGGAACCAGAACTGCAAGTGGTTGTGAGCCAGCTGAGAAAGTATTGGGAATTGTGCTTAAATCCTCTGCAAGAGCAGTGAGTAGTATTAACTGCTGAATCATCTGTCCAGCACAGCCTCTAGGTTTTTGCTTTTTGTTCTTTTCCCAAGTATTAATTGATTGCATTGAATTTTCTGGCCTTTTTATTTTGGTCACTGACTTATCTATTCTTTTGAGAATAGCACACTCTCTATTAGACATTTTTGAACTCTTTAAATAATTTTTATTTTAAAATTATTATTATTGTTATTATTTTTTGTGTGTATGTGTGTGTATGTATGTACATGTGTGCTTGCACACATGAACATGCACAGGGGACCATGCCACAGAGTTCTTATGGAAGTCAAAGGGTACTTTCTGGAAGTTGGTTCTGTCCTTCTACTGTGGGTTCTTGGGATGAAACTCAGGTCAACCAGCTATGTGGCAAGGGCTTGTGCACACTGAGCTGTCTTGCCAACTGTATGGTAAGTCTTGAGCCGTGTCAGTGGCACTCCTGTGACTTGAACCTCCTTCATTATTGTGTTGATATTGTAGGTATTTTGTCTCTATTTAGAATCCCATTGTTGATAATCTACAAAACACCATGCTGGGATTTTGAGTGCCATTGCATTAACTACACAATCACATCGAGAAAAACTGACTTTTGATAATATTGTCTTCCTATCCATGAATATAGAGCTCTGAAATGTTAACTTCTTCTTTGATTTTATTCATTAGCTTTGATTTTTTTCTTTACATATCTTTTTGTACATATTTTGTTAGATCTGTACATAAGACCAGCTGGACCTTGAAAAATGCAGAGGGGGGCTGGAGAGATGGCTCAGAGGTTAAGGACACTATCTGCTCTTCCCGAGGTCCTGAGTTCAATTCCCAGCAACCACATGGTGGCTCACGACCTTCTGTAGTGAGATCTGGTGTCCTCTTCTGGGGTGCAGGCTAAACATGCAGGCAGAACACCATATACATAACAAACAAACAAACAAACAAACAAATCTTTAAAAAAAAGAACAAAGAAAAATGCAGAGGTGCTGGCACCCCTCTGCAGCTGGAGAGTATATGTGAGGCTGGGGATGGAGCAGATATGGTAGAGTCTAGCATGTCTATAGTCCTGGGTTTCATCGTCAGCACTGCATAAGTGCAGTGGTGATTCACTAGAGGTGCAGACAGCAGGGTCAGAACTTCAGGGTCATCTGTGTGTGCATAGCACATTTGAGACGAGACTGGGCTTTCTCAAAAACTTGGATTTTTCACATGTAACTTTTGACTTTTCCAAAACTCAACTATTAAGAGTGACCAAGAAGCCTTAATGGTGAATCTATTTGTTAACATGTACCAAGTATCATATCTCACACACACACACACACACACACACCACACACACACACACACACACACACACGATCATAGTATATATAATGGTGAACACAAACAAAAATCATGAAAGATCACATAATAAAATACAATATGCAATTTATTGGAATAAAAAGCTCCTCATACTGAGAGGACTCATTTCTCGCAGTGTCACAAGTGCTTATGAGGTGTAACTACAAGTTAGCTGTGGTTTATTAGCACCATGGCAGGTTTGGATAGTTTCCTTAGCTGTAAAGGGTGTGGTGCATGGTCTGTATGTGTTTCTATGAACACTTTTGCTATATTTTAACTTCATATAATGATTTTATAGTGCTGGAGCTATATGGTTAAGCATACTTGCTGCTCTTGAAGAGGACCTGCGTTCAATTTCTAGCACTTATATCTGGGTGGCTCACAACTGCCAACAGCCCCAGCTCTAAGAGATCTGGTACCCTCCTCTGGCCTCTGCAGGCACTGCCCCTACCCATAAATACCTAATGTTGCATATATTTCATGGTAGTGTGCCACCAAGTATTATCTTCATCTGTCTCATGGCTGTGTGGCATATCTGACTCTATCGTGTACTGAGCACCCTTTTGTATTCCCTCATTTTTTGTCTTGTGTTTATATATCCTAATTAATGATTACATGTACCCGTAAATACTCTAGTGGAGTATTGTTTTTGTTTATTTAGTTTTTTATTGTACTTTTCATTTTTTAAAATAATTTTAAACTTGTCCCTTACTCAATTAAGTATAAGATAATTAAAAATTTTACATTTTTCCTTTACTACTTCTTTGTTAATGTTCTTTTCTGTGTAGGTCTGCATCTCTGACCTTTGTCATTTTTTCTTCTTTGTGGATGACATCTAAGATTTCTCAGGAAGGAGTTCTAATGTTAGTTAAAGGCTCAGTTTTTCCTGGAGAATAATATTGCATTTCACTTCTGAAGAGTGAGTTCCCTGAGTTTAGAGCTTATGCCGCAACGAAATTCTTCATTTACTTTTTTCTTGCTTCTGCAGCCTCTGTGGCGAAGTCAGATGTAATTCATGTCTTTGTTCCCCTGTATAGGAGTTCTCCCCTTGTGTGGTCTTTCTGTAACATATTTTGCCTTGCGTTTCTGTCATTTGAACAACTCATTTGCAATTGTGCTGCTCAGTGTTATTTGAGCAGCAAAATGTTCTTACATTCTTTGGTTGGTGTATGACAATGCTTAGAATTTCTTAGTGTTCAGTCTTTGGTGTGTTTCTTCTGAATCTTTGTCGTCACGTCTCCTCTAGGATTCTCATTACACACAGTATCTTTGTTGTTGCTGTATAACTTTTCATATTCCAACGTTTTTGCTTCCTAGTCGTCTTTTTCCTTTTATTTTTTGTTTTCTGTTGAGGTATCCTTTAGCTCAGAATGTCTTTAAGTATCTGTGTCCAGACTGCTACTATACCCAGGAGAGGCATGTCTCTGTCACAATAGCTTACTGCGTAGCACTTCCTTTTTGTTCTTATGTGTAGTCTGTGTTCTCCATTAGAGCTATTAGCATATTAAGCATTGTTTTAAATTTTTGGTCTGATCATCTTAACATGTCTGACTTATCTAGGTCTATTTTTAATGTTTACTTTCTTTTCAGATTGTGCCTTTTGCTTTTAATCATACATACTTTGTGATGTTTTCTTGATATGCAGTCATGATCTATTGTGGTAAAATAACCACCTGCAGACCAGCCTTTAGTAATGTAGTACTCTGTAGTTCTGTAATAGGTCTCTGTGTCATGGTAGTCTGTGCCTTCATACTGTGACCTCTCCAAGCGTTTCCTTGTCCCTTCTCCCTAGGTAGTCTTGGGTATTTCTTCCCCAAATCAGATAGGCTCCAGTCAAAAATCCAGCAGGTTAGGGTCTAGTTAGTTATATTCTATTCTCTTTAGTGTATTCCTTGTCTAGAAGAGCTGAGTGCTGTGGGTCTTCATTTCCAAGTGACTTCTTTTTCTCTGGTCCTACCAGAAGCTTCTTGGGTGTGTTAGCTAGGGTTTCTACTGCTGTTAAGAGACACCAGGACTATGGCAACTCTTATAAAGGAAGGCATTTAATTGGGGATGGCTTACACTCCAGAGGTTTAGTCTCTTATCATCATGGCTGGAAGCATGGCTTCAAGCAGGCAGACAGGTGCTGGAGAGGTAACTGAGAGTTCTACATCTGGATTGGCAGGCAGCAGGAAGAGAGTGAGACATTGGGCCTGATTGAGCATCTGAAGCCTCAAAGCCCACCATAATGACACACTTCTTCCAATAAGGACACACCTACATTAACAAGGTAACACCTCCAATGGGCCTGTGCTGATTTCTGTGGTTAACATATTAGTAAATGCTCATCTAGTCTTTTCTATACTCTCTCTCTCTCTCTCTCTCTCTCTCTCTCTCTCTCTCTATATATATATATATATATATATATATATATATATATATAAAACGCTCACATATATGAAAGTTTTATACATATTTATAATTTTTTGAGTACTTAGATTTTATCTAGTCTTTTATTTCAACTGCAAACATAACAGTTAAATACATGAACATCTTTCATGTAAGTCTTTTTCTTCATTTATTGTTACCACAGGATTTAAAATTTTTTTTAATAGATTCTTGAAAAGTGAACTTTTGTATTAAATTGTAGCAGTTTATAAACTAACTCCTCTCATATGGGAAGTAGTGGTGTATGCCTTTAATTTCAGCACTTGGGAGGCAGAGGCAGGGGGATCTCTGAGTTTAAGGCCAGCCTCGTCTACAGTGTGAGTTCCAAGACAGCCGGGGCTACACAGGGCAACCCTGTCTTGAAAACAAAAGTGAAAAACAAACAAACAAACGAACAAACAAACAAGTACTGGCTCCCCTCTCCCCTCTCTAAGTGTAGCCATTCAGTCTTGAGAAAAGATACACAGTAGTGTTGCCTGGCAATGAAGGAGAGCCTCCCTTTCTCCCTGCCTCTTTCTCTGTCTCTCTGTTCCCTCCTTCTTTCCTTTCTTCCCTCTCTTCCTTCTACCCACCCTCCTATGCTTTTAGTTTTATCTGGTTCAACTTTGCCAGTTGAATGTTTATCGGAATGAGTGCTCATTTTTTTTACCCCTTCCTCCTTTTTCTCCTCTGTGCCTGCTCCTCCTGCAAATAGAATCGAATGTTTCTACAATTGTTGGGATTATTTACCATTATTTTTACTTTGCTGTGGAGTTCATGCCTCTCAGCTGTGTGCATATGAGCGTCTTGGATCTTGAGAATTAGCTGTGGAGAATTCTTACAGTGGTAACTACTTTACCATGCACATGAAAACGATCAGCACTTTAACATTCTGACCTTGAGAAAAGTCATAAAGATATAATGTGGGTTCACTAAGTGAACCCTATGTTCCCACCACTCTCTGTTTAACTACTTTTATCACTGTAAGAATAACAAAGATTCTGATATCGTACACTATCATTACATTTTACTCAAATGTAATGATTAATATAGTTTAAAATGAACTGCATATTGCCTGCAGTAATACTTACATGGATTTTTAGACATAAATAAACAGCTGCATTAATAGACTTTAGTGGCTTTGAAGTTCTTTTACACTATGGTGTTGTCTGAGCCCTCCATCAGGAGGTGATAGGGCTCACATCAGTGAACTGCCATTTTTCTCTTGTGTCTTGTCTTTGGCATTTGTTATCTTTTCTTTCTAGGTCTTTGGGTGAGTTCCTGCAGAAAATATGAGTTCACAGTGGGGCTTTTTGGACCTGGGCATCTCTGAGCCAGCAGACTGAGCACTCACTGCCTTTTAGAGCAGGTGCATGTGCAGATGGCATGGGGTGAGGGGGACCTGCCTTCTGCCTGATGATGCTGGAGAGAGTGATTGATAGCAGTGCTTATTCTGAGCAATGGGCTGCGGCTGGGAGCGTCTGAGTACCTGGCTAGGTGGACTGTCAGTGGCTGGCAGCATGAATAGAGATACTGAATTTAGTTTAGTTATAATAGTAGATAATTTAGTTTGTTAGCACTCTTAACCTGGTACTTGCCTTTTGAGTTTTTCTCCTCTCTTTTGCCTGTGTATTCTGAGGAAGAGGGTAGTAATAGGTATGAGGGTGCAGAGTGCAGTTCTCTGAGCTGGAGGTTTTCAGTAGGCAGAGTTGAACATAGAGTAGCCTCCGTGCCAGGCTGAAAGGTCTCTCGTTGTGTGTTTTTCTCTAGTTTTCAGTCTGTGTATTTGTCAGGGTTCTCTGAAGGAACTGAACTGATAGAATGAATACATCTCTATCTAACCTCTACTGTCCATCTGTCTGTCCCTCCATCCATCCATCTATCTTTTATTTATCCATGTTTTGTGTTCTGGGTATTCCAACAATGGCTATCTCTCAACTGAAATGCCAAGAATCCAGTAGTTGTTCAGCTCATGAGACTAGCTGTCTCAGCAGTCCAAGCTGGTGTGTAGAGTCCCGGGGGATTCCTAGAGATCTGTTGGAACCCTGAATAAGGAGGTTTAATCCCAGGGAAGAAATGTAACAGCAAGGGTACAGACGAACTTGCCAGTGAGAGTGTGGGTAAGCAAGGCAAAACAAAACCAACCAACCAAACAAACAAACAAAAAAACAAACAACCCCCCCACAAAGCTTCCTTCTTCCTTGTCATTTTATGCTAGCGGGGGTTTGGTCCAGATTTAGGGTCTTTCCACCTCAGATGGTCTAATGAAGAAAATCCCTCACAGCTCCTCGGGTTTTAGTTGTTTCCAGATGTGTTGAAGTTGATGACAAAAATGAGTTTTTCTAGTCTTTCTTATAACTGCCTTCTGAGTGGGCACATATGTTCTTAGGTCAGGTCAGGTAATGCATGGTGCAGTTAAGAAAATAGTGTCAGGCAGTGGGAGCACACACCTTTAATCCCAGTTTGTGGAAGACAGAGACAGGCAGATCTCTGTGAGTTTGAGGCCAGCCTGGTCACTAAGGGAGTTCCAGGATAGTCAGAGATGTTACACAGAGCAATCCTGTCTGTAAAAAACCAAAAATATTTAAAAAACCCCAAAGAAGAAAATATTAAAAAATTTTGTTTTTTGGTTTCTTTACATGTGCTCTATCCAACACTACACAGTAGTATAGACACGTACAAATGAATATTTATAAATGGTGAGCATGCACAGTAGATTTTTAATTTCTAACACTATTTTCTCACTGTGCCATTTAAAAATGTTCTAGAGCTGTGTTGTAGGGATTGGTCATATTGATGCTTCTACTAAGGTGTTTACACATTCCTGGGGTAGCATCTGCCTGTTCCCCCTTTTGTCCTCCAAGTTAAGCAGGCTTTATTGACAGTGTGTCCTGTAGGCCATGAAGCTTGAGACTCTCTTCCTGTTTCTCCACTTTCTTTATTGCTAGGTTTTAAAAATGGAGACAAATGGACTGCCGTTCTTGAAACAGTTAGTGTGAAAGCATCCTCAGGTTGTGTTTGGCCTCCATGTCAATCTGAACATTGATAACTGCTTCCAACCAGCTTTCAGAATGTTTGGAGCTCTGCACAACAGAGACGGAGCGTTCAGTTCCACATAGATGTGCCTACTCTGCGTGGTGTTAGCACCTTAGCTCTGCTCTGTTCCTCTCTCCAGGCGTTGCCTGTGATGCTTTAACCACTGACCTTGTTATGTGTTTGTGTGTGTCCCTGTGCGTGTCTGAGGTGGAGTCGCAGGTGACTGGGAGCTACTTGGTGTGGGGGCTGGGAACCAAAGTCCAGTCTTCTAGAAGAACAGCTGCGGTTCTTACCTGCTGAGCCATTTTTCCAGCCCCAACTGTAATCATTTGATAGTGGATTCTGATGCATCTTTTTCTGCCTTAGAGAGACTCAGTTGAAATCGAAAACCCTACTTCCCTTCCCTCCCCTTCTCTCCCTTCTCTTTTTCCTTTTTCCCTTCCCCCTTTCCCTTTCCGTCTTCCTTTTCCTTTCCCCTCTCCCCATTCTTTTCTTTTTCTTTTTCTTTATTCTCTTTCTTTTTTGAGATAAGGTTTCATGTTGTCCAGGCTGACTTAGAACTCACAGTATGTCCCAAGGTGCCCTTGAACTCTTGATTCTCCTGCTTTCACCGCCTAGAGTTCTGGTATTACAGATGTGCAACATCAAAACTGGTTTAAATTTAACTTAATTTTATGTGTGTATGTTAGTATTTTTAAATGCTTCTACATGTATATGTGCAGGTACAACTGTGTATGTATGCATGTGTACTTGGTGAAGATCAGCCCTGGGTTCTGCTCTTCAGCGGCCATCTCCCTTGGTTTCTGTGCCAGCATACCCCTTTGGCCTGGATGTCAGTTAGGCTAGGGTGGCTGGCCAGTGTCCCCAGGGATCTACTCTCCAGAGAGTAGTCCTTTAATCTCCACCTTTCTTCATCCACACTGACTTCCATTTTATGTATTTTAAATGGGAATATATTTACTTCCCTTTTTTGTTACAAGTCAGGTTTCCTAACCCATTTCTGATAATTTACCAGGTGAAATAAGAGAGGAGCCCAGTGAGGGCTTCGTGTAGCAGGAACCAGAGACCTCCAACCAGACCAGTGACTCATTGCAATGAACACTTTTAAGTAAAGATGTATGGACTAAAGGACATGCTGTGTGACTCACTGCGTCACACTACGGCTTCCATGAGGAGATTTTTTCCTTTCTTTTAAACTCTATTTTGTTTTATCTTGGGGGGAGTTGTAAGGTCAGAGGGTGGGAGCTGGGGGTGAGGAGGTGAGTGAGATTGATGCATGATGTGGGGTCCACAGAGAATTAATAGAAAGTTGGGTTAGAGAAAGAAATTATTGTTAACTGTAAAGTAGTAAATTGTGGGTGGCAGTGAAGGTAATTATTTTTTCTTTTCCAGATGATTTATTTAAAATAAAAGAATTTAATATGACGTAAAATTCTTGTTACTTAATTCCTGTTCCATGAAATCCTTCTGTAACTATGTTTTTAAAAAGCACAGATCATGGTGCTGCATGCTTTTAATCCCAGGACTCAGGAGGTATCAGTCTCTGAGTATGATGCTGTTTGGTCTCTCTCTCTCTCTCTCTCTCTCTCTCTCTCTCTCTCTCTCTCTCTCTCTCTCTCTCTCTCTCTCTCTCTGTGTGTGTGTGTGTGTGTCTGTCTGTCTGTCTGTCTGTCTTTACATGATGAAGGGCCTCATTTTCCTCTGCAAACAGAAACAAATCTCAAATCATTTTCTTTCCTTATGAGTTAGTTTCTCTCGGGGACAAATGTTCTGTGTTCATTTATTTTCAGTTCATATACTTCATTTTAGTGTGAACCCTGCATGACAGCACACAACCTGTCTTCCTTAGCTTTCTGAAGGCTGGTACTACAAAGCCCTTTCCTGTTCTTGGCACATGCAGCCCATTTCTTGAAGGTGATGGGATTCTAATACTAAGAGCGTCTCTTAGTGCTTGTCCATGTGAAGTATCACATGAGGTTGCTTGACTCAGAAAAGATTTTGCATGAGTTAACAGGTCACTGTTCCAAGACAGGGTCTTGGAACACCCTCAGCACGGGTCTCACCAAGAACCCGCCTCTGCTTTCATTGAAGTCTCAGATTTTCACTCGGGATCTGGACCCATGCCCCTTATTTCTCCAGTAGGAAAAGTGTAGTGGGCAGGGTTCTCTAGAAGAACAGAATGGGGATGGGTGGGTATTAGTTTGGCTCCCACACTGGGATTGTGTAGTTCAGAGAACCAGATGGCTGCTTAGTTTAGGAAGGTGATGTCTCTGCAGTCCTAATGTGGCTGAAAGCCTGGAAGACCCCTGTGGAGTCACTGGTTTTGAGTTCACGTAGGAAAGAAGGTGGAGAAACAGGAGAATGATGTTAGTGCTCACAGCAGCAGCAGTAATAGTTGCATGCCTGCACAACTCAGCAGCAGAGGCAGGTGCACAATCACAGTCTTTCCCCAGTACCTCTTTCTCTCTGGTGAGTCCATTGTAAGGTACTATTTACATTGTGTTGCATGGAGGTCATTCCCTGTCAGTTCATTGTTTCCACAAATACCTTCTGTGACACACTCCTGGGTGGTTCAAGTCCCACAAGTTGACTGTCAAGATCATACATACAGAGAATGCTACTCCTCCCTGTGTTTCAGGTGCCATGCTTTGAAATTTGCAGAGGTCCTCCTCCTACAGCATTGCATGCTTTCTCTGTCTTTACTAATGAGCCTTTATGACAACAGACGTCCCAACAAAGAGACCACTGTCCATGAGATATGTTATTCCCTAGTGTACTAAAGCTCATGAAGCCTAGGATGGAAGATGTTATAACTTGCCCTTTGGAGTCAGTGAATGAGCAGATCTTTTCAGATTCTCTGTCATGCAGCACTACTTTTCCCTAGCTAATAATATGAAAGATGTAGATGTAGTTAACTTTTTTTTCTTCTTCGAGACTGGGAAGAAATCAGATTGTTGCCCTTAGGACTAGATTTTCTTATGCTTCTAAGCAAACTCTGACATCGATAAAAATACCTCATAAAGAGTCCTGAGATCATTTGACCCACCAGCCATTGGCCTGTTATCATCTCTGTCTTTAGGCTCTCTCCCGTACACATCTCGACTTTCTTTGTTTGGGTCAAGGGCTTGCACTCAAAGCCATTCTTCAGAACTGCTTTGATCCATCAACACCACATCTTTCTCTTCCCGCTGAGACCAGATGCTGAATTGCAAGGGTGGGAGTGGTATTTGCATGTCACCCTGGAGCTTCTGTTTTCATATTTACAGGTTCAGTTATGTCACCTGACTTCTTGATGCCTGTGCCTACTACTTCCATTAATTTCTTGTTTTCTTATTTCTCTTGCCTAGTAAATATTAGATAGTTTCCAGTTTAAGAATTTTCAACTTTGTCATGGCACAAAACTAATATGCACACAGCTACTTAAAACTGAATTTGAAACTGAGTTTTCACTCATTTCTATGATTGCGATTTACAGTAACACTCTTGTTAGGATGCTGACCAGTGGTAGTGGCTTTAGATTTCTGTCAACCTCACAGTCTGAGTAGAAACTCACTGTTTACTCTGCTCCCTGTGTGTGCTGTGTTGCTATGCTGTGAAGTAGACTACGTATGTTAAAGCATTCTGACTTGTTCAGGATAGGCTAGTAGTTTGTAATCATATTCCAGGTCAAGGAGCATCTGTGCTCTGTACTGGTACCCAGCTCAGAGCTGGAACTGACATATATCAGAGGTATCCCGGGTCAAGGAGCATCTGTGCTCTGTACTGGTACCCAGCTCAGAGCTGGAACTGACATACATCAGAGGTATCCCGGGTCAAGGAGCATCTGTGCTCTGTACTGGTACCCAGCTCAGAGCTGGAACTGACATACATCAGAGGTATCCCGGGTCAAGGAGCATCTGTGCTCTGTACTGGTACCCAGCTCAGAGCTGGAACTGACATTCATCAGAACTGGTTTCATTTTTCCCAACTGAAACCCTATCAGCAGCCTCACTCTTCTCCCCATCTCTGGTAACCCTCAGTCTTCTTTCTCTTTCTTTGAATTTGCCTGTTCCAGATTTCTCATAGACACAGTCTTTGATGTTTAAAGTAGATTTGTAAAAATCACAGCTACCTTTCTTGAATTCATGGCTTAAATCACCAGTTAGTCTGCCATTCTTTCCTTAGCTGTAGCCTTAAAGATATTCCACCATGGATGCCTGTGAGCAAGGTAGGAAGGAAATCGTGGAGAGTTCCAAGAAATACCAGACCTTGCTGCTTTCAATCAGGAACCCCCAATCCCCCCCCAAAAAAAAGAAAAAAGGAAAGAAAGAAAAAAGATTTATATTTCCTGAATTGGCACATTTTACGGGACTCCAGCTTTTCCTGGGCTACAAGGCACCAGAACGGGCCGATATATTTTCTCAAGTGTTATGGGAAGCTGAAAACAACCTGGAATGTTGAGTGAATGAAGTGGAATCTGTCCTTTAACAAACACAGATTGGGGAGTGGGGTTTAGCTCAGTGCCAGAGTAAGCCCAGGTTCAGATACATTAGGCCCTGAGTTCAAGCGCAAGTTCCACAAAGTGTCAATCAGATCAACAGACAAAACTCCCCACAAGTTAGAAGCTAGATTTACAGCAAAGACATCTTCTTTGGCTTCTTTACAGCTAGGTTACAAGCTTAGCTTTCCCGTGTGTCTGTGCACGAGTATGCATTTGTATGCTCATGTGGGTGCAGTGTGTGCGGGTACAGATGGACACCAGAGGCCAGTCTCCAGGGTTGTTCCTCAGCTATTGGCCCCCGTGGGTGCTGGGACTAGAACTCAAGTTCTCTGGAAGATCAGTTAGTGTTCTCAACTGCTGAGCCATCTCTCCAGCCCCCATCTTGCCGAAGATGAAGACTTTGAGATGAAGTCTTTCTTTAGTCTGGAACTCACAATCTATGCTGACTGGCCAGAAAGTCGCAGAGATCCACATCTCAGCCTCTCTAGTCCTGGAATTATAGACAAGCACCACCAGGTCCAGCTTTAAATGGGTTCTGGGGATCTGAACTCTGGGTGTCATGTTTGTATAGCAGCCACTTTACTAACCCCATCATTTCCCCAGTGCCATCCAAGGTAATTGTGTTGCAGCTCACCTTGGGTATTCAAATGATGCAAGTCAGAATGATGGAAGGGTCATGGGTTTACAGACATAAATTAAGGGAAATGCACCGATAAATTCCGAGTCGCTCCACTAACCAACTTACTTCAAAGTCAGAATAATTATTAGTTGAACTTTCCCTTCCTTCTTGTATTTTTTCTTTTTCTTCTTTCCCTGTGTTCTTTTACAATAGGGTTTATGTTTTTCAAGTCGAGTTAATGATATTGAGTATTATTTCAAAGCACCAGTCACCACTGTGGTTTATTCCTTAATTAATGGTAAGGTGATTTTGTAGACAGGTGATATAGTTTAATTTATTATGGAGACTGTTCTTGCTAGTTATTGATTAGCAATGAATAAATTACTGCGGTTTTTAATCATAAGTTTTCTTTTGGGGGTAATTATCAGTTTCTGTATTTGTAAGCTGTGTGGCTTTATTGTCCTGTCCTCCATATTAACAGGAATGAACTTGCCTGCCTCTGCCACAGGTAAATTTAGGGCAGAGGGAGACAAGTTTCCATGCTTGTAGTTTGATCTTGACTTTTATTACAGATACAAGTCTATGTGCTTAAAAATGACTTCAAACTGCCTTTCCTGTCGAGTAGCTTTTGCACTACCTGCCTGACAGATGGTGTTGGAAGTCATTACTGAAATCATGTGTTTACCTGCTCATGGACATGTGTTCACCAGATGCACCCTGTTTACCCAGGACTGCTTGTTTCTTAAAGAAATATGCACCTTCTGGAGAGCGTTGCATAACTTAGGAGACCAGAAGTTAAGCAAGCCGAAGCTTCTGATTGTTAGCCCCCAATTTAGCTGCAGTCAGAAGACCCATTTCACTTTTAATGAGAGCTCACTTAACAGTGTTAGTCTGTGCTTCCTTTGAGTATACTTTAATTCTACCCACCGTGCCTTGGTTCAGTGGCAGCACGAGTGACTAACCAGTCTTTTAAGGAGATGGTTTGACTGCCAACACCTGAGAAGTTCTAGGAGCACGTTTCACAGGCCAGTGTTGAAACTGTATTTGCCCCTCTCAGTTCTGATTTTGGAGGTCTGGCATCCAGATGAAGTGTTTTCTTCACTTTAGCATTTCATAGATAATTTCTGTGCTCACCAAGATTGAAATGGGTGCCGAGTATTTGGTTTGCTAACCACGAGAACCTTCTTTACCTTTCTCGTATCACCACCGTCTCTCTTTCTCTTGGAGAGTGGCTAGAGCTGAACGGCAGCAGCGCCTCTCTAACGTGCCCCAAGCTCTCAGCTTTGGAAGGCTGTGTCTAACTGTCTGCACAGCCCAGGAAACAAGGAGAGTCATTGTGCATGGACTGTGACAGGTGCAAAACTGTAAATAATTACAGGTCTGGGCAGAAAGCGGGCCGACGGTGCAGAGCAGCTGGCAGGCCTGACCTGTGGCGGGTCTGACCTGAGCAAAGGAGCCCGAATTCATGGCAAGCTCAGATTTGTTTTATAGTGTGCAGCTCATCTTCGGCTGCAGGAAGAGGCAGCTGAACAGCGAGGGACCTTGATTATTGGGAAAGAGACTTGCCCACTGTGCTACCTCTGGGATGGCTGCAGGGCCAGCTGGGACTCATAGGGTGTGTTTCAACCCTGATTTACATTTTGGCTGAAGTAAACCACTCAACAATGAATGTATTCAGTTATCACCAAGGTGGCTTGGGCTTTTTATTTATATTTTTCTAAAACTTTTAATGCTAATTAGTTCTAAGATGTCAAGTCTTGAACTTAGGGATACATGTGACAGTTGAGAAGAGGGGGGCAGCTGCGATTATGCAGTTCCTTGGGAAGGCCTAACTTCTTTCTGATGTTCTCAGCGAACAGAGTTAAGAAGGACCACAGCCTGTTGAGAGTAGGGACAAAAGCTGAAGACTGGGCTGGGGAGGTGGCTGTGGGCTGAATTGTCACCGACTGGTCAAGTGTTTCCACTAATTGTTAGTTTTATATTTAAAAAAAAAGTCTGTATTTCTGGCTTTCCAGGAAAATCCTATAGACCCAGCCCCGCAGCAGGCTGGAGTGATGAAGACTGCACCTGCCCCTTTACATACTGGTGTGCCCCGTCGTCCTCAGTCTCTGCCACACTGGCACTACTGTCACTGTCCTGGCCATGCTGAACTAATGGGACGGCTCTACTGTGGGCTGTGTGCGTGCGAGGATGGACAGGTGTCAGTAATGTTGCCCGACTGCGACGTTCCTTGCCAAACCCTCCACGTTCTGATCCATTCTCCCCGTTTCCTGACACTTACACTCTCCCTGTTATGGTTAAAGTCATAGCCCTGAGATCATCAAGTTGTGCCTGGCCATCCTTACTTAATACAGAAAATGCAAGTTTCCTGGATGGGGATCTTGTGACTGCTTTCAGTTTTATTCTTCACACATTGGCATCCTTTATTTGCCTGTTTTTCTGCCTATTTTTAGAGGAGCTTGGCTTTTTCTTTTTTAAAGGAAAAGAGACAATGAGGAAAAGGCCTGTGGCCTCTCTCAAAGCCCCGGGCACTCTAGAGGCTGGCAGATCATGGCGTAGTGTCATGGCGGGTGACTTAAGATGCAGCGGTGGTCTTCAGGTAGTGGAGAGATGATACAGGTTGGAGGTGTTCCTGGAAAAAGTAGAGTGTGCCATTCTCCCTTCGTGTCTCTACACCTGTACTCTTTGACTCTCATGACCCAGGTGCTCTTCAGTTCAAGTGATCTCTCTGTGTCTACATGAGGGGCAGCATAGGCAGGGGAGGATTTCGCTCCAGTTGTCCGAAATTCCCCAGTTGAACTGTTTCTGTTCCAGTTTGTATTGCAAAAGTGATGAGAGTTAAGGAAAATCATGGCCATATGTTGACTTCTGGCATATAGCCTGTTCCTAAGCGGGATGTTGTGGGCTCAGATGACGTTCCTGGATGAAACTAGGTGGACTAAAGAGCAGCCAACTCTAGCCTTCAGGACAAACCTGACTGGTTGCTTGTTTTTATTAATAAAGTTTTATTGGAACAGACTTGAGTTTATTAGCCAGCGTGCTTTCCCACTGTTAGGATAGAGTCAGGAGTTTAGTTGTGACATAGACCATATGTCCCTCAAACCCTGAAACAGTTATTTGGCAGTTGACTGGAAAAAAAAAGTCTGCTATCTTGCCTATAGAAGGTTCTGCCCAAAAATGAACACAGCAGCATCAACTCCAACCAGCTCTTCTCTGCTCTCTAAAATAATTTTGTTGAAAACAAAAGGACTTAGTTATATAATTAATTTTTCTTTTTTAAAAATTATTTTGTTTTTCCATTTTATGTGTGCTGGTGTTTGCTTGCATGCATGTCATCTATGTACCACATACATGCCTGGTGATGTGAGGAGGGTATTGGATCTTCTGGGACTGGAATTTCAGACAGTGTGAGCTGCCAGCTGGGTGCTGGGGACAGAACCCTCGTCTGCTGGAAAAGCAGCCAGTGCTCTTAAACATGGCTCGAGCCATCACTTCTGCCCCCGATTCAAAATACTTATGGCAGTTTGATTTAAAAAATAATTTATTTATTTAAAATAATTTAATTTGTTTTAAGTGATCTTCAGATTATTTAATGGTAAAATGAAGTAGAACTTTAACTGTTTCAAATTAGCATGTAACTGTTCAGATCAGTATGCTGCAGTGTGATATTCCAACACTTGCAAAGATAAGAAAGAGAAGGAGTGCTGCATGAATTCTGTGAGTCATTCTGCAGAGCAGCCGAGCCAGTCCTGGTTTCGGTGTGTATCTTACAAGAACTACCCGTTCAAATGAAGTCAGATTTTGTTTTCTCTCTAACTGCTGCAGGCTCTGTGTTAGTTAGCTTCCCAATAATATAACAAAATCTATGAATTAACTTATAGACAGAGAAGTTTATTCTCACTCATGGTTTTGGAGATTCTCTGCCGTGGTCAACTGAGCATAGCTTTTGGGGCTCTAAGGAGGATGCTGAATGGTAATGAGAGGGAAGTCCTCGCTGAGCAAACTTGGCCAAGAAGTGGAACAGTGAAGGGTAGCATCTCATAAACCCTGCTGAAGACACCACCCCTAGTGTGGTGGTTTGTTGAAAAATGTTTCTTATAGACTCCTGTATTTGAACATTTGCTCTCCAGTTGGTGGTGCTCTTTGGAGAGGTTTTAGGGAGGTGCAGTCTTGCTGGAGGAAGTATGTCACTGGGGGCATGCTTAGAATGTTTAGAGCAGTGGTTCTCAACCTTCCTAATGCTGTAACCCTATAATGCAGTTCTTCATGTTGTGGTGAGCTCCAACCATAAAATTGTTTATGTTGGTACCTCATAATTGTACTTTTTATACTGCCATCAGTCATAATACAAATGTATTTGTTTTTAGACGGTCTTAGGTGACCCTGTGAAAGGGTCCCAAAGGGTTCAGCTTCTAAAGGGGTCATGACCCATATGCTAAGAACCACTGGCTTAAAGCCTTGCCATACATCCAGCTTCTCTCTGCTTTGCATTTGTGGTGAAGGTGTGATCCTCCAGCTTCCATCTCCGGCTGCTTGCCCCATGCCTCCCTACTATGATGCATCCCTCTGGCACTATAACCCCAAACTCCTTTGTCTAGAAGTTACCTTTGCCATAGAGTTTGTCACAGCTACAGAAAAGTAATTTACACAACTGTTGAATTAGAACAGTCTTGTCCTGATGTTCCATTCCCTCCCCGTAGTGATGCCATTGGAACAACACCTTTAACACATGAGCATTTGGGGAGACATTCAGCAAACCTGTAAAATCTTTTCAAGCCAGTTTTGTGTTCTCTCTCTCTCTCTCTCTCTCTCTCTCTCTCTCTCTCTCTCTCTCTCTCTCTCTCTCTCTCTCTCATCATCCTCATCAGAGGACATCTTGTGAGAGATGGTTCTTTCTTTCCACCATGTGGGTCCTAGAGATTGAACTCGGGTTGTCTGGCTTGGTGTCAGACACTTTTACCCACTAAGCTGTCTCACTAGCCCAAAGCTATATTTTTGTTATCAATTATGTGTGATTGACCCTCAGTTTTATATATACATTTATGGGTATTTTAAGTGTACAAATGTTCATATATGGTCCATTATGATGGCATTTTCAATTTTTATAACTGTTAAAAGCTTTAGTGATTAGGGAAATAGTTAATTCTTATTTAATGATGAAACTTAAGCACTTAGACACTAATAAAATTATCTTTATTGCTTCTTTCGATTTTGAAAGCATTTAATAATAGCAGTTCAGAGAGTGGTGATGTAGCTCAGCAGGAGAGCATGAGCTTCATTTCTCGAATCCTTATCATCAAAAACAAACAGACACTCAAAAAGCCACCATGCCTATTTGGTGGACATCACTCAACATAATTACTGGGTGCCTCGAGTATTAAGTATTGCTTTAGGCACCAGGACTTCAGCACCAAATAAAACAAAGGAGTTAATGAGTGAACATGGGTTGGTAGTCCATATATCCATAGACATAATTATTTATTGAGCCAAGTTCCAAGAACTGTTCTTTTTTTAAATAAAGATCTGGAGATATATTGGTGAACGCACATCAGTTTAATTTTTTTTAATGTAGCTTACATTGCCACTGAAAAACCAAGTATTAATTCAGCTACTCAGTGCTATGAAGAATATGATAGTAAGGTTTTGAGAGAGCTGGGCGATGATATCTTGTGTAGTAGGAGTAAGAAGGACTTCTTTATTTAGTAAGATGGCATTTGAGCACAGACCGGGGTGTTTAAGAAGGAAATAGCAGTATAGAAGACGGAGGAGTGCGCTTGGTCAGCCCAGGCCAGTGTTGCTGCGGATGAGGGGCCAGGGGAAAGTGGGAGGAGATGAGTTCGTTTGTCACATGGGGCCACCCTGTGTTTAGTGGGCAGGTATAACTGTGTAGGACCAGGAAACAGGGATCTGTGACACACATCTCTAAGGCAGGCGTCAGCAATAATATTCTTTTCTTATTGTGTCTCAAATTAAATCTCGCTCTCCAAATCTCTTGGTGAGTTAGTGTTTCAACATGGAAGTTTGGTTGACATTTTTCAGTTCCCCATGGTTGAATTTATGTTAACACTGGTGCTCATCATAGGCCGGTCATCTGGTTAATTTGCAGCAAGGAATATGAGATTTGGAATAAATGGGTCAGAAAGCAGGGGTGAAAGGAAACTAACAATTCATGTTCAATTAAAATGTACATAGCCTGCAACAGTTTTTCACTGTGCTTCCATAAACGGGAGGAAGGAAGGAGGATGGTAATTAATAGTTGTAAATTTAAACGTCAGCTTTCTTCCAAGTGTTAATTTTTCCTATATGTGTCGTACAAAATGGTCAAGCTTGTGAAATTGGCGAAACACTGATCATGGTGTTTATAATTACAAGGCATGCTGGGTAGTTGGCCTCAAGTGTGAACTAATTAACTTAGGGCTGGTGCAGTTGTTTTTAGATATTTAAAAACCGGCTCTTTTCTCAGTTTGAATGACTACATTATAGCATTTTAATCTTGTTTACTGTCACATAATACATGTTTGTATGGTCATAATTTGAGTTCTAAAGCACATTCAGGTTGAATAGGTCTATTTAGGAATCACACTGATCTGAAATTAGAGATACTTTGAGTTCTAACTTGATATTCAAAAGCTTCATATTTCAGAACATTTGGGTTCAGATTTATGGCTTAGGGATGCTAACCCCTGATGGAAAGGTCTATGTAATACACCAGTAGCTGAAAAACTCTCCCAGTCCAAGAGTTCTGTCCCAAGCTTATGGTAAGGGATGTGGATTAGTGATGAATTTGTTTTGCTTAAGAGGATAATCAGATAAGTTTTTCACAAAATACATGTTTTGTGAAGAACAACATCACTGACCATAATGCAGCTCCTCCTTTTGGAGTCAGTAGATTTTTGGCATGCAGTATTAGTGAGGATTATAATCCATATGTGGATAAAACACACTGCAGACATTTAGAAAAATCACTTACTGGGGTGATGCCATATAAAAACAAGTTCATCTGAAAAAACACTTAAGTTTTACCCAGGAATAATGACTATGGTAATTCAGTTGCTAGGTAAACTCAAAATATATCGAGTATTTGAATATATTCCATGAGTTTTAGAGGAGTCTAGTATTTTTTTTCCTCCCTGAGACAGGGTTTCTCTGTGTAATAGCTCTGGTTGTCTGGAACTTGCTCTGTAGACCAGGCTGGCCTTGAACTCACAGAGATCTGCATGCCTCTGCCTCCAAAGTGTTGGAATTAATAGTATGCACCTCCACCGCCTGGCTTAGTAGGAGTTTTATGTAGTTTCTAGCCTTTTTCTTTCTTGGTTATGTCTTTTGTTAGTACAGCAGGTCTTGAAGCTGTTTGGGCTCAGCTTTCTGTTTGTACCTGTATTACTAGGTCAAGCTTTCTGTGTGAATAGAGGAGCTGCGTGATGGACCTAGGAGTTGGGCCACAGGTGAAATCATTACTGACATTATCCAACATCTGTGCCTGTCCGTAACTCTGGCAAGGGCAGCAGGTCTCAATCATGGCTGTCCATATGTACCTGTGATGGGTCATCAGCCACAAGAAAGCTTAAGTGGTGCCAGGAGCGCGATCCTGGTCACCCACTGGCCCTGCACGTGGAGGACAGCAGGCTGACACTGGTGGGCACTGTGTAGAGCCCACATATTCCCTGTCAAGGTTCTGCTGTCTGGATTCTGCGATGCCCGGGGCCTTTACTAGCCTTGGGCAAAGGTGGATAGACCTTGGTTGTAGAGTTGTTTAGTGGGGATATTGTGAGGGAAGGAGAGGAAGAGACAGAAAAGTCACTTAGGTAACTTCTTTTACATGTCTTCAGCCTTTCTTTCCCTTCCTTTTTTGATGAATTTGATGTACAATAGTTCTTATTTGAGGGGAGTGCATCCTGTCAACCCCTCAGTTGATGCCTGAAACCATGGATGGTCCTGAACCCGTATATACTGTGTTTTTTTTTCTGTTATGAACAAATCTATGATACAGTTTAATTCATAAATTAAGCTCAGTGAGATTAACAACTACTAAGAAAAACAACTAATTCTCTGCAGGCAGTGAAAGTCATTTGAGGACCTCTGGGCCAGCCATCTCCTCCTCATCGCCTGTTCTCAGACTTCTAGTGAGGGCACCGTTCAGACGGAAGGGCACTGGAGCGCTTTGCTCCTCGCTGCCTTATTTCAGCTTTGCAACATTTTACTTTTATTTACTCAAACCAAAGCACTCACTTAGTTTGGCCTTCAAACTTTATGGCGGAGGAAATGGAATACCATCGAATATGTAACTGCACTCGGCTCCATTTGTGTTCATGTGTATGGTTTCTCTGTCTGTTATGCAAAGTCATAAATAATCCAGGAGCCCAGCATCTGTCCCACCTGCTGCTGTCTTTATGATGCGAAGAGTTGAGTCACATGAGTAATTGTGCTACTTGTATAAAGAACTTGGAAGACAGTTTCACTTGTGTAAGTCCTGGCTGCATGTCATAAACATGAAAAGTTTGAGCCATCTGTTACTTAAAAAAATTACACTGGTATACCACCTGGTGTTTGACTAGGCCTCGGGATTTGTTCCAGGTACAGCACTGCTTCACTGAACAAATATTGAGGTGAGGGTGGGTAAGGCTTGGCAGTTACCTCTGGGACTTGGGAGGGGCCCTTTTCACTGAGCCCTGAGCAGACTTATTTTTATCATTGATGTTTCCTATTGTGGTTTGCCTGCCATTAAAGACAGTTTTGTCTTAATATTGAAAGTGGGATACCAGGGGTTACATTACACAAAACAACCCCGTACAATTGTGGAGATAATGTCATGTGCAGCATGACTGAGTTGGGAGCAGAGGATGACCACCTGCTAAGATTTTGTTCCTTGGCAGTCTGGTGAGTGGCCCTGTGTTTTGGTTGCTTCCTTGGTTATTTGGCTGTTGAGATCCATTTTTGTTATTGCAAACCATTAATCTTGTAGCACAGAACTATGGAATATTTGGCTACTGGGTGTTTGAATTAAGGAAATAAATCCCCTTTAAAGTTGTTGGTCCACAACCAAAGAATACTTTTATCATTGTTAATATTTCAATTTTACCTGTAGCTGGCTTATTCTTATCTCTTGCGTTGAAAAGAAATCTGGGTAATAGTTGGCAATATGTAACCAATTACCATCATACACGTGTCTGCTTACCCACTGTCATGGTGGCTAGGTATGTAGCTCAGTGAGTACCCTTGAATAGTTTGGAGCGTGCTAGACATAATTTAAAAACACACTAATGATGGTCCTGGGCCAGGGAATAAAGATGGAGATGCATGTGGTGGTCACCATAACAACGCTATGCCACTGTGTTCTTCAGTCAAGGAGAAGCAAACATTTCTCATTTCTTTAAGTGTGGTTCTTAGAGTTGGCATTCCTTATCTGTAGGTTTAGCAGGTGGTGACCCAGCATTGAGAAAGAAAACCAGGGGAAGAATTGCATGTGTACTGAGCAAGTACCAACTTAGTCATAACTGTCTGCAGTATAGCTTACAACTATGAACGCAGCATTGCCGTCGGCTTCTTAAAGTAATCTTGAGTTGACTGAAAGTATCTAGAGGATGTGAATGGGCTAATTGCAAACAATACATGTTATTATATGAAGAATTTGAGCATCTCTGAATTTTGATATTATTAGAGGGTTGACCCCAGGGCCCTTGATTTGCTAGGAAAGTTCTCTACCATCAGGCCCCACCCCTGGCCTAACAACTGTATTTTTAAGAACATAGATACCTGAATAACGTGTTTTTTTTTTTGTTTTTTGTTTTTTGTTTTTTCAAGACAGGGTTTCTCTGTAGCTTTGGAGCCTGTCCTGGAACTAGCTCTTGTAGACCAGGCTGGCCTCAGACTCACAGAGATCCTCCTGCCTCTGCCTCCCGAGTGCTGGGATTAAAGGCGTGCACCACCACCACCTGGCAAATAACTTATTTTTTAAAATCTTAAGGTTTTATCCCACATCTATTTTTAAAATGTACTTCCTAAAAAAGCTGTGGGTCCAGTCATAGATAGCCACACAGTGGTGTTACCCATTACCCTATAACTTAAACTCTGAGACCATTTACTATGTAGAACATTATAAGAATAACTTAAAATTTAAAATTGCAGTTGCCTACTGTTCTGTCTCAGATGATTAAACTGAAGGGCACTTCCTTGTCTGCTGCTTCACTCGAAGGCCTTGCTGTTCTCCTCCAGACAGCAGTGCAGTGGCTGCGCACTTCTTTCTGAAACATGGAGAACCTGGAGCTGCCTTCACTTGCGTGGGCATGCACCTTGTCAGAGCTTTCCATACTGTTGAAAGATTGCACATTGGAACTTTTGTTGGTGCTAATTTTTAATTTTGGGGTTTATCACTTTAAAAAGTGTTTTCCCCCGTTACAAAGTCTCCTCTGTTTCCCAAGTCTTTATTTATGTGCTGTAGGAAAGGTGCCTGCATTTCTGACATTGCTGTGAGAAACTTCTGCGAGCTCAGGAGACAGGCTGACAGGATTTGGAGCATCTGTCTTCTGTGGAGGACTCTGCAGAACGAGCTGGTGCTTCAGCCCCAGAGAGTTCTTGGCTCTCAATGATTAAAAAATATGGACTGGGAACTTTGATCTTTGGCTGCTCTGATGTTTTCTTTAGAAAGGTGTTGGAAGATCTCAGGATCAAGATAATTGATACAGCATCCCATCTGTCCCAGTGCACTGCTCCTAACAGGGCAAACAGAAGCAGATGCTATTTCAACCTCCCTATTTCTTTTTTTTAATTAAAATATTCTTAAATAATTTTTAAGGTTTGAGGATAGGGTGTGTACCTCTGTATGTCGATTTTGTACATTTCTTCTCCCTGTCATGTTTCTGTACTCATGTCCTAACCTCCGCTTCTTTCTCTCTCAGCTTTTCTGTAGTTGTTGTTCTGAGCCTTTTCTCCACTAGAGTGGGAGAACTCTCTAGATTATTGTATTTATAATCCTCTCGTTGATGTTCAGATCCCAATCATGTGAGACCTTGTTTGTGCCCTTCATGAAGATGTTGCTTACTTGTTAGTTTTGTCCCTCTTTCTGTCTGAGCTTCCAGGGCAAGTATTTTTGTCCTGCTTACTTCTAATCCTTGTAGTGATGAGCTGTGTGCTACGTTCCCGACCGACTCCCAGCTGCCTGGCTAGCGTATGCCCCGAAATAACAACACACAAACTGTATTCATTTAAACACTTCCTGGGTCTGCGAGCTCCTTGGCAATCAAGGACACCTGATCTCAGCACCAGAATATACATCCGGGAGAACCTTCATCTGGCGATGGATGGAGATAGAGACAGAGCCCCACACTGGTGCACCGGACTGAACTCCCAAGGTCCTGATGAGGAGCAGAAGGAAGGAGAACATGAGCAAGAAAGTCAGGACCGTGAGGGGTGCGTTCACCCACTGAGACGGTGGGACAAAACTAACGGGAGACCACCAAGACCAGTTGGAATGGGACTGATGGAACATGCAATCAAACCGGACTCTCTGAATGTGGCTGACGGTGGAGGCTGACTGAGAAGCCAAGGACAATGGCGATGGGCTTTGATTCTACAGCATGGAGGGCTCTGTGTGAGCCTTGTCAGTTTGGATGCTCACCTTCCTGGACCTGGGGGGAGTTGGGAGGACCTTGGTCTTACTTAACATAGTATAGGGAACCCGATGACTCTTTGGCCTGGAGAGGTAGGGAGTGAGGGTATGGGTGGAGGGGAGGGGAGGGAAGGGGAAGGAGGGTAGGAGATGGAAATTTTTAATAAAAAAATGAGAAAAAAACTGATAAAAAATTAAAAAAAACACTGCCTGGCCCATTAGTTTCAGCCTCTTATTAGCTAATTCTCACATTTTACTTTAACCCATATTTAGTAATGTATGTAGCACCACGAGGGGTGGCTTACCGGAAAGATTCTAGCCTGCATCCTTCTCAGAGAGGAGAGTCATGGTGACTGCCCGAGGCATCTGTCTCACTTCCCTTCTTCCCCGCATTCTGTTCTGTCTACTCCACCTATCTAAATCCTACCCTATCAAAAAGCCAAGGCAGTTTCTTTATTAACCATTTAGAGTCCTCCATCAAATCCTGAGAGCAAGAAGTGTGTGCTGGGCACTAACCATCATTTCGAAGGATATAGAAATGCCTTTTGTTTTTCTGACAGCTCACCTGTCACGTGTTGTTGGGGGAAGTCTTGGCATTTTTTGCTCTGCAGATGACTGGCACTTTGAGGAAAGTCCTTTTACAGGATTATTTTTGGAAAGCTATAGGTTCGTAGTCTCTTCCATTTCTATTACTGTTGTCCAGTACATCTTCAAGTAGCAAAACCCTCAACCAGAAGTGACTTCAGTGGAAAGAAAGTGAATTGCGCTGCACAAGTGGAGGTCTTTGGAGCTCCAGAGAGGGACATCTGTGCTCTTCTCAGTTACCCAGGTTCTTTCCTTTCTCTTACTCTTTTCTCTCCTGACTGGGCAAGAGGCTGACCCATCTTTCCATGAAGACCCGAACAATAGTCTCTTCATGCGTTATTAATACAGATTCTACATTTACTCCTTGGCAGAGTGGGTGAATTGTAGGGATTGGCTTGAGTTGCTCCTCTGTAGTGAGATGAAGGTGAGGACTGACTAGCACACTCAGGAAAATCCCATCCTAATTAACCTTTATAGACGAGCTTCTAAAGACTTGATTTCCTGAGCTCCAAGTTAAGATTGCCCAGACTGATTGGCTTGATAAAGAGGAAACTGTTGGATGGAATCAGCACTATATGATAATTACTCCATTAAGGAAATTATAGCATTTAAAATAAAAATGCAAGTTCTGTCTTTCTAAATTTAATAAATATGATACTTTGCATTGCTTTTATAAAACAGAAAGTGGATACATTAAGAACCAGTTGGAACTATGACTCCCTCTTAAGTGTGTTTGAACTGATAGCAATTGGTGTATTTGAATTACTCAGATAAAATAGAATCTTGTTGCCTAGAAGAAGGGAAGAGATAGCTGGGTAGTGGAGCTCATTTCAAAAAATCAAAAGTCAATATTTAGGACAGTGTGCATCTGTCACCCAACCTACTAAAAGGTTTTGGTTTACTTGAACACAATAATGGATTATTTTTTGTTTGGCCAAGTAGTCCCAGTAAATATTTAATAGGCAACTTAGAAGCAGTCTGATATTAAGGAAAGCACTGACTTAGGACTTGGACTCCAAATACCACTTCTGGTTCAGACTCTAAACATCTGTGATTTCTAGTAAAACAACCATCCTCTGTGGAGCCCTTCCTCCATTTTCTGTAAAGGCATTCCCCCCAGCCTGGTCCTCTTTGGTGGTAGCTACTCCTTTCCTGGGCACTGACTGACATACCGAGCAACTGGCTGCTGCTGCTGCTGGTGGTGGTGCTGGTAGTGCTGGTGTGCTATAAAAAGTGAATCAAGATTGTGAGATAGAAAGGCGTTTTGCTCTTAGTGCATGTGGGAAGTATAGGAAATAGCTTGTTGTTTTGAAACATGCATGTCAGTTCACAAGACAGGACGTATTTGTAGGCATAAGCACTCACATTTCCCTTGTGTGTCTGGCTCCTCATTAGTCAAATCTGAGCTTCTAATGACACCTGGCATCTGGAATGGCACCAGACTAATAAGTGTGCAAACAGACAGAAGCGTGGAGTCCCTGGTTCACCTGCAATACAGTCAGAGGAGATCTGGAGTTAGAGAGCTGATCCTGGGTTGGAATCCTAGCGCAGCTGGTTGAGAAGGAAGTCTGGTAGCATACTGAGACTGTGACCTGGTAAGTGGAGGTGGACATGGATTCAGGTTCATCCCATACATTAATGTATTTTTATGAAAGGAAGCTGTTTTGGCTTGAATAGCTTCGACTGTATATGCCAGGAGAATCAACCAAAAGCAGAAGTCTAAAGGCTTTGTGTTTATTTATTAAAAATGTATGTGTATGTGGTGGCATAACACACATGTGGATTTCAAAGGACAACTCTGAGGTGTCTGTTCTTTTCTTCAGCCACGTGGGTTCTGGGTGGTACTTTAGGTCTTTAGGTTTGGCAGTAAGGGCCTTTACCGCAGAGCCATCTTGTGTGTCCCATAAAAATTTTGTGATTTCATATAACAAGACGTCTGGAGATGGGAAGTTGTGTGTCAACCAATTGCATGGGTTGATGTTTTCTGCAGCACAGGGATCTTCTATCTTGAGATCCTATCCTCAGTTTATTACTTCTGTGGCAGCAATATTGATTTCTTAGGAACATTTTCATATGCTGTATGCAGGGGTAATTACAATCAGTCAAGAAGCTCCTTCACTCTTGATCAGTAAGTAGGGAGGAAAGCTGTTTCCCAAGGTCTCACTGTACTTCATAACCAGTTAGGCCTCAGACTCAGACCTAAGTGATAGCCACTAACAAGGAGAACAATGATGTCATATTGACCTTTTTACCCATCATTGGATTTTGAGGTGTGCGCGCGTGCGCACATGCGTTTTCTGGTATGCATGTGTGTTTGTGTGTATGTGCATGCACATGCTAAGCATAATGCCTTATAGACTAAACAGTAAACTCAGATTGCTCTGAGGGAATGGAGTGGTTTGAGTCATGCCTTAATTTTCTTTCTATTGCTGTGATAAAGACCATGACTTAAACAACTTGAAGTGAAAAGAATTTATTTGGCTTAATAAAATTTGACTTTATAAGTCATAGTCCACTGAGGGAAACCCTGACAGGATTCCTAGGCCGGAACCTGGAGGCAGAGACTGAAGCAGAAGCCATGGAGGAATGTTATTTACCTACTTGTTCATCCTGCCTTCTTATACAGCCTGGACCACTTGTCCAGAGGTGACACCATACACCGTGGGCTGGGCCCTCCCACATCAAATATTCAATCAAGAAAGTGCCCCACAGTCTTGCCTATAGACAATATGTTGATGACACTTATTTTTCAATCGAGGTTTCTCTTCCCAGTTCACTCTAGCTTGTGTCAAGTTGATAAAACCCTGTTAGCACAGGGTGAACAGTTGACTGGCAATAGTGGGCACATCCTAGTACTTACTATTTAGTAGAACAGCGTCAAACCAAGGGAGTTTTGAGAACAGTGTGCATTCACAGAAGCATAGACAGGGAAATCACGAAAGCTGGAGTCATGGGCAGAGAAGTCTTTCTAAAACAAAGTACATCTCACTTATTGCCTGCGTAGTCAAATCAGGCACGAATCAGCTGTGCAGCAGTGTGCCTGCCCACTGTTAGAAGACCGTGAGGCCCAGGTGTATGTGGAATAGGTTTGAGAAAAGTCTGAAGACAGTGGCTTCAGTATTCAGTCTTAAATCCTATTCTAGCTATAGCTCTAACAACTAATTCTTTTCTCTTTTTCTTTTCTTTTTCAGACTGGGTTTCTTGCATAGCCCTGGTTGTCTTGGAACTCTCTTTGTAGACAAGGCTGGCCTTGAGCTCATTGATCACCTGACTCTGCCTCCCAAATGCTAGGATTAAAAGCGTGCCCCCCCTACGCCCAGCTATAACAACTAGTCAGCATGATCTGTTTTGTTTGAATGCAATTATGTAGTATTAAGTGTTGTGTTATATACGTGAAACAGTGTCTTTGATCTCTCTAGGAATTCAAGTATCAGTGTAGTGATTATTTGGCTTACTTTTTCCAAATAAAGTATGGATTCTTAACTTGATCCCCATAGTGAGAGAAGTCTATAGTATAGTAAAAATCAAAGCTATCTTTAGTTAATCTAGGAAGCACAGGCAAGGAAACTTGGTATGCACATGTCTAACCCATCAAGTAGATAACTGAGATAGGAAGATCATGAGTTCTAAACCATCCTGAGCTACATGGTGAGGAAGCATGGTGTCCTATAAGTCTGTTTCATTTTGAATTTTGGCTGAATTAATTGGTGAATAACTTATATTATATTATTTTATATTATAGATACTATAATTTTTATGTTTCCCTTTTTATGTTCCAAAAGTGAATTTCAAAGAATGAAAATTACCAATATTTTCATCATAGTTTTTCTCAGGTCTCTATAGATCATACTGTGTATGCCAAGGAGTTCTTGGTATAGGTGTTTCTCACCCCATAACCTTACTGTCCAGGCCAGAGACACTTGTTTAGAGATCTTTGTTTATTATTTTGTTATTTTTTGTATTTCCTGAAAAATTCTTTGGCATGTATATTCTAGAGAGTGCTCACAAATCTAGCCCACAGTTTTCAGGTAGAAGAAAAATTATGACAAGGGTTATACAGTAAATAGTTGATGGAGCACAACTAATCCAATGTACCACAATCAAATTAATAATTGATTTTCACTCATGTTAATAAGTTTTTTTTGTTAAACAATAAACAAAATCTTAGGTCAAAATAGAGCAATTACAATGGAAATATAAAAATTCAGTAGATATCTTTTTAAACAAAAATTCAAAATGATATTTATTGCATGTGTTTGTGTAGGTCAGATGACAACTCTCAGGAGGTGTGGTCATAGAGGATATGTAGAAAAGTCTTTCCTCCTATTGTGTGGAGATGGAAGTGAGGATTTCAGGCTTGGTGGCTGGTCCCGCTATCTGCTAAACTACCTTGCATGAATTTTTTAACATATAAAATGTCTCATCATAAATCATTTTCATCTTTTTGAGAGACGGTATCTCAGTCTATTATAGCTTAGTTTGGATCTCACTGTGTAGCCTCAAAACTCTCAGTAGTTCTCCAGTTTCTTAACTTCCTAAAAGCTGGCAATGCAGGCAAACGCGACCATGCTCAGACAGAAATTACTGTGAGATGAGAGTGTATGGGGAATTCAGAGCGCTTTTCTGTTTGGGTTGTATACAGCTCACATGTAAGCAAAAAGCAAACTTTGCCTTCTGCCTTCCCAGGTTATTTGGCTAAGTGAGCATCAGTGATACTATTCTCATCATATTTGCTTTTTTAATAAAATTATTCTCTTTGAAAATTATGTAATGGTAAAGGAAATTGTTTTATAGATTACTATTGAATTTTTTTGAAAGAATATTTTGATTTTCATAGATTCTGTTTTCTGAACATTTTCCTCGGATTGTAGTAGTGTCTGCCTGCCTGCCTGCCTGCCTGCCTGCCTGCCTGCCTTCTTTCCTTCCTTCCTTCCTTCCTTCCTTCCTTCCTTCCTTCCTTCCTTCCTTCCTTCCTTCCTTCCTTCCAACAATGATGACTTGAACTTGGAGTATGAAAGAGAGAGAGAGAGAGGTAGAGCAGAGCAATCCAGGGCAGATCCTTTTTTTGTTTTTAGTTAGTTTGTTTTGTTTTGATTTGTGTGGGATTGCATGGTAGTTGAGTACCAGTTTGTTTGTTTCCATGTGGAGTATTATGGGCATAGGAACAGTAAGTCAGGATTTGTCTGGAGCATGCTGACTTGAGATATTTACTCCATACCTGATGGGGGGAGGGAGAGAGCTAGATAATGAGAATGTGTGTGTGTGTGTGTCTGTCGTCTGTGTGTCTTTGTCTCTGTCTGTGTACCCCTTGCTGACCCTAAGCTCATTATCTCTGCCTCTGACTCTTGAGTACTGTGATTTTTTTTTGTATTTTTAAGATGTGGTTGTATGTGCATCTATACACTTTTGGGTGTGATCTATTACAGAGGAAAAATTGCTTGGTAGAAGAAAAGTGGATAATTACGACAGTGTGTGCCGGAAGGGCTGGAATGTACTGTGTACCAGAAGCGTCTCAGTTTGAGAGAATAAGGACAGTAGATCTATTTGTGGGGTGCACATTGGATGTGGCCTATGTGTGCTGTTGGCCAGGCAAGCACTCTCCGTGCTGATCTATAGAAGAATTAGTATTTTGATGTAGAACAGTACGTTATATTCTGGTCTGCAGAAACAGCAGTTTGGTTTTGCATTAAAATAAGCTGGAAAGTCATTTGCTCAGACCCCAAGGTAGGAAAGGCTGTGTTAGATATAAAATGTTTAAATTTCTTTTTAGAGGTAGTGCCTCAGAATTTGTTACTTCCAGCAGCATATGCCTAAATTGATTTTTGTAGAAATAAGGAGACCTGGGTTTCACTGAACCTCACGTGGGAGGTATTAGAAGTCCTCTAACTTCAGTTTTTGCGGGGGAAATTTGCAATCCTGAAATGTGGTGTATTTGTGGACATCTTGTTTCTGTCTGTTGCCTGCAGCCTGGACGTACGTGGATTTAGTTCTCTGTCCTTACACTGGAGTTCTCCATTGTAGCTCTGTTTCACAGTGTCCAGGCAGCGCGTAATCTTGCCTTTGGGAAGCTGACTTGGGCGCCTTGAGTTTGGCTGTTCTTGTTCAGAGTTTAAAATGAGTGCCCATCACTTTGTGTCAGCCACAGATTCCCTCCAAATTCCCACTTGTGGCGTTTTCTGGAAGCTTTCACAGAAATCTTACTACTAATTTAATACTGTAGTTTTTGGAATAGAAAATCTAATAATTTCACTAATTCCTACAGTGTTTCTTTTTAATCTTTCTGGACTTTAGTTGTAATTACTGCCTCTTAAGGCAAGTGTTTCCTATTACAGTTGTTGATTTTTCATGCCAGTAGACGCCGCAGGCTTTAGCAGCTTTCATTTAACATGTGGGAAAGCTAAGACTCAGGCGAGATCTGCCCTCCTCTCAGTTTGCCACAGAGGCAGAATCTGAACTGACCTCTTGAGACTTAGTTTAGAACATCCTTCTGGAACTGTGTTGGCCCAGTTAGCAAAGACTGGAGACTAATAACTCACGAGAAGAAAGCTATAGTCTGGCCCATAGTCTAGGATGGTGACTGGGCTCCCAACTGTGACAAGGAAGGTTGTCATAGTAAGGGCACTGTGCAGTACAGAGGAACTTAGAGAGGCCAGGGTCCCACCATGTCTATCAAAGGGATGTCTCCATTGAGTTAAAGACCTGCTTACACTCTCCAACCTGACAGTTTGATTAGTAGTGCCTTCCTGAGAACCATGGCTTGATCACATGGGCCTGTGGGAGACAGAATGCATTCAAGCTCTAAGTGTGCCCTGCCCTGAAAGCTTCAAGCTTAGTGTTAAGCAAAGGAGTGGTGAGGGCGCCCGCGCACACTCGCGCCCGGTCACACTCGCGCCCGGTCACACTCGCGCCCGGGCACACTCGCGCCCGGGCACACTCGCAGTAGACCCAGCACACTCGCGCCTGCGCACACTCGCAGTAGACCCCGCACAGCAGTGTCCCGACACTTTCCCTGCTCCTGATTTTCTTGTCTTCTCAGCAGTATAGCTTTGAATTCATTGCCACCAAAATGCAGAAAGCAAACCAGTTATTTAATGATGTCTGAAATCCCTTTAATCATAATTCTTAATTAGTTGGTTTGAAAAGATGCCACTTTATTTTCTTCTGAGATGGTCAGAAGACCAAATACAGTATTTTTCTCCCCTAAAGCATTCATCAGGTTCTTCCAGTTAACTGTGACATCCTGTTTATATGCCATGGGTTACAAACCACTTTTATGTGGGTTCTGAGATACATAGGAAGATTCAAAGGCGTAGGAACAGCCACCACAGTTTTTGTTCTCTTCCCCTTTTTTGCTGGGAAATTTCTGGTTGTTTATTTTTAATTAAAATATTGGTTTATTTTTAATGTTTGTATTGTTAAATAAAATATCTTAAAGTCACACAGAAATCTTGAGGTCAGCAAATGAAGTGGGGCACCTCTGTAACTAGCACTGGAGAGCTGTAATATCACTTGTTACTTTGAAACGGCTTTCCTGCTTTCCCCAGTTGTCTTAGTTGCTTTCCCATTGCTGTGATAAGACACCGCGACTAAGGCAAATGATAGAAGGAGGAATTTGTTGGGGTTTGCAGTTTCAGAAGGTGAGCCCATGGCCATCATAGTGGAGAGTACAGCAGCAGACAGAGCTTATATCTCTATCCTTAAGTAGGAGGTAGTGTGTGTGTGTGTGTGGTGGGGGGGCTGGCTAGGAATGGTATGTGCTTTGAAACTGCTTTCTTTGAAACTGTGTTCTTCCCTAATGACACACCTTCTCCAACAAAGCTACACTTCTTAATCTTTCCCCAAAAATTACTTCAACTAGGAGCCAACTAGAATGGCTCTGGGGGCCATTCTCATTCAGATCACAGCGTGGTGGAAGTCACAGCTTGCTCCATCTACTAGTGATCATAGTTTTGATGGATTAGGGATCAGTTTTGGGGATTCCTTATGATTTTTCCCCGTTTGTCATTAGATAATAAAATAAAAATCCTGATGATTTAAAAAACAAAACTGATCTGTAGCCTACATTTCTCTTTCTAGGTTCCCCCATGTCTTCCTTTCCTTATAATTTATCTGCCAAAGATAAATTTCGTCTTTGACTGTCAGCTTCCTATGGGCTAAGTTTTCTTTGAGGATGAGCCCATTATTGATGTTTTAGGTGTGGTTTTCAGTCCTCTTGTGGGTTTTATTAATGGGTGAGTCTCTTCTACCTCCCTTTGAGGAGGTAAAGCTCACAGGCCCATATGTAAGAACTTACACTGGTTATTTAGTGGTCTCAGCTTGTGAAGAATTCACGGGGGGCTGACCACTGTGAAATTAGGGAAGCTTATATCAGCCACAAGGTCTGCTTTCTCAGTTCCCTTCACCTGGGTCATGGCTTTTCTTCTTTATTGTCATGTTTTTAAAAGTTTCACCTAATAAGCAGGCCTATCTTTGGGCTGTTCCTAGTCCACCATTTTCATCAGAGCCATAGGTTTGCAGTCATGTGCTTTTCTCTTCTCTGTTGAGTTCTTGTGACACACTGAGCTATGAGCTTCTATCTCTTTGGTTATCTCAGCTTCTGAGGACTCAGATTGTAGTGTTCAGGTTTACCTTTGAAAATCATTTCAAAAGAGATTAAATTTATGCCCACTTATTTTTTTAATGAGACTTTGATATAAACATAGTTCGTTTCAGTTTTAGCTTACTCCATCATAATAATTTTCATATGACTATTTTTAGTGGAATTCTTTCATCTCATACAGACTTGTTATTTTTGTTTTTAGCTTCAAATTAAAACTTCTAAAAATCATTTTTATTACAATACAGGTATAATTTTATTTATGAGTGAAATACATATAATATGTAGTTTTTTTGCTTTTTACTTTAGTGCTGAAATTAGTTAACATTAGCCCAATGCAGTGTTGACTGTTTCTTCTCTCCTCATTCATGTTTATGAAGATGTGAGAATGTATTTATATATATATGCTTTAACACTGTAGGATATAGTAAATGGTTATTGTTGTTCTCAGAACAATCCACGGGATGAAATGGAGCTATTGTTTTCAATATAAATGTCAACTCACCCTAACATTAAAAAAATCATCCCAAGATTGGTACATGCCTGTGATCTCTACACATAGGTGGCTGAAGCAAGAGGCTTGCTCTGAGTTCAAGGCTAGCCTGTACTTCATAGTGAATACTAAGTTTTTTAACATCTTATAGTAAGACCCTCACTCAGCCAGAAAACAAAACAAAATATTTTCTATAGGCAAATGAGTAATTATTATAAGAGTATATAGAAAAATCTTTTTATCTTTACTTTTAGTATATATGTTTATAGCTTTGAGACGTGAATGCACCTTATCTCAAACCAATTTAATTCTAACCAGTAGCACACGCTGGGTGGTACCGGGTCTTATGCATGTTAGGCAAACATTCTACCTCTGACGTAGTTTCCTAACCTGATGTGGGATTCCCCTCTGAATGCTGTGATTACCATTAATAAATAAGGAAAACTGCTTTGAGCCTATAGCAGGGCAAAAAAGAACTAGCCGGAGAAATCTAAGCTAAATGCTTGGAGAAAGAAGGTGGAGTCAGGGACGCCATGTAGCCTCCATAGGGAAAAGATGCTTGCTGCTGGTTAAAACCTTGCCAGTAGGCCATGAGCCTTGTGGTAAAATATAAAATAATAGAAATGGGTTAATTTAATATATTTGAGCTTGCTAGGAATATGCTATAGTGATTGGCCAAGCAGTGATTTAATTAATACAGTTTCTGTGTGGTTATTTCGGGAGTCTGGGTGGCCGGAAAATGAACAAGCAGCCTCATGCAACAATAACACAATATATATAACCCTTTTAAGAATTTTATTTAATTGTTTGAGAATTTCATAAAATGTAGTTTGATCATATTCACCCTCTCCTCCCAATCCCCCAGCTTGGTGTGGTTTTCAAATTTAGTAATCCAAAGGCTCCACTTTGTGCTGTCCATATTCTTTTGAGTGTGGGGCCACCCCCACATGCCTCACACTTTTTACTTAGTGATTAATCAGCGGGTGTTGGTTGATTAGCTCAGGGTTTCCCACTTGCTGCAGTGCTGTGTATCATTTTTCATGGATACATGTAGACATTTTATTGCACCTTTCCCTAGGGAGCTAACAACAGTGAACCAAATGGAAGCACATTCTGAGTATGTGCTTTTCCAAAGCTAATTGGCACGGCCCCAACCCCCCTTCTGTATGATTCTGCTGAGCTTTACTTTCCTCTGCATAATGGACAGTGGTAATAATGAGGAAGCCTGGTTTCAGTTATACATTACAGCATAATTTGGTTTGTTTAAGTCCTTGGTAAATGGTGAGTGCTGCTCTCATGGTTGTTTTAGTTGAAAATTTGAATTGATGCTAGTGTGAGTTCGTCCATGCGCTAGCACTGAAATAGAAAAACTGTCAATTTAACCCCCCGAAGTGGATGCTGTTTTACCCATTTATGTGTCAAGAGAGCATTTTTGCACAGAGTAGTGTGGTATTTCTGTCTCTGAAACCACTGAGCTTGCTGGGTTTGGAAGTGAATAGTGGCTCCCAGCTTTGGTCTGCTCCAGGTATATTGACCACTGCTATTTTAAGAGAATCTGTCCCCAGTTAAAAAGTTGCTCCTAATTACATAGTGTTACAATGAATACCACCTACTCTAAGGTCAAATTAGTTCTACCCAACTGCAGTATTATGTTTTTGATGTTAGCCTCTGAGTGTAACTGTTGTTTTTAGAGAAGGAGAAATGGAACAAAAAGAGAGAGTTGCAGGTGCCTTAAATACTAGGAAAATTCTCTGCAGTATTGCAGTGACTTTTATGGATTCGATTTTTGTTTATTTGATATAAGGATTCATCATAAAGTTCAGTTATAGATTAATGATACTGCATGTGTGTGTAATTGAATATAATATGTATTTCATTTCATTGGATTGTCTATATTTTTACATTTATTTATTATTGTATTTGTATGCATATTCATGTACATGCCTGCTTGTGAGTTTGCGCATGCACACATGTGGAGGTCAGAGAGGACAACTTTTGAGTCAGTTCTTGTCTTCGCCCTTTGTTGTGATGCAGGGTCTCTCCTGTTTCTTGTCACTGTACTGTGCTCTCCTACTTAATGGCTTTCAAACTTTCTGGTCACGTCATTTCCCTCAGCTTCCTCCCTCCGTAGGAGTATTGGAATTATAGATACAACCACGGACTGTATCAAGTTTTTTACATGGATTCCAGGGACCTGAACATAGGTTTCAGGTTCGTGAAGCAAGTGCCTTACATACTGAGCCGTCTGCTCAGCCCTCGTGCCATCATCATTTTAAGAGTTGCAGCCAATTCAGTGAAGTTACACGGAATCAAGACTTTTTATTCTTTAATTTGAAGAAATCACAGACTATATGGAGCTATGCCACCGTTTTGTGTGTTACTTTCATTCTGGGATTTATTTGACCACACCCTCATAGTGTCAGAGTTTATTATATCCAGATAAACTCTAAGGAAATTACTGCGTGAATGTAGCAGGTTTAAGTATTTTGATCATCTGCACAGAGTGCCTTCTCTGCTTGCTCTTATCACAGGCTTTGGCTCCTGTCTGCTGGATATACTGCAGACTGCTCACCATCCTGTAACAGTTTTTTCTTCTCACAGAGCATAAGCCACACAATTATGTTTCAATTTTCTCAATTACAATAGCATTCCATATTGGGATGATGCTATTATATTCCAGTTACTTAGAAATTGATTATCTCCACACATTTCTTAACATATCTGTTTGGATCATTAGTTTTGTTTTGTGAATTTTAGAGTAGCTTTTAATTTTACTTTAAGCTATTGGGAGCTCGTAGCTTAGTTGTTCAAATTGTGACAACAGTCTTGTAGGTCTGCAGTGGCATTCATGCCAAGTGTTCCTTCTCAACTGGTTTCAGGATAGGGAAGGCATTGTGTTTACTGAGCTGCACCAAAATCATAACTCCCTTGTGGTTTTCTCCTATTTGCTTAATGTGTTTCTGCATTTCACCTGGCTGTATACCTGTCCCTCAACCTATAAGATATGAGTCCCCTCATGAAACTTCTGAAGAAAAGAGTCTTCCCTGTAGAGTGTAGAGGTGTTTATACAGAAACACATTGCATGGCCTTCTTTCTGATGCTGTCATGATGAATAGTCTACATTTAAAAGTGTAAAACCTAGCTGTATCAAGGGAGCTTTTTTTTAATGGACAGAAATTTTTGGCTAAATTGCACATCTCTATGAATATGTTTATATTAATACCAATACATTTAGAACATGTATGAGAAATAAGAGAAATAAGCACAGAGAATCCACTTGTAGAGAGAGAACTGTGTTTTCCTGACACACACACCTGTGACTTTAGTGTTCTCAAGTAGATCATTAGTTTGTTCACTAGACTCGGGTGAGTAGAACAGTCAGGTACTGAATTGATGTTCCTCCTGGAAGGTGTTTGGTCCTACAGCTTGGTACATGCCGGTGTGTTCTAGAGTAGAAAAGCTTTCTCAGTGTTTGTGATTGTGTTCTGAAGTGAAGGTCATAGGAGGCAGGCGATCTCAACTGAAGTCACTGCATCTTTTTGAAGCTTAGTTTTCTTATCTGTGAAATAAAGGAGTGATACTCTGTCATCATTAGGTATCTTCGTGCTGCTGTGCATTTTAAGATTCTATACAAACCATTTCTTATGTTTGATATTCAGAAGAGGAGGTAGCTACTTTATTTTTATTTTCTGTGTCACTCAAGTTAATGGTCTATGCAGGTGCATGCCACTAGTCTTATTTAGAGATATGTTTCAAGAATATATGAACCAGTATATTAAATTAACTTTATATTCATTAAATTTTTAATTAGCATTCCAGTGCCACCTGAAAGGAAGACATGCTAATTCATACTATTTTAAACTTTCTTAAGTTATTATTCTTAGCATTATTCATATTTTGAAGGATAAAAGCTTTTAAAAATATCTGCTAGGTACATATCAAAAGAAAAATAATTTCACATTGTATTATTGTGAGCAAAGCTTATTAAAGCAGAAGAACAGACTGTAAGAAGGTAATGTTTAGAACAGGAACATTCTGAGAATCTGCATTAAGGATTTTGTCTCATCTGTTATTTTGGTCACATGTAAAGTGTAGCATCAACATTCCTTGGCTGGACCGAGGTTTGGTTCAGATTGTTCTTCTAGTCTGCCCTGCTGGTTTGAAGCCAAATTCAAGAACAGCTTGGAGCAGTTCTTAATAAGTTACTAGGTCAGGCCTTTTCTGAGCCTTCACTCCTAGTCTGGTGTTCTTCTTGCTCTTTTACGAACCACCTGTTCTGTCTCGAGATGTGGCTACCACTGCCTTCCTGCTCTATTTTCTCTCCTTGTCCTTGCTCTGGCAACTGTCTGCATCTTTCTTTGCCTTTGTTTCTGTCTTTTTCTTCTCACATTTGCTAATAAAAGTTTCTCCAAGAAGCTTTTTTTCTCTCTGCACATTGCCCGTCTCATTATGTCACCTGCTCTTTTTTTCTGCCACTGAGAGTTGTATGCTTGGTGCCAAGTTGCTCATGTTTTTTTACATATCATCCTTATTGTCTCTTGCTTTGCAGGCATGAGTCTTCCTTGTTTCTATATTCCCTTGAAATCTTTTCATTTTATGATGACAAAGGATTTCATAGAAATGAAATAGGCATTTTCTTTCTTTTTTCAGGTTTTTTTTTTAAAAAAATACTATTTTATGAGTCTGAGTGTTTTGCTTGCATGTATATATGTGCAACTGCAAACAAATACATTTTACAGAGAATGTAAAACTCCTTATCAAATGAAAATGTTTATCCATACAGTGTAGGCAGTTGGCAGAGAAGGGTTTCTAGTCCCTGGGATGTACTGTGAGTCAGGCAAGCTTGTATCTTTAACAAAATTCTTTGAGCAGTGGTTTTAGGATTCCAAGTGGAAAAAATTTATCAAAAGACTCAGATTACTTAATCAGAACATTTCAAAGAGGGCTTTTGAAATAATAATTTTATAGGTTCTACAGCCAATCAAACTGCATAGTGAGTTGTGGAGCTCAATCCCAAGGAATCCATCTACGAAACGCTCCCACACCTAAGGCTCAGGGAACATTGTAGAAGAGGGGTGGAAAGGCTGTAAGAGCCGGAGAACCAGGAAGCTCGCTGTGAAGCTGTGTCTCCTAGTAACACCAGAAGCTATACCCATCTACACTTTCCTCATGGCCATCTGAAGATGAACGGAAGCCGGCGGTGGTGGCGCACGCCTTTAATCCCAGCACTCGGGAGGCAGAGGCAGGCGGATCTCTCTGAGTTCGAGGCCAGCCTGGTCTACAAGAGCTAGCTCCAGGACAGGCTCTAAAGCTGCAGAGAAACCCTGTCTGGAAAAACCAAAAAAAAAAAAAAAAATAAAGATGAACGGAAGAAGGATGATACTAACTGACATGCCTCAGTCTTACTCAAGAATACACACACGCAAGTGAATAAAGCTGGGAGTGGGAGGTGCGGCCTCCAGAGGGAGGAGCACACCTGTTGTTGTCCACTGCCAAATGATCAGCCCTGAAAGGTTTTATACAAGTAACATTATATGGATTCAGCAGGTTGTAGTTAGGACTATATATGTATATTCAGATACATATATACATACAATAGCATTTAATGAAAAAAGAGGCTGTGAATTTGAGGAGAATTGGGTGGGGCATATGGGAGGGTTTGGACAGAGAAACCAGAAAGAAGAAATATTGTAATTAAATGAAAATCTCAAAAATAAACAAAAATAGTAAGTTTATACTCACTTATTCATTTAACCCTTCTTACACTTCACAGAAGTTTTCAGTGTGCCTTTATCCCAAGGGCCTACCGCTACGAGCCTCAGTTGTTTGTTGGCTTGTTTTTCCTCCAGTTCTGAACCTGTGTCCTGAAAAAGGTGTCAGAAGACCATAGCAGATATATCTGGGTATGGAGACAAGTCACTTCTTGATATACAGTCTAAAGTCGTGTCCAGAGACTGGGCTGCAAGTACCTTAGCTTTCTCAGTTACTAGCTAGCAAGGGGCTCAGTTTGGTGCATAAAATATGGCACCCAAGAATGCAGTAGTAAGAACAACAGCTACTTTTAAATTAATGCTCTTGTAAAAGAGTTGAAGACGTGCACATTTAACTTTAAAATGAGCAAAGGATATAGTCTCCTAAATCTGGGAGGCTTAGACCCTTGAGTTTGTCCACTGCTCTTAATAGCATAAAATTAGTGTTGCTGAAAGCACTGAATGAATGAGTGATGTTCACATACATATCTATGGCCATTTACTCTTCAGTAATGAAATGCTTCGGAAAAAGCAGATATTCATTTGAACCAGCGTTTCTACTTAAAACTTATGTATGCTCGTCAGCTTTTATTGATGGGAAAAAAAAACACTACAGGACATCAGTTTATAGGAAGAAAATTTATTTTGATTGAGGCTGCCAGTGGTCTGTGGGCAGCAGCACAGAACATCATGGTGGAGCAAAACTGCTCCCATCTTGGCAGCCAGAACGTGGGAGAGAGGAAACTGAAAGCAATTGGGAAGGGGTCCGGGGACAAGGCACTCTTCTCAAGGACGGACTTTCAGGGGCATATTTCCTCCAGTTCTTCCTGCTTCCTGGACTTCTGTCACTTCTACATAGCCAATCTAATTATGAAGTCATTAATGGATTAACCCATTGATGAGGTCAGGCTTCATGAACTGATCTTTCTTATAGAATTTCAAACACCAGATCTTGTTGCATGGGGGAGCAAGCTTTTAAGTCATCATCACCCTTTGGGGGGCATTTCAGATCCAAATTGAAATATTATTCTAGGGAATGTAGATTTCACATCAAGATTTATATATTTTGGAAATACTTTTTCAAATATACAAGATTGTACATAAATAAAATATGTGTACAATATATACATTATGTATCTCTGCAGATGTATACATCACCCAGTCATGCTTGCTGTTTGAAGGATGACAGCAAACACAAGAAACCAGTGACTGTTAGTTGTCTAGGGAAAAGTGAGCAGGGAGTTCAGAAATTTCCAGGATATGAAATATTTTACCTTCTATTAGTCTCTCTTGTTGGAATTATTTTGAAGTGTACTTTCTTTATATTAGCCAAAGTCTAAGAAAGAATATGTGAAGGTTTACATACATTTTAATTAATATTTTAAACACGCAATTCGTTTGAAGGCTTAGCCTGTCTATCCGGTGTAGCTAGAAATAGTCTCTGTCCTGCTGGTCCCCTGGACTGGTTTTTCTCTGCCCCCTATTCTCGAAACCACATATGAAATAACTATTCTGAGGCTTTTATTAATTACATATTCTTTGATCTGTTAGCTCAGGCTTCTTATTAACTAACTTTTACATCTTGAGTCAGCCCATTTCTATTATTTTATATTTTGTCCTGAGGTTCGTGGTTTGTTACCTCACATCTTACTCCTTGGTGATTGCTGGCCTCTTTCTGACCCCGCCTTTCTTTACCCTGCACTCAGTTTAGTTTGCCTGCCTAGCTATATTCTACCCTACCTTAGGCCAAAGCAGTTTCTTTATTAACCAATGCTAATACAACATACTCACAGCATCAACAGGGAAATCCAACATCAATCTGGAAAAGAGATTTTTGTGAATGGTTTATATGAGCATTGCATATTCTATATGATTGCTTTGTTTGGTAATATGATGATAAGGGAAGACATTAATAGACACATGCATTAGTGGTATGAGAAATAGGCATACAGTACGTAAGTTTAATGATGCGTGTTTTCTTTAGTCCATTGCCAGAAAACCCTGGTCATGTTAGATGGTCTTGGTAATTAGATAACGTAGGTGCGCTAGTGTCAGTTTCTAAGGCTGTGTCAGTGAGCAATAGAATTCACAAAGATTCTCTTCACTGTTACAGAAAAGCTCAAGAGGAGAATAAGAAAATTGTCCTGGCTGGCTGTGTTCCCCAAGCCCAACCTCGTCAGGACTACCTCAAAGGATTGAGTATCATCGGGGTAAGTGTGGACCGGATGGGTAAATAGAACATAATGTCATTAACTCATTCTAGTACTTACGTCTCTTAACCACACTAACTTTGTCCTGTATGTGTGATTTTTCACCTCAACACACGTGTGTGTGCGCACGCACACATACATACACAATACACCCTATGTTGTAGGTTTTCTCACTGAGAAACTACCACTATAAGAAAACCACACTATAAGGTTTATGGCTTGTCTTCATCTTGGCCTTCATGAATGACCTGGTCTTCAACCCTGTTACTGCTCTCCAAATAAGCAAATTTCTCATCTTCTTGAGCTTCCTGCTCATCCTCCCCAATACCTAATGTGTGTTTTTAGAAAGCTCTGTTGTGTTATCCTCACCTCTGGGTGTTGGCTTCAGGGCAGCCCGTGTTGTACAGCTCTGTGCTGCTGCATCCTCCTCCAGGATCCCTTCCCTGGCTGCTGTTGCCCACTGTGGACTTGTCCGTGTGTCTGTCTCAGCACAGAGTTAGCTTTTGAAATGTGGTTGTACACTTAAACAATTTTATTTTGTACAAAGCCCATGGCTCCAATTTAATTATTCCTACCAGGATATCATTTTTATCCCTTTAACATTTGTGTGTTTTTCTATTCTGCATGTATAAGTGTACCCATCAAATGTTTGTTGACTGATTTGACCAAAAATTTTTGCTTTTGTAGTTTTATTCTTTTGCTTAACTGTTGGACAGCTTGTTCTGAGAAGTTCAGAGACTTGTCTGTTTGCCTTAGTTAACAAAAATGACCGAGTGCAAAACTTCTTAACCTGTGGGTTGTGACCCCATAGGCAAATGAATGAGGTAAGGATGGTCATGAAAACTTTGGAAAGTGGGAAACATTTCCGAATGCCCACTAACTAAAAATAAGGTCAAGTCACTATGTAGCGAATCCACAGTGTTCTGGCAGTGCTTGCCCATGTTGCATCATGTGACTTCACTTCTAGCCTTGGTTCTGAACATATCTGTGCACTTTGTACTGAGCATGCTGCCAGGCCCCACAGTGCCAGGACTTCTTTTCTAATCCAACTGAAAAGTTGTCTTTGAGGTGTTCATTGGCTTTTAACAGGTGAGCTGCAAAGTGGACGGCTGACTTCCATTTGCTTAAGCCTGCATGTTCCATATGACTATTATACTTCAGTTGAGCATTTAGTGTTTCAGCTGAGTACGTAGTGACCACAGGTGGTTGGTACCTGACATAGTGGACCGGACAGCTGTGAGGATCTTTGTCGCTGCAGAAAGCTCTACACTCTACAGTCGGGAGATGTGAGGACAGCATTTTTCATTTGCTTTAGGTGCCAGCATGTTGGTGTGTTTCCTCTCTCCATGTTTAGTTCTGAATTCCAAGTCTTTTCTTAGAGCAGGGTAAAATATTTTTATGGGCTCTTTGAAAGCCCCTCATCAGAATGACTCATTAATGTTATTTATGAATTGTTGTTCGCCAGCTCCTTTCCTCCTTGTTGAGAACATATGGAGTCGTAAGAGAACATGCTGCATGGTGTCCCACTCCCACCCTGTATATTTATAATCAAGTGCCCGAAGAGTACAAGATATTGCTTTACTTACTTTATTTGAATTATATGCTGTTGAATAAGCTTTTGTGTATCCGGGGCTGCAATTTATAGTGCTGAGAATAGCTTTCCTCCTCTCCCAAAGAAAATGCAATCTATTGTGTACTCTTCAAGGGGACTTTGGGTCTGTTTTTGTCCATGGTGTTTTCTGTCCCGTCCTCCCACCTGCACTGTTTTGGCCTAACTTCTCCCTTTCCTCTTTTAATGGCTGTTACTGTAATCTCTCCTTTTCTCTACCTTTTCTCCACTTTATTCTCCCCACTGTCCTCATCACTGAAAATAGACTTAATAGTTTGCCCCAATTTCATTATGAGCTTCTTTTCTGTTCCTTTGTAATTAAGGGAAAATAATCATATTTAAATTCTGTTTAATATACACACTCTTTCCTGGTCCTTTGTCCCTCATGGATGCAAATCCCTCTGATGTCTGCAGTCACACTGAATTCTGAGGTCCTCACTGTCTGTTAATCTGTGTGCTTTCCTAAGCTGCTGGCTTTTTTCTTTAGTGACCTTCACAGTAGAACATTTGGCTAATTTCATCTTTTTTTGTTTATATACATAATGGCTTTTTTGAAATAAAATTAATGCACCACACAGCACATCCAATCACAGCTTGTAGTCCTGCCGTTTATTCAGATGTGTGACCATTATTGCAAACACTGTCAGGACACCTTTCACTCCTGGAAGAGTCACAGGGTTCCTTAGCGCACCTTCTCATTTCCCCTTTGTGTCACCATAGGCAGTCACTGACTTGCTTCCCCTGTGAAGTTTTCCGTCGTGGACTTTTCATCTAATGGGTTGCACATTATGAGGACTGCCCTGATTTCTCACGGTGTGTAATGATGTGGCATGTCTCATTGCTCCTATCCCTTTGTGACTTAACGTTTTGTCATCAGTTGGTGGAAATATGACTTCACTTCCTTTGGCCATAGTCACAGGCTTTTGTGTGTATAGGTTTCCAGTTCTGTTGAGTAGATTTTGGACTTCTGGATTACATAATAACCGCGTTTGGCTACTGCTTGGAGCTTGCTCACTGGTGGAGGCCAGAGCTCTTTTGCTCTCACCAGCTCTCTGTCTGCCTTCAGCGCTCCTCCCATTGCCATTTCTCCTGCTGCCACCAGGGTGGCAACCACCACCCCTGCCTTTGTCCCCATTGCTGCTTTGGTGCTGCTTCAGCCGGCTTCTTGCTTCTTTACCACTCGATGATAAAGATAAAAGTAAGCCAAGGACATGATGGGAGAGACATTTAATTAAGGCTAGTTATCTGAGAGTGGCACAAATGGGAGTCTCCTGGACACCGTGAAGGGTAGACTGCTGAAAGCAAGGGTGGTTGTACAGTTTTGGCACAGCCATTCTCACAGTGGGCTAGCAGGGGAAATGCTAGGTGAAAATGGTTTGCTAGATTTTGATTTTGTGATAAGAAGTTTGGTGCGAGTTGGTTGAAATAGTCATGTCTGGGACTTCGCCTCCACTGTAGCTGGAGTTGTGCTTTGGTAGCAAGCAGGTGTGGTTGCTGTGTACTTCTTCAAGGCCTCAGTGAAGTGTTCTGAATAGTTAGCAGTCCAAATGGTTGCTTGGCTCAAGGCAACCAGGATACCAGGGAAGGTTCTCAATTGTCAGTTAGTGTCTTGACCTCCACTGCCTTATCTTAAAGGAAAAACAGACATTGGGCAGGTACTTTAATAAATGCCTAAAATCTTTAGCATTAATTTAAAAGTAGCTAATAATAATTTGACAATGCTTAATTCCTGCTTCAGCGTCCCAGAGAGGTGGATCCTTCTAATCTGCCTCAAAAGCACCATTTATTGCAAGGTTCTCATGGGCCTGTGGCTCTGCTGATTTTATGAAGTTCATGGGTTAGCTTCTCATCTCTTTAACTGATGCCCGCCACATCCACTGCTCCCCTGCATTCCTGTTCCATTTGCGTGCTTAAGGACCAATGGACTATGCCTGAAACTTTCTATTTCTAAGCATGTAGGAAAACATTCTTGTTCTGCCTCCATCACCAATTTATTTCATATTTTTCTCATTTTATTTGCTATCTGCTGCTCTCAAATGATACTTGGTTATTCATCCGTGTACAGTACCCAATTTGGCCGAGTCCTCTTCTTACATATGTCCAAGTCCCAGGAGATTTGAGTCGCTGTGTGTGTTGTGACTTGTACTTCCTCCTGTGTCAGACTCCAGTGGGAGTCACCTGCATGCTGTTTCAGCACTGTGTTTCTATAGGCAGATGCCGGCCCTCACTTCTCTTCACAGGTACTGGTAGCTGAGCCTACACGAATTCAATCCTCTGTTTTTCCTTCTCTCCACCCCTCTTCTCTCCTTTTCGCTGTATTCTTCTGTCTTCCAGACTTCATCTGAGCCCCAGTGCATCGCCAGCTGTTTTCTTCCATCTCCTCCTGTTCCTAGTCACCAATCCCTCCACACAGTGTTTGTTCCACTGTGGTATTTGTTCGACACTCGGTGCATGCCCACTGAGTGAGCTATGGAGAGAACAAACCTCGGGTTGGTCAGTTTGCCTGAGAAAACCTAATCTGCTTGCAAAATCTCTGTCCGAAATTCTAATTTTAACTAAGGATTTTTATGCATCCTTCATCCCTTATTCTCTGTCCATCTCTGTTTTTATCATCTTATCTTCTTACTCTTAGCAGGTGACCTTAGACCAGTTGATGAGTTTGTGTCTCCTCATGCTCAGTGGGAGGACCTGCTCTGCTTCCCCTGCTTCCTCCTCACCTTCCCTCAGTGGGAGACTTTCCCTTCCAGTCTCTTCCCCAGCTCATCTTCTCTTTCCCCACCTCCCCTCCCACCCCAATCCCTCCTGCTCTCTCTCCTCCTCCTTCCTGCTTTCTCTCAGATTTATGACTGTATGTCTGTTACCCAAAAGAATGGATTTTATTGCAACATTTTTCCCACATCTATATAATTGATCGTATAAATCCCTCTAGTACCCTCTTTCCTTAACCCTGTTCTGTTCTTCAATAGGCCCTGGTCTCTAAAATGTCTCCATTTTAGCTTTTATGCTGTCAACCTTAGTTTTTGTTTTTTTAAAATTATTTGTTCCCCTTTTAGCATGTTTTTCTTTACCAGCTTCCTTCTCTTTGTATTTAAACTATTAAGAAATAGTTATTCTTACCTAGACCCAATTACATAAATTATTATTACTGCATTACATTATCTCATTATCTTTTTTTTGTTTGTTTGTTTTGTTTTTTTGTGACCTACTACTACTATGCCTACATCTTTTTCTGGGTTTCCCATTTCTTTGGGTTTCCAAAGCATTTAGCATAGGTTGGATGTCTCTCATTTTTTTCTTCAGCTTTTCATCCCAGAACTTTGGAGGCAGTGGTAGGCAGAACTTGGCGAGTGTGATGCTAGTCTTGTGTGTGTGTGTGTGTGTGTGTGTGTGTGTGTGAGAGAGAGAGAGAGAGAGAGAGAGAGAGAGAGAGAGAGAGAGGACAACAATACTTGGAGCAATTTTAGAAGATCAATCTTAAGCTATTTTACTTGACTCCTCTAACTTCTGTGATCATGACTTTATTTATTTTTACTGTCTTCATTTCATTCGAAACTCTTCTGTATCTCCTCAGTTTTCTTAGTGGCTTTTCCTGCCTTTGTTGACAAGACACCTTTGGTATATCACTCCAGTGTATCACCTTTTTCTGTGCTCTGTGGCACTCGGGGAATTCTTCCCTGGTCACTTGTGTGTCAAAAATGACCTTTACTATTGACCTTTGGACTGTGGGTCTGAATAAGCTACTTAGCTCTAGGTACAAATTCACTGAAAGAATTTTCAAGATTGATATTAAAGCACAAGATTTCCCATGTATCTCCTTAATATTAGCACATTCTATTGTGTAATACTCCATTTTATACCCTGTAACTTTCAGCTTTGTAGAAAGAAACATACTTTAATTAAAATTAAGTGTATGTTTTAGCCTGTGTTGAGTTTAAGTGGATAGCTGTGGCCTGACTTTTTCTTGGGAGACAAGACCAAATGTCTACTCAGCTAGTTAAGACCCTGACAGTAGATCAAAAATGCAATTCCACCCAATTGTAGCCTTAGTGTGCTAGTGAGTTCATTACTTTATTTATTTATAAAGCAGGGTGCTTCCTCACTGCAAATCCCACCCCAGTGTAGGGAACAGATCTAAAGCCACAAATTAAAGCATTTCCCCCTCTCCCCAGCAGCTGTTTACTGCATGAACTTTCTGATTCTTCTTCCTTTTCCTGGGTAATGTTTCAGCTCCCAGCAGTGGTGCTGCAACAGCAGAACTCTGTTCCGGCTCACTGTGCCATAGTGTGTGATGCCTTCACTTACCTACGGAAGACACTCATCACTGTTTCACAGGACAGTCACATTTTTTGGTTGTCTCCTTCCTTCCTTCCTTCCTTCCTTCCTTCCTTCCTTCCTTCCTTCCTTCCTTCCTTCCTTCCTTCCTTCCTTCCATCTGTGTATATTTTAATATATGTGAATAAAATCAGGTAATTCACATACAACCTCCATCTCTCTAATGCATCTGTTGTATGTGAGAGTGCTTGAGTACACAAACACACACACACACACACACACACACACACACACACACGCATGCACACACATAGTGGTAAGTCAATCAAGTGAAACGGCACCAGCATTCTTAGGAAATGTTCCCTGACTCCAGGATGCCCGTGACTGCACTTCCTCTCTGACTTCGTGTCTGTCTCCCTTTCCAGGTTCAGCAGATTGATCGTGTGGTAGAAGTTGTGGAGGAAACAATTAAAGGTAATGGCGGAGCATAAGATGAGCAGATGCATTTTCTGAACTAAAATTTGTTATACCATTCACTTAACACTTATTAATCATTTTTATGAAATATATTGTTATAGGATAAAATCATACATTTTGTATCTATAAGACACTGGAAAGAAATGAGCAGGGAAGTCATGTAAAGACACAGAGGGTTTGCAGAGTAAAATAAGGTAATCTTTAAAAGCCATGTACTGTGTGATGTGAACTATATGGCATTTGGAAGAGGGCAGCTATAGAAGCAATCCAGGTAACCTAGAGGTGTAGGGAATTGTTGAGGAAACAGAATCCAGAAGTGTTTTGGGGGCAGTGATACTCTTGTTGATATTGTGATACTGAACACCTGTCAGGATGCACTTGCTCAAAACATCAAACTTCCACTGTCAACTGTGAATGCTAGTGACCTGCCAACATCTGCTCCATCCTTAACAAACCTACCCCTGAGGCACTCTGGTGTAGATTGTTGGCAGTGGATTGTAGAAGCTCTTGGCCTCTGCGCAGCCTCTGTGAATCTGAAGCTTCTCGGAAAAATAAAATGAATTTTAAAAATGAGTGGTATTCAATAGTGAGCTTCGCTGGAAATGTGTAGAGGCATGTCAGGAAACAGGGGCCTTTCTCTCCTAGGTAAGTTTGATGAGTGACGGCATCTCCCTGACAAGTTTGGCCCAGTGTAGATTTACTGGAGAGGCTGTGTTGAGTTTAGTTGTGAGAAACAGTAGTAGAGATGAGATGAGGTTTGCGGGACTCTTCCCTGGTTGTTTAGAGGATGGACAGGGTGACTTTAGTGCGTGGGAGCTAATGAGAGCTTTGGAGGCTGAGGCGTGGTCTGACAGGTTCATTTAGCAGGTGTCGGCACTGAACCCCATGCATCTCTTAAGTGGTTGGCTGAGTTTGCTTCGAAATATGTAAGAGAGATTCGTCCTTTACCTCCTGTTTCTACTGACCGCACTTCATTTAGAAGTCCAGCCAGAGGAATAATATGCTTCCCCGCCCTGTAGCATTGAGACATTTGTTGATTGCCTTTGAGCACATTATTTTTCTGATGCTTAATGTTCTCAGCGGCAGCTGGAGAGGATTTGAAGGTTTTTCTTTAGATTTTTCAGCTACTTTGCTTTTATCTTAATGTCCCAAATGGAACTATGTAACCTCTGTTTTCCTCTCCAGAGCTGTTTTCCACATTCATCTGTATCCATTTAGGCTGGCATTTATGTGCTGTATTACTTGAGATCCTTCCTCATTGGTACCCAGAGGAGTTCTTGTTTTCTGGTGCCCAGGAGGACTTTCATTCTGTTGTCCATTAGAACCTTTGATCTTGGGGTCCTAGTAGGATCCTTGCTTTCTTGTATCTAGTAGAATCCTCGGTCTCTGGAGCCCAAAGGGACACTTACTGGCATCTACGAGGATCCACACTCTTTGGCATCTAATGATATTTAGCTAACTGGGGGAGGTGACTCTCTCCACCATCACACACCCATCAGATATGCAGGCAGGTGCATTTAACCCACTGACTCATCTTCCTCAAGTGCTTTCGTGTGTGTGTGTGTGTGTGTGTGTGTATGTATTTTGTTGAGGGAGAGTACGAATTATGAAACCAGAAATGGGACTGTGAGACCTGATCTTAAGGGAGGTAGGGAGGCAAGGAAGGGGGAGGGGCATGTGTTATGAATGCATAAAGGGACTTTGGTCAAAAGGATACTAACTAGTTTTGTGGAGAATAAGGGATTGGAGAGGAGAGGAGAGGAGAACAAATAAGAACAAATATGTATGAAAATGCCATAATGAATATATTACTTTGTGTTCTAACTCAAATGAATTAACCCAGACAGTATAAAGAAATCCCACTCCCTGACCATCACATAGCCCTGCCTTTCTTACTTGTTTTAATGTTGACTTAGCTACTGTCAGGCTGAGCTTACATGCTAACACTTGTAAAACATAATGTCTGATTACATGGGAAGACGAGACTCTTAGTTTCATTAATAATCTTAATGAAAGACTTTGTGAAATCTACTGTAAGCCAGTTTCTATTTGAATGTCATTGGTTAATGTCTCTGTGCTGATTGTTTGTGCTATCTTTGTAGTGTGCTCAGATATGTCACTTTCTAAGATCCACGTTCTGATTTCTACATCATTCTGCTTTATATCATACGATGAGTACTGTAAAGTATCAGTCCCACAAAGAAGTTTTATTGCATATAAACTTTATATTCTTTTCTCTACTAGGACTCATTTTGTAAAATAGAGCGAGTTCTGACTCCATTACCAAAATATGTTCACTCAGCATGCACAGCTTCAACACACTTTTTATATACACTGCCTCCCAAGGACAGCAGGACAAGCCAGCCGGCAAAACGCTTGCTGTGTGTGCCCGGGGGCCACCGCTCATTCCCCAGAGCCCACAGGGAAAAGCTGGCATGGTAGCACGTTTTTGGTAAACTCAGCCCAGGGAAGGTGGATGGATATGGGTAGATCCCTAGGGCTCCCTGGCCGGCCCACCTCCCTGAATCTGCATTGTGTGTTTCAAGCCAGTGAAAGAGCCTGTCTCAAAAACAAGATGGGTGGTACCTGAGCAACACCAAACTGTGGCTGCCCTTTGGTCTGCATGTCATACACCCCTTTTATGTGTACCCATACTCTCGTGTACCTGCATACATGATCATGCAACACACACATATGCACACACAAAGCTTTCTTTATGATATATTATTTTAACAATAACAACAACAACAACAACTAGGCTGCCTGACCATAACCTGGTTAGCTTGGTGTTGGAGACTGGCCTTGTCATTCCTCACCAGGTTCCTGGCGTTGAGAGCAACTCTTATGGTTGGTTGTGAGTTAGGGTCCTAAGACAGAGAAGTAGCCGGGGTTCTCCTACCTTTTTATACACATGCTCATGTTTCCGGAATCTGTGACAGTCTTGCCACCCATGCACCTTTTTAATCATTTAATTATTTAGATAACAAATCATTTACAAAATTGATTTTCATTGTCAGTTTTTTATAGAAATGGCAGCTTACATTTGCTTGTCGAATTTGAAACTTCCCCTGCATCATTAGCAGGTCTTGGTAGGACTACACTTTGCATTAATTACTGTAGCAGCTGTAATCAGCACCTTGTCTAGTTCTTCGTAGCTTATCTTTTCCTTAGACATTAATTCGTTTGTACTCTACAGGAAGCCTGCTTGCACTGATTATGCACTGCCCAGCGACAAGTCTGAACCCTTCCTCTCTCGTTCCAAAGCCATGTTATTTCTGTTCTGTGGGGCTGCTTATAGTGGACAGAGGATTGTGAGGAGGGGGGACCTGTGGCTTTAATCACCACCCCTTTCTCATTGTTTAACTTGCTGCTCACTTTTTCTGATTCTTGCCCAGTCTTAATATGAGGGGAGGGCCCTAGTCTTACTGCAACTTGGTATGCCATGATTGCCATATCCATGGGAGGCCTGCCCGTTCCTAAACAAAAATGGAGGAGGAATGGATGGGGGCTTTCTGAAGGGAGGGGAGGGAGGGGGAACTGTGATTTGGATGTTAAAAGTAATTTTAAAAGTATAAAATTTAATGTATATAATTTTGAATATTTTAATAATAAAACATTCAAAAAATTACAAATATATTTGATTGACTTTGACTGATTATAACTAGTGCCTGATAGCTTTCATTATTTGTTCTTCTTAAATGTTTTTTAGGGGCATTTTCCTTTTGGAAGGTCTTACTATTCACCATCGGACTCCTTTTTTTCCAGTGTTAGGGAGGGAATTTGGTTCCAGTCAGTGGGATTTGGTTGTGGTGGTAGACTTTTTACTTGATTGGTTTTAAGGAAAATTAGCAAGAAGCTGAAGTTGTAGCAGAGTGTACTGTGACATAGAAGATGTATCCTGCTTTCCTAGCCCAGACGACAGGGGAATGACTCCGATGAGTGTCCCTCCTGAGACAAGGTCTGTCACTGAGTCTGCAGCTAGTTGTGTTTTGGCTTGGGTGGTGGCCAGCAAGGTGGCCATCCTTCTGTCTCTGACCTTCTCCTGAGGCTGGGAGTAGGACTGGCTTTTTGTATGGGTGCTAGGGATCCAGACTCAGGCTTCATACATGTACAGCACCTCCTCTTACTCCATGAGCCGTCTCCACAGCCCTATGGGCTTCAGTCTTAAAAGGCAAATTTGTCTCACAGTTCCCAAAGTTGTGCAATTATTATACCCCTATTGTTTTCTAGCAGCTAGCTCTGCTTCCATGGCTGGTTGTGGTAACTTTAGTATGGTAGCTGTGAGCATGAGAAACAGTAATGTTTTATATTGTGACACGGATACTTTCTACAGGGACAGAAACATCTATCCCTGTGTTCTTTCAAATACCACAATTTTGTAGCTGTCTAACCAATTTCTAAATCAGGAAGGTCTGTCCTAGCAAGGCAGGCAGTGGGCTGCGAGGCCTCTATTCAGGGTCAGGGCTAAGATCCGCCTGCTCTTCTTTCAGAACTGTTTCGGCTGTTGACAGTTTGGATGGGCACCTGAGTTAGATTGCAGAGAATTAATTAATACCTCACACATCTTCTTCCCTTGTCATAAAGGCATCTCTGCTCCCCGAAGAAGGCGTTTCCGGGAGAGTAAGAGGTCATGTTGCCTTGGTGTGCCCTCTTTGTCGCAGCGGTCTGCCGATTAGCCCAACCGCAGTCAGGATGAGCGCAGCCTCCAGCTGTGTGTGATGGACGTCCTGTTCTAGCAGTGCTCTCGTCTTCCTTGTGAAGCTCTTTCTTGCCCACATACCAGTTTCTCACTTCAGTGTTGTAGGGCAGGCACATTTTTCTGTGGAACATGAGTCTGGGCATAAAATAACCTTCAGGTTTGCAGAGACTTCACCTGTGTTCTCTGATCTTAGAGCATCTTCCCAAGCTACCTGGCTACCAGGGAAGGTCTAATTTTTTTTTTTAATTAAATAAGTTTATCCACATTAAGTAGTATGATTTTTATTTATTGAGAATATCATGCAAACATGCAATGTGCTTTGGTCTTATTTGTCTGCCTCTACTCAAACTCTTCATAATTTCCCCTTACAACACCTTCCCAGCTTCAAGTCCTTTTTTTAAACAACCCACCTAGTCTAATAATGTCATCTATATACTCACTAGCATGGGACCACCCACGGGAGCATGGTCAGCCTTCCCTGACCACATTCCTAAAGAATGCTGGCTGTCGGTCCCCTAGCAGCTATTCACTGTCCGTAGTTCCTCAGCTAGGGGTAGAGGCTCATGTGCGTGCCCTCTTCCATCCAAGCTAAAATGTTGACTGGATTGTTCCTATACAGGTCCTGTGAAGGCAGCCACAGCTCCTGGAAGTCCACCCTGCTGTGTCCAGAAAAGACTGTTTGCATTACTCCTTCCTGACCACTGCTTACAGTCAAAATTTGACCTTGTCTTCCTTGATGTTTTCTGTGCTTTGGGAGGAGAAGCTGTAATACAGATGTCTTATTTATGACTACACACTCCACAGACACTTGTTCTCTGACTTCGCAGTGTGTGTCTAGTAGCTCTACATTTGGGCCACGTCAGCAGTCAGCAAAAATCAAGAAATCATGGCAGGAGTCCTATTGTTGTTAGTAGGCTGGGTGCTCACATAGCAAGGAAACAATGGCCTGGCCTCTAAAATTAGGTGGGTTGAATGAAGCTTTGAAGAAAAGTCTTAACTGTTGGCTCTTTTACAGAGCCTTTAGAAACAAAGAAATGAAAGGCCAAAATATAGAGAAGGGGTCTCAGTTGCCAGACTGTTGATGTTTTTCTAACATGTAATGACTCTTCAGTCTAATGTGAGAGACTGAGGAGGGAAGAGGTCGGTGTGTAGTGTCACAACTTAGTAACTGATAGATACACGTTTTGAGGATCCTCATGCTTATAACATTCTTTTACTGTGTGTATGGGCTTGTGAATGACCTTGCTGACTGGCTCCCTAATCAGAGACCTGGGTTACTTTCCTTCTCTTATAAAGCCCAAAGGCCTTGAGACCTGTGGGGTTTAGTCAGATTTTGCTCTTGATCCACAGACAACACTGCATATTGATTCAGCTTGTATAGCGACTAACGCACAAATCGTGTAGGATAGGTTGGCTCTTCTTGACCCAAGTTTAGTGTTATCAATTTGAAATTATTCTGTAGCAGTGAATCATAAGCAGCTACCTTTTGGTTTCAAAATTTACTACTATGTAATAATAAAATCGTATAGTGAAAAATTTCAACGAACTAGCTCCATTGTAACCAGCGTGAAATCAGGGCTTTGAAGTTGGTTTATAAATAGCTGTTGGAAGCTTTAGGGATTATGATTGAATTTAGATTTTAGTGTGAGTTTTAAGTAATATTTAAAAATGTTAGCTTAGAGAAGTATTTTTTAAAGATGGCTAATAATCTATTGAGCTATATATGGTCATTATATAGTGAGATGAAGTGGGATTGTATTTAAAATGGGAAGGAGAGGACCCGGAAGCTCACTGCTCTTGTGAGCTCTTTTCTTTCACCCTTGTTTTGCAGTTGCATGTCCTTGTTTTCACTTGTTCCGTTTTCATCGGTTTCTCTGCAGTCAGGCGTTAGGAGTCATCCTTGTTACCCCGGTCATTGTTCTTTCCATCTCTTTCTCTGTTTCTTTAGCATGGGCTTGATATAAAACTGTATATTTTGAGATGTCATTACTTTTTCTGCTGTGTAGGACTCCATTTTGTAAATGTACCATATTTTCCTTATCCATTCTTCAGTTGAGGGGCATTGACATCTTGAAATTTGCAGTCAAATGGATGGAGCTAGAATACATCATATTGAGTGAGGTAACCCACACCCAAAAAGACAAATATATGCACTCACTTATAAGTGGCTTTTAGAGATAAAGCAAAGAAAACCAGCCTACAATTCACAATCCCAGAGAACCTAGACAACAAAGAGGACCCTAAGAGAGATATACATAGATCTAATCTACATGGGAAGTAGAAGAAGACAAGATCTCCTGAGTAAATTGGGAGCATGGGGACCATGGGAGAGCATAGAACGGGAGGGGAGAGAAAGGGAGGGGAGCAGAAAAAAATGTATAGCTCAATAAAATCAATAAAAATTAAAAACTTTATATTTGGTCTCCATTTCTGTTAACCTCTATTGTCTTGATTTTATTTTCTCCTCTCTTCATTGTAGTCTGAAAGGTGATAAAATCCAAGCCAACCGGTTCCCACTTTAAAAATAATTAATTTCTTTTTTTTCCCCTGTAGTATGAATGGATTCTATTTTTTGAGACAGAGTTTTATAAAATTGCCCAGGTAGGCCTTGGACTGGTAATCCTTCTGCCCCCCACGGTATCTGGGATTACAGGCTCATACCACCAGACCATGCTAGCAGTCATACACTTTCTGTCTCTCTGCTAGCCATTAGAAGCTAACAAGAAGGGGTCAAGCCAAGGTGAAGTGTGTGCATGTTGAATTGTAGTCTACTCGTCCTTGTCTTTTTGTGAGTATTACACATCCACTTTTATGATTAGTTTGTTCCAAGAATCTGCCACCCCCTTCCCCCAGCACATTTCTCTGGTCCCCCTTGTTTCCTATGAAGTCCTACCTTGTTTATCGCATATCCTTCATGTTATTATTTTTTCAAATTTTGGTTTGTTTCAGAAGGCAACAATATTGATAGCTACACATGAAACCAGAAATAATTTGTAATGCTTGTATTCCGACTATGGCCTGTGGATTTGATGAATACGTTGAAATAATTTCCTTTGAAACAGGATGTTAAAGAGAATTAATATATCACAAATAAGGGTTTTATTTTGCTTGTCCATTTTTAAGGAAATTATGTCGTTTCCTTCCTTTAGTCTTTGTCTATATATAACAAGCAACTTTTATGTTTTCTGTTTTGTCTTTGGTGCACTAAATACCAACTAGCTTATTGTTATATGTGATACATTTTAATGAGTCATTGGATTAGAAAATAACTCTTTATGTCATTGCATGTAGATATGCTTCTCTATTTACATGCAGATAGTGAAGATGAATAATTTATCAAATGTTATTAGAGCAGGCTGCATATTACAGAGTCCCAGAAGGACATGAGGAAATTTGCCTGGAGCTCATATGGAAATGGCTCTGCTTCTGCCCAGTCATTCTTGACCTTTCAGCCTCTCCGAGAACTGTCGTGTTAGCCCTTCGGTCTCGCTCACCTCTTCATTAGCTGGGCCTTGATTGAGGAGTTCGTCTTGCTTGAGCATCTGTAGGATTTGTTAGCCAGTCCTCATTAGACTTGGGCTATACTTATCTGTTAGAATGGGCATTGTCAGAAGGAATGGGTAGTTCCTGTTTTAGTGGTTAGAGCAGCAAGGGCTCTGACTGATAGCTTCCTTGTTTCCAATCTTGGAAAGCTCTTTTCTCAGATGTTAAAACAGTATATCTTTCTGAAATGAAGCCTGAGAAAAGATATATAACATTTCTTATGCAATTGAATTTAAGTGATTTTTTTAATGATTATATCTTGATCTACAGAACATCCCCACAAAGCAATGATAAAGCTAAACAAATGCCCACAGCAAGTCTGCCTTACTGTGGAAACTCACCACCAAAAGCATTCAACCATAAGTTGAAAAGTTATCATTTATGAATCTTCCTGAAGCTTGGCTAAGTATAGTTGTATGTGGTATTTGTGCTTGGGCTGTTCCCATTTCCCTTCTTCATGCCATGGACAGGATTGCTCTGCTCTGTATACCCTGTAACCTGGTGCCTCTGTTGCCGTTACAGAGACGGTTCAGCTGGTAACTGTTAGTTACAGTGCAGATCTGATGACCAGTGACTCTGTTGCACTGAAGCTCCTGGATAGTCTGATGCAAAAAAGGTCCATCATCAGGTGTACTAGCCCTAAAATTTACAGGGGATTCCGGTTTCTGAGATAGGGATGGGAACATAGAGAAACTCCCAAAATGCTTTGTGTTGACTAGAGGCTGTGCATACACACTGAAGAGATGGAGTGGGCTTAACCTAACCATTCTTATCTACCTGTATGCACATTAAGGAAAGGCCAGAGAGGATCTGTGGCAGCCCAGGTTAAAGTAAATGTAAGGCTCACTTGAAAATGGCTCAAACTCTTCTCTCATTGATCCATATGTTGACCTACAGTAGATTCTACGACCTTATTTGCTTATGATGTTTGAATGAATGTGTAATAAGTATTTGACTACAAGGAAATTGTGCCTCTACCAAGTTGATCTATAGAATGCCGTGCTTGGAAAATAAAGAAAACAGGTACCCCCTCAAAAAAGAAGGAGCAGGAGAAGACAGTCAATGCTGGTGGATTTGTGTGCCATGCTGATCTGTGTCTTGTGCTTGATTTGAAGGTCACTCAGTGAGGCTCCTGGGCCAGAAGAAAGACAATGGGAAGCGGTTGGGGGGAGCGAGACTGGATTTGCCAAAAATCAGGAAGAATCCACTGATAGAAATCATTTCAATCAACACAGGGTGAGTATCTCTGAGTTGCTCTTGACATAGTGAACTCGGTGACTTCAGCTTGTACGTCCATGGACACCTGATACCAAGAGGCAGTTGAATGTTTTCTTGGGGGAGGAAAATCACAGAAAGTGGTAAAACTGTTGAGCATGGTCACTTCTAACATGTGTCTTGGCTTCAATTACATGTGTGTTTGAGGCCGGATAGTATATCTTTGCTATTATTTTCTCTTTGGGGGCTATGAGGCAATAAACATGGATTTCATTTTCCGTGTTAAAAATCTTTTAGAAATCTTGAATAAAGTAAAACACTCTCTCTCATGGCTCGTGCCAGCAATCCCAGGCTGAGGCAGTAGGGTCTGGAGTTCAAAACCAGCCTGCCCCATGTAGTGAGCTCTTGGCCAGTATGAGTGAGACCAGCCTCAACCCCTTACCATTCTTCCTCGAACTAAAACAGAGTAAAAGAGATGGAACAGTCTCTCAGGAGTGGCTGGGTACTTGGCATCTATGATTGCTTGTACGTAATTTTGGTAGAGCTTTCTCCAAATACTAACCATGTTTGACCATTAGCTATCTTAACTATGTATTTTAAAATGTGATTCTTTACTTATGTATTTTATGTTTGTGGGTACTTTGTCTGCATATACATCTGCATACCGGAAGATGGCAGCAGGCAGTTGTGAGCTGCCGTGTGGGTGCTGGGAATTGAACTCCAGACCTTGGGAAGAACAGTGAATGCTCTTAACCACAGAGCCATCTCTCCAGTCCCTGGATCTTTTATTTTAAAGTCATTGCAATTTTGCCTTATATTAATTATTGTAAAATTGTTAAATAATTTGTATTACAATTTTATTTTGTTTATAAAAATAGCATTGTGTTAAATTTTCTCTCATATGTGATCATGGACTGAGTTCTTCTGCAGTGAGACTGTAATGAATCCCGAAGTTCAATGAATACTTGCTGTAACTGTCAGGGTCTTGTCCCTCACATCAGAGAATGTAGAACTGACCCTAGGAAGTCAGTAAGCAAGTACACTTTTGATGCTAAGTCAGTTCATATTATCTCAAATCGCAACGAGACTTTGGGAGCTGTGACCAGTCATCACTTGGCCGAGTTGCTTGCCATCTTATCGTTTTTCTCACATGAAATCGGCCCCATGAGTGTCATTCCATAGTATCAAAGTGTAACATCTTTGCTTAGAATTTATTTTTTTAATCCTTATTGCTGGTGGAGCACATTGCTTTTTTTTTTTTTTAAAAAAAAAAAAAAACTTGCTTAAAATGTGCTTAAATGGTTATATCTATAGTCGTTCTCTTTATCAAAGTTTACAAAGATTTCAGTGTGTTTTTACAAATTAAGTACAGTGCTAGACCTTTTGTAGTTGTGATTTAATGTAGGAGAAGGGCCCTCTTTGGAGCATGCTTCATAATATGGTTTCCTAGGTCACCATTTGAATATGTACAGTTGTTTTATGTTAATGTTAATTTAAAACCATCAAAGCAGGGCTTTTGACATGGAAGTTAATAGTACAGACTGCTCCTGCAGAGGACTCAAATTTTCTTCCCGAACCCATGGAGAGTGCTTCACAAATTCCTATAGTTCCAGCTCCAGGGTATCTGAACCTTCATTCCCTGGGAGCACCCTCACTCATGTATGCATAAATGATCATAGGATAGGTATACATAATTCAAAATAAATGTCAGACGGACGCCTTTAAAAAAGAAATAAGTTGACAATTTCAGATAATGTTTTTGTTAAACTTCAGAAATTATTAATTTTTTTAACAGTACATGTACAAAGGCTTTGCTAAAGGTATTTATAAATTTTGTATATGAAGATATAGAAAGAACCTTTTATCTCTAATATTTTGTATCTTTTCTCTGGTTAGTTTATCTTTAATGTCTTGTTTCTGTTTGTTATATTAAATATGTGAATTTTAGCTCAAGAGATTCTTTACTCCAGTTCTTTCTGGTATTAATTTTTCTTAGTCAGGACACCTGAAGATGGGGTGTGGTAGGGGATAGTCTCCATGATAATAGATACAGAGATCCTGCTCCTCTCCTGGAGAGCCACTATGGCTGACTTCTGCTTTGTTCCCTTACTGGAGCATCCTAACAGAGCTATCTGCTTCTTTTCTAGCCCAAGATGTTTCTTCTGCCAACACTCTGCTAAGGGAAGCCCCCTGCAGAAATGTAGCAATCTCCTCAGGCTCCCAGGCTCCAGGCTCTGGGCAAAGGTGTTACTTTTTCTTTGCTGGCCTTGCTCAGCCCCCTTAAGGAGTGTCCTAGCAAGGTTCTTCTGTTCTGCTCTGCCTTGCTGAGGTCCCCTAGGGAGCTTCTCAGCAAGGTTTTTCAACTCAGTCCCCTAAGGGATGTTCCAGCCAGGTTCTTCTGCTGGCGTTTAAAGGTTGTCACCCAAGACTCTTTTGAGAAAGAGATTTATTTGGGAAGGAGGAGTCCAGGAGAGTGGCTGCCTCAGCCACTTAAGGCCGCTCTTAACTGAAGGGGTGGAGTTTTTCTAGGGAGATGGGAGTTTGGTTAGTGTTTCCCTGCTCAGGGATTGGTCAGTTTAGCTGGTGGGGCTAGAAATGGCTCTGACTTAATGGCCAAGCTGCATTTCTTTCATTGGTCCTTTTTAGCTTTTTGACTCTAATCTTAGGACCAGGGCATATTTCTTTCTCTGGCTCTGATTCTAGGGACAAAGTATCTTTCTTTGATACTAGTTTCAGAGCCAGGGCACATGTCTTTAGTTCTGAGTTCAGGGATAAAGATGTTTCTTTCCCTGGCCCAGGTCGCAAATACAGGGTATGTTTCTGTCTCTGACTCTGGGTTCAAAGTCAGGGTGCTCAGGGATTGGTTGGTTTCTGCCTTTGCTTTTCCTAGCAGTGAGAGTGGAGTATAGAGGAACGGACAGTAGGGGGTGGTGCGAGGGACGTAAAGTAAGAAATTGGACATTGGGAAATGAAGGCAGTGTATGATCTACTTGTTGATTTCTTTGAGTGTTAAGCCATCACTTTGGGCAGTCTTCATCTTCCAAAGCTGAGAGTTGCCTCTGCTTTACCGTCCGCTGTGTTAGTGTGGTCTCAGTGCTGACAGGTTATCCTAGGGTGAAGGCTCCAAACCCTCCCTCACTTAAACACATCCCAGAAACAGCTCCTGACCCTGACTGGTCCCTGATACTTTTTCCTTTATTGCTTATCTTGTCTCTTGTTATTTTCTGTCAGTCAGGGACAAGAAAGATGGCAGTTGGCTTTGAGGAGAATTTAATTTTCTTTAAATTACAAAATTGGATTTATTATCATTTTTTTTAAAGTATCTGTTACTCCCCATTTCTCCCTCTGTATGCAGCTAAGCTTCAGGAACACATTCTGACCCAGATGGTTTAACTTTCTGAGATGTCTGCCCCACATCAGGCTCCTTTATAGTCCTTGATATATAGCCTCTCTATAAACACACAGATTAAAGGCATCGGCTGTGGACTTGTCCTACAGAACTGAAACAAGTTTTAGAGAAATGGTTATTATTAGTGCTCTTTTGTTACCTTTGAGTCTGTTTAAGTCATGGGCGTTAGTAGATGGATATGGTCACAGTGCATTTGAAAATATAATTTGGGCTTATCGCATTATCAAATTGTAGAATATAGAGATAAACTTCTCCAACGTCACCTATACACCTGAAATGTTGATACACACACACACACACACACACACACACACACACACACACACACACACAATCTTTAAGCAGAAGTATCAAAGATTCTGTATTTGGAAAAACTGCTTCAGCTGATTCCTTGTGGTGATGGCACCCACAATGCCTCCTTAGGTCTCTGACTTTGAGGGCCTTTAGACTCTCAGATGTCCCTTACTGTCCCTCTCTGCCACAGGAGCAACAAGGAGTAGTAGAATGGCCGCATCTCCTTGGCCCCTGTCCTTAAATACGTGCCCGTCATAAACACTGTAAAATACCAAGATCCTGTGCTGTGTCTTTATGTCAGTGTTAATTGTGACTTTTGGAAAATTATATTCTATAAAAGAGCATTTTTTGAGTTTAATTAGAAATATTGTAGCCAAGTGTGATAGCAGCTAATTCTAATTTTATCAGTAGGAAGGAGAATCGTGAGATTAAGGGCAGCCTGGTCTACACAGAGATTCAAGTCAGTCAGGATTTATCTCAAAAATTCCCATAATATAACTATGGGGTGAAGTTCTATCTACTGTATTTCACCATGCCTGTAATTACACTTGTAGGGCTGAGGCAGGAACAGTGGGTTTGAGGCCAGCCTGGTCTGCACAAAGAGACTTTGCTTCCAAACATCTTTAAACTGATGTTTTCGAGGCTTTTCCCAGCAGTGCCGTACGTGCACTTATCCTAGGTTATTCATTTTACAATCCTTGGAAATGACTATGGGATGGTTAGATCTTTGTCAGTTAGACACAAGCTAGAATCATCTGGGAAGAGGTGACCTCAGTTAAGAAAATGCCTTCATTGCATTGGCCTATAGGCAAGCCTTGGGGGCATGTTCTTGATTATTGGTTGAAATGGCAAGACCCAGTCCATGTGGGCAGTACCACTTCTGTGCGGTGGTCTGAGGTTGTGTAAGAAGGCCAGCTGAGATATCTATGGAAAGCAAACCCGTAAACAGGGCTCCGTCAGTTTCTGCCTCCAGATTCCTTCCGTGAGTTCCCGATTTGAATTCCTTGTGTAGGCTTCCATAGATGGGGAACTATGACATAGAAGGGTAAGCCAGATAAACACTTTTAACTTCAAGTTGCTTTTGAATGTTTTATCATAGTATAGCAATAGAGAGCAAAGCAAGACAACTGTATATTTTAGTATATTCAAATGAATACTTTATATCTAGCATGCTATTAAGAACCAAAGATAATCATTTATTTTTATTTAGCTCATGCTAGACTGTTGTTCAGATATTCAGATTGTATGAGTCAGACCTTACTCCGAATCTTTTAAGTTTTGTTGCCTATGTGCTATGCTCTAAGAATAACTCTTTGAAGATCTTGATATCTTTGTCTGAAGAGGTAATGAATGACTCAAGACCAAATAATTGACCAAAGGGCTCAGGAATTTCAGTTACTCAACAATGTAAGTAACATGGTGAAATATTGCCTCTTGGTCTACAAGAGCTAGTTCCAGGACAGGCTCCAAAGCCACAGAGAAACCCTGTCTCGAAAAACCAAAAAAAAAAAAAAAAAAAAAAATTGTAAACTAGTACTGTATCTACATTCTTTCCACCTCTCTCTTTGTTTCTGCAGCTTCTTTTCTACCCCGACCTCCTTTCAAATTCATAACCTCTTCTTTTCAAAAAAAATATATAAATTATTGAGCACTCACTTTTGAAATTTGACCTGAGCTATTTTTTTCATGCTGCCTCCTTCCCTCCTAACTCTCCCCTCTTCCCTCATTTCCTTCTTTCATTCTGTGTTTCTTTCTCTTCTCCCTTTTTTTTACTCCCCCCATCCTCTTCTCCCTCTCTCTTCTCTCAGTTCAGCTGCGTCACAACATGAACAAGTTCCAGAGCAGGATGCAGTGAGACTTTGCAAACTGGCACTGTTCAGGTGTTCCTGTCAGGCCCTGCCTTTGTCTCATTTGGTCTGACTGAATCAGACTTTGCAGGGAAGGTTTGCTTGAGCTAGTTGAGACTATAGAACAGTGTGTCCTTCAATAAGATCAGTTCAGGGACCAAGGCTTGGTCATTTCCTTGGCCAATGCCTATCAGTGTGGGCTCTGTGGACCAGTATCTAAAGCATCAGCTGTTTACTGCTGGCCGGTGAGAAATAGAGACCTTGAGAGCTGGCATTGTTGGAACTTGTTGAGGGATTCTCCTGCAGTTTAACTGCGGTAATTCATCCTCACTCTATTTTACACAGAGTGTAGTTTACAAAGATCGGAGATAAATCCATGGCTGGTACTACAGATGCTCGCAGAAGGACCGAGTAGGCTTGTGTTGTAATTTTTATCTCTTGTTTAGAAAGTATTTCAGCCAACACTCTGACCTTGATTTTCCCAATGAGACATCATTTCTGTGGCTGAGTAGCTGGAGTGGTTAGTAGCTGTGCTAGCCTTTTGTGCTGCTCTGACAGAAATACTTCAAAAGGAAAAAAGAGTTATTTTGGTTCACAGGCTCTGAGCTTTCAAACCATGGCTGCCTGGATATACTGTTGGGTGTGAGGGAGGCAGAAGTGCAGAGACAGAATTCACCTGTGCCAGCCCCCACCCCCATCCCCTTGTGGTCCACCTGGGCCCTATTGTATTTAGATGCCTAAGTGCATTCAGGGTGCATCGTCCCCTGTGTTAATGCAACCCCTGTGTGCATTGTCTGTGGAGACACCCTCACAGGCACCTACCCCAAGTGTGCTTTACTTAGCCCATATCTGTCTCTGGATTCAGTCAAATTCACAGTCAGGATTAACTATCACAGTAGTTTGCTATTACTCTGAAAAATGAAAATGTAACTTATCAGTTGGCAAACAATCAAGTGTTGGCCAGAGCTCCAGGGTATGTGTGCAGCCATATCTGCAGGAGTGGCCTTTTTGGTCAAACGCGGACCTGTAGCTTGATTGCTGTCAGAGTGGTGGCTTAAAGCACATCCCAGTCTTCACTTGCTTTGTATCAGGTTTTCTTCAGAAGGAAATTTGTGCCATTCTAAGATAGCCTGTGAAATGTAGCCACTAAAAGCTGTAACTGTAAATGGTCTCCTCCCAAGACAAGGCGGGGGTGCTAGTTCTGTTGTGTAAGCTGTGCAGAGCGGGCCCTACCCTGGAGTGTGACACCAGCCTCTTCTGGAGGCCAAAAGTTCAGTGGGATGAGTTTGGGCTTGGAGTTGGGAGTTTCAGACTGTTGTTCTGATCTGGGGACTTGGATGAACTGATCATTTCTCAGCTCGCTTCTTGTTCTGACAGGTTCTGTTCTGTCTACCATGTTTATAAGTGATATATTGATGAGATTTTCATACATACTGTATGAACATCTCCTGTGATCCTTTCCCCTCCTGGAGGCTTCATCCTTTTTGCCATTTGGTCACAAACACTTCAGGGGCTCACATCTAAGGTCCAGACTTAATCCTCTGTAATCAGTTCTTCATCTTTTATTGCAGTGATTGAGGTTTTTGGCCAGGTTCTTTTTTTTTTTTTTTTTTTTTTTGAGTCAGGATATACTCAAAGTGGTGATCCTCCTGCTGCTTCTTCCTCCTCGGTGTTAGAGTTTTCAAGTATGTACCACCATGTTGTGAAAATGTGTGTTCATTTGTAAGTGAATGTATAAATAACAGAATAATTGCACTTTTGTTCTGAATGCTTTTGTGTGTGTCCTCCAGGACTCAGTCCACTGGAATCTGCTGAGCACTTGGGCATGGCAAGGTGAAGACAGAAACCGCTCTAGCCCAGTCTCAACAGTGTGCTTTTTACTTCTCTTCCTATAGATGGCTTTTTGTTGTTGTTGTTGTTGTTGTTGAAAACAAAAATGAAACATCCTAAACAATTAAATACCAAGAAGCGGAAGTATTTAAAGCTATCTTGTACTTGTAACATTTTAATCTTTCAAACAAAAGCTCTTTGTCTTGAAATTCATAGCTCTTTCCATGTCTTCACTGGATTCTCCAAATATATTATTTTCACTTAAATAGTGTACAAGCAAAATTTCAATACAGTGGATTTTTTATGCCTTATAAAACTGTATTTGGGAAAGATTTTTATTGGAACAGTGGATGGCACTATTGGCCCATACCTGTATTTATGTATTTATCCTTAAATTTCAGAACGTTAAAATGCTGGCTCAATAAAGGTTCTTAAATTGAGTCTCTCAGTTAACAAATGCTAGATAATGTTAGGATAGGCTTAATGTTAAATTTTGTAAATATTTTTATTCAACCACTATTTTATATAAACTTTGTAATGAACATGTATATCTATTTATATTTACATGCATATGTATGTATTTATCACTGGCATATATAAATGTCTGATTTTAAAAATCATTTTAAACCCTAGATTATTACATTGTTCTCTTGTCCTAAGTAAAACAATATACTTTGTTTATTTCTGATGCACAAAGCTGTCTAGTTTGAAGGTGGGAGAATCACTTTAAATTTGGATTTAAGAAAAATCAAAAGTAAAGATATTGAAAGTTATGCCCACCATTATAGAGATGAGTTTAAAGAAAGTTGAATAGAATGATTGACAATTTATCCAGGTCATTTCACATATTGTATGGTGTGAACAAACATCAGTATAACAGCTTAAGGATGCTTTTACAATTTAGAGAGTTTATTAACTTTTGATTTGAAGTATCATATCAAAAGGGGCTGAAGAGATGACTCAGCAATTAAGAGCACTTACTGTTCTTGCAGAGAATGAAGGTTTGGTTCTCAGCACGCATGTAGCTGTTCAAAATGGTTTATTACACCAGTTCCAGGGGATCTCATACCCTTTTCTGGCCATCACTGACACTAAACACATATATGTTGTATATACGTGCAGACAGACATTCATATACATAAAATAAAATAAATCTTAAGAAAATATCAGCTTACCTGTGTATGTAAAAGGATTCTATGCTTGTTTGTTAAGAAAATATAAGAGTTTGCATCAGGACACTTATTTCTTTTGCATTGTTTATTAGCTTTGTTCAAATGTGATTGATAATTTCCTATTGATTATGGATAGCAGGAGTTCATTTGTGTCTCCCACGAGAATTCCACAGCAAAAGGAAAGACCCGAACAAAAAGCAGCGCTGTAATAGAATGCCGTGCAGTGCAACAGTGTAGAAATGAGAAAGCCACCTCAGGATCATGGTGTATTGTTGGCATGTGGGAGAGGGCTTCTTTGGAATGTTGTATGGAGGCGGTATTTTAATTTATTTTATAGATGGCAATCAAAGGAGAAATAAAAATGAAACCAAATCTATGAGCAATAGCCTTGGCTGGATGACCTCACTTTGTGTGTAGTATGACGAGGAAATCAGTGTGCTGGGGTTTTCATAAGACAGTGATGGGGGAGGGATTGGAGAGAGTGTGGCAGTTTTGTGTGGTAGCACCTACCTGTGAATCGAGCACTTGGGAAGCTGAGGTAGAAGAATTACAAATTCCAGGCCTGCCTAGACTATATACACAGTGGGATGAGCCTATACAAAAATTGTAATTTCAGGGGATATTTAGGATAGAACTGTTAAATCATATGAATTTTTTTTTACAGTTGTTACCCAGTGTCCTGACCCTTCATGCCATCTCCTATCAAGCCTCTATTTGCATTGTGGTCAATGGAACTGGGTTCTGTGTACAAGGAATCAGTAAATGTGGTTGGATATATCAAGGGCCTTCTGTAAATGGTCCTGTTTCTTCAAGAAAACTTCTTTTCCAGTTTGGTCAGAAGAGGTGGGGGTGTGTGTGGGACCCAGTTTGTGTAGACCAACCAAAATTATGTGTAATTGGATACACATGTAATGTTTGGCAGGCCCGTCAGCTCTCCCCAACACTAGAATAATACATACCTCGTATTTACTTTTAAAACCATTTTGCTTTCATTTTACTACAGGATCAGCATGGTAGTCTCAGTTGGTTTATTTTTTTTCTAACCCTGACAAAGCACAATGTTTTATTTGGCTTTTATAAAAGGCAATAGTGCATGTAGTTAAGACCTCATTTACTTTATCTGATGAAATAGTCTCTGAGGAATGCATGTTTTTCCTATAAGTCCACTGAGAAAGTTGATTTTACAATAAGGTCATTTGTAAGAATTCCTGGTTTGAGTTTTAAAACAACATATGTGATTTAGTTATTTGTAATGTATATTTTTGTGACTTTAAAAGGTTAACCTAAAGTATTAGTCATGAGATAATATGAGTTTATGTGGAATTTTTTTCTTGCTTGTTTTAACCCTGTAAAATACCTTTTAAAATGTGTAGGTCTGCCTGTGGTGGTATTTTTCTTCTATTCTTTTTCTCTTTTATTTTCCCACACATGTATATAAATTTTTAAAATTTATATGCAGGGATGCAAGAATGGACTTAATGATTTAGGACCTGTGACTGGAAGACACCCCAGTGACACTGATTGTATGTTACCCATTTGTTTGCACATCCACTTCATCAGCTAATGTGCAGAGAGGTCAGTACTCACCAGACACTGCATGGTGGAAAACGAGCCCTACTCCTAACATGCTCTTCTGGAGGGCCTTGCTATCTGATTTCTTAAATAACTGGTAGATAACTGGTTCTGTTGTGTTGTCTATGATAATATTGCTGTTTATGTGGATGGGACTTGGAGTTACATTCCTCAAAATTGCCACAACTGTCCAGAAGTTATAACACTTTTTCTACATTAGAAGGTGGCCGATCTGGGCCTAGGAGGTGGTGGTATTCATCATGAATTCCTTGCTAGCTAGTGGCACCCGCTTTGATAATGAGTTATTGATGAGAGTTCTAATGCCACCATTGCATTCTCTTATTCCAAAATGTGGATGACTGATTATCTTTTCAGTGCCCCATATGCTCATTTTTTCAGAATACGTGTTGATGTTACTTTCAGAGTGGGAGATTATGAAAGTTCCTTTCTGTCTTATTTGTATTTCTGCTTTTGAGTTTTCCCCTTATTTTTACTTTTCTACCTAATTCTCACTTACTTGCAGAGGAAAGAGGCAGAACAACTGAAAGACAGGGTGCTGTGGAGCTGAGCGCTGATGCCAACTCCTGGGAGGACATGCCTGTCTGTAACGAATGTACTTGAGGGAATTGGGCTCATTAGCTCCTGGAGTGTCGAGCAGTGGCTGTGATGGCACAGAGAGGGTCTGTGTGAAGAATAGACTTCCAGTTACATATTTCGCTCTTCATTTATTTTTCAAAAGATTAATTTTTCAAGTTTATTCATGCTATTTTGCATAACTATTCTATTAGGAATATAATTAATGTATTTAGGACTCCGTTACCATTACATTCAAGGATGATGGAGAAAAGACAATAATATATACATTTCTGTGTTTGGTCTTTCATTAATTTGACCACTGTATTGTTACCTTCCCTATACAGTACAGGTGTTCCTGGATTCATACATGCAGAAGGTCTCATGCACTTCACAAATGCTTATTTGGAGTAGAATCAAATTGTGTTGTCTAGTTTTTTTATTCCATCATTTGCCTTTCTCTGTAATCAATTGCCTTTCATATCTACTCTTTCTGTTCTCTTTCCTGTACTTTCTTTTTTAAAAAAGTTTTGTTTTGTTGTCTTTGTCCCTCCTCATATTCTATATTTCTAATCTTCTTTCCTTTTGAATTTCTGACTTTTAATAGCCATATTTTATTAAATATTTCCTCGTTTGGTGTAGTAAGTGAGAAATAACTGCTTTGATTAATGGATTTTTATTGTAAATATGTAGACTTTTTTATTCTTTGGTATGTTTCCTTGACAAGTGTTTAGGTGGTATCAGAATAATATATTTTACATAGTTAGCAGCAGTTTGATTTATGCAGTTTATTAATGGGTTATACTGTTTAAGATCTTTTGCAAATTAATGAGAGTGGTCTGAGGCCTTTTTATTAGAGGTGAAAAAATTTCTTTAAATTAGGGATAGTTTCTACAAAATATTTAATAAGTCCTTTATTATTTATAGCATCGTGGCCAAATACCAAGTGCCCACACATCTCTAATATGAATCTATTCTTGGATAATTAAAAGTCACTTTCAAAGATACATATGTTCATAAACTTTTAGAAGCAGAAAAAGTTATAAAAATTTAAATTTTCCATGTACACAATGAAACTGAAGTCCAAAGGGTCCTCATTTCAGTGAAATTGTCCTAGGTCACTTATGTGTTTGGTGTTCTGACTTTCAGAAAAATAAGATTAATAAGAAATAGAGGTTGGTGTTATAGGTGGTGCACCCTATTGTTTAGAAATTTAGGACTTAATGGATAGTTAAGAAGGTTTTGTGGTTTCTAAGACATTATAAAAACCATACTTTATTGTTACTTATATTGAAATAGAGGTTAAAACACCAGAAAAATGTATCAATCACTGTGGTCATTTATGTGCGATACTAAAGAGGCAGATGGCGAGGTGGTCTTTTTCTTTTTTAAAATAATGTTCTTATTTATTCTTTGATAATTTCATATAATGTAGTTTGATTATATTTATTCTTCTCTACCTCCTCCCAGATCCACAGCACCTGCGTACCCATCTAGTTTCATATACTCTTTCTATTAAAAATAAACTGAAACATCAAATCCAGTTTGTTTTTAGTGACTACTCCTAGGAGTGAGACCTGCCCTGGAGTGTGGTTGATATGCTAGGTGTCAATTAGTGAAAAAAAAAAAAAACTGCCTTTTGCTCTCCAAATAGCAATCAAATACCAATAGTTCTTCATCTTGGGGTAACATGTCATGGCCACTTCCCATCCTTTTTGTTGGTATATGTTTGGATTGACCTTGTGTAGGTCTTGTACATATTCTCATAATTTCTGCATCTTTTCTGTTGTGTTTGGGAAATGCTATTGTTTTGAGATGATCTGCCACTTCTCATTCTTACAATCTTACTGCCTCCTCGTTTGCACAGCTCCTTGAGCCTTAGTGCAGGGATTTGAGATATCCCATCTAGTGAGTATAATACTGGCATACAAATAGACACATTCATCCATGGAATAGAATTGAAGACCTACACATGTATCTACATCTGTAAAAACATCTGGTTTTGACAGAATACACACCGAACAAAATATCACAGCATCTTCAATGAATAACATCAAAGTCCTGTCAAACTGGGTAGTTTCATGTATAAGAATGAAACTAGGCCCATATTTCTCATCTTGTACAAAATTCAACTACAAGTCAATTTAGGACCTGATACCCTTACTCTGTAAGAGAAGAAAGTGTAAGGCAAGCTTGAACTCATTGGTACAGTAAAACGCTTTTCTGAACATGACCCTGAATTTCAGGTATTGAACCCAACAGTATTTTAATGGTACCTTGTTAAACCAAACTACTTCTGTACAGCAAAGGGCACCATCTTTTGAGTATAAAATTACCTTATTAATTTGAGGGAAAAGTCTTTTTTAATTGTACATCTGTAATGGCTATTCCTCGTTGTCAACTTGATTACATCTGTAATTAACTGATACTCAACCAGCTGGGTACTTCTGTGAGGGATTTTTCTTTTGTTGATTGGATCATTTGATGTGAGAAGATTCACCTTCAATCTGGGTTACACCTTCTGGTGGCAGTCTATATAAAGGGCACAGAAGAAGGAATCATGTGCTCTTTATGTGCTCTCTTTAACTCTCCCTGGCAAGTTCATTCCATTGCTGGAATTAGCCTACTTCTTCTGGATGCTGGTGTGTACCAAAGAGCTGTAATGACACCCAGCCTTGCAGACTGAGCAACTCCTGGGTTCGGGCCTTCTACTGGCTGAAAGCTACTGTTGTAATAGTTGGACCGCAGCCTGTGAGCCATTCTAATAAATTCCATGCACATTCTTTATATTGTTCATATAAGCATGTATTCATATTGTCAGTTTGGTTTTGTTAGAGAACACTGACTAATACAACATTTGACAGAAGGCTGGTATCTATAGTATACAGATCACTCAAAAACCCTAACACCAAGGAAACAAAGAACCCAGTTACAAAAATGATACATGGAACTAAAATTCTCAAAAGATATAAAAACAGCTGAGAAACACTTGAAAAAAGTGCTTAACATTCTTAGCTGTTAGGGAAATGCAATTAAAAGTACTTTGAGATTTCATCTTATCCCAGTCAGATTAAAAACAAACAAAACCAAACATAAAACCAAACCCCAAATGGCATTAGATACTGGTGAAGCTGTGGGGAAAGGGAGCACTTATGCACTGCTGTTGGGCAGTGCAGACTGGTGCAGCCACTCTCGAAGTCAGTGTGGAGATTCCTCACAAAGCTGAACTCGATCTACTTCTAGATCCAGCTGTACTCAAAGGACTTTATATTGTACCGTATAAATACTGTCTCTGTGTTCATTGCTGCTCTCTCCATAGTAACCAATCAATGCAAACAGCCTAGATACCCATCAACAGGTGAATGGAAGATGCAAATGTTATAATTTACATTGGGAAATGTAAAATGAATTTATGAAATCTACATATATATGGCTAGGAATAGAATCAGTCATCCTGACTGAGGCAACCCAGACCAAAAAAACAAATATTACATGATTTGTCCTGTATGTGAACGCTATCTTTACCCTTCACACATGTGTGCTTCATTTAGAATTCTCACAGAGATTAAATAACTAGTGAAGTAACCATGGGAAAAGTAGGAGTAGTTCAATAAAGGGGAGATGGGATATGTTATAAATAGAGAAGGGGGAATGCAACTATAAGGACTAAATGCGTTAGGAAATGGGAGGACAGGGTATAGGAAGGAATAGGGGTAGGGGTGACTAATACTAAAGCCAACTACACACACACACGGGGTGGGGGAGGGAGAGAGATTATATAATTACTCAATAAAGGGGGAACAATACTCCAACTAGATGTTGTAGAGTACCAGAAATGGATTACCCATTTTTGAATTGTTGACAAATGGGGTCTCCTAGATTCCCCCCCACCCCCGAACATTACAGGCTATTGGCAGTACTATTTGTTATCTTCCAAAACTTGATGATAAGATCCTATTGCTAAAGACACCATTACTTGAGTTATAGAACATGGAGAAATGTAGCTGTAGGGGAAAAGTACTCATCAGTTTTATCAGCTATGAACCTACAGGCTATAATAATAACTAGCCTGGCAAGATACGCCTATTGGTACAAAATTGGCACTGATGTTATGGGTGTAACCAGCTGCCTTTTGATTGCATTTAAGGCCTGCTCTATGAGCAAGAACCCACAACTGACTCAGAATCTATGGTCAGATACACCATGAACCATAGGGAAAATACATTACTATTATTCTACTAATGGGACAAAGCAATAAAATGGCTCTTATGACTTATTCCTAAACCTATAGATCAGTGAGTCCCTCAAGGAAGCTTCTTGTAAATGCTTCCTTGTAGTAAATGTAGTAAATTCCATTAACGCAGAAACCTACCACTGGTCAGTATGTAGAGAATACAAGAACATTTAAACAATTTTTTTAAAAATTGAGTTAGGAAAGAAGAGAAGGCTGAGAGTTCTTTTCATTGTCTGAACATCTTCACAAGGATTCCATGGTTACTGTCCTCATTTGTTCCTCTTTGGCTGACCCATCATTGCCTTTCCTATCCACATTTCCTGCTATTCTTCTTTCTGCAGCACTTATTTTGATCAGTCCATTGGAGTTTTCGATGAAAACATTTTTCTGGCTGGATTTCCAGATCCAAGGGTGTGTTTTCATTCCATAGTTTGTCTTGATGTTCTTTGAGTGCTGCCCTTGCATTTCTGCCTTTCTCAGTGAGAAAGTAAATTTTTCTGAGAGAAGTAAATTCACACCTGAGTGAATGCCGTGAAGCTCCCATTGTTTTGAATTAATTATCCTCTGGAATGTTCTGCAATGATCATAGCTATCTAGTAAGTTTGGGAGAACTGCAAAGTCCCTGCTGAGCTCGATTGTCTTCTGCACATCATTCTCATGGAGCATGGGTTTGGGCAAAGCCGACACTCATTTCATCAGATAGCCTTAAGGATTGTGTTAAATCTTTTCTACAAAACACCATAAATGATTGACTTCACTTTAATATTACTTCTTTTATTTCACAGACATTTTATGTTACGTAGATTGAATTCTTACTAAGAATTGTTGCTAAATTGGTAATGCTGAATAGATTTTAATAAATTGGGTGCATTCTTTGAGATGGAACATGCAAAACGTTTCTCCTTCATTTCTCTGCTGGGTTTTTCTTGTGCAAGTGTATACCACTTGAATGCTGACCTGGTCATTGTTTGTTCAAGCTTGTATAGGAACATGCTAGGTCCACAGCAAGGCAAGTTCAAGGGGAAGCAATGAAGGGGAGAGCTGGAAGGTGGGTGTGGCTGGCTGGGAGCTGACCGCTCTGTCTGAAAGAGGTCACCTTCTGGTCAGGTCTGGTACCTGAGGTTAGTAACTGCCTCAGTTTCCCATTCCCAACGCATTCAGATCAATGTGTCAGGCTAGACCTTTGTGCAACTGGGAAAGTAAAAATGTTTAGTGTTCATATGAATATCTATATGTATTCCCATGATTTCTAAAATAAAATTCTCAGAACTCTGAGTTTAGGAAGGATGAAATATCAACCTACAGAATGATCCTATTTGTATATATGGCAGCAATACACAAATAGAAACTGAAGATTTTTCTTTCCATAGTTGTTCCAAGAACAATTAAATACCTAGGGAAAAAACCTCACAAATATTCTGCAGCATAAATATCTTAAAAACCTAATAACCAGAAGAAATTAAGGAAGACCTACACGAACCTAAGCATTAAATATAGTATTCATGAACTGGAAGATCAAAGTAGGAAATATGTCAGTTCTTAAATTCATGGGTAAATTTAAAGAAATCACAAATATCAGTAGGTTTTTTTTTTTGTAGAAGAAATACAAAGGAAGTAGAGTTTTCTAATACAGTTGAGAATGAATAAAGTTGGATAAATAACATTCCACACTTCTGGCTTTGTGAAGTAGTCACACCAAGGCAGTGTATGAAAAAACATGCATTAGCTACTGGAAACAGAATAGTGAGTCTAGAAATAGAAATACACAGATGCAGCCAACTGATTTTTGATATAGGTTCAAATATCCATTCAAGGCAGGAAGCAGTGTTTTCATTATGATGAATATCCATATGGAAAAAGAAAAGAAAGAGTCTTTGATTCCAACTTCCCATGTATACAACAGTCAAGCCAATAGAGATCAAACATGAAATGTAAAGACTCTTAACAACTGTAGAATAAAATGTAGGAGAACATTTTTTGCAATCTGCAGATAAGCAAAGAGATTCTGGACATGAAACACAAAGCATGATCTATTAAAGGACAAAAGGTAGACTTTATCAAAGTGACAGCTCTTTTTCTGTGACTCTTCGGATTTGGGGAATACAAAGCAAGCCACAGGTTGGGTGACATTTATCCAGAATATAAAAAGAACCTTGAAAATAGCAGGAGAATAACACAATTTGAAATACTTGAACAGGCACCATCCACAGAAGAAATCCCAATGGAAATAAGTCCTTGTCAAGTATTTTCTAAAAAGCATCACTATCAAGGACTCCCAACCCAAGCTGTTAGATTAGTGAAAATGCAATCTTGCGGCAGTGAGGTGTGGGGGACACTGTGGAGTATCTACTCTCGTATCGCCTCACTTGGTTATGCACTGGTAAGAAGGTAAGCGTATTCTTGTCGTGTGGTCATATTTCACTTTGGGATGTAGGAAATGAAAATTTATGTCACACAAAAGAAAGGCACATAAATAAGAAATATTCTTTTTTATTTATGGGTTTTAGTTCCAAATCTTCAGTTGTGAGCACATAATATGTAGTAACTGCAAGTACCAGGAAAGTAAAATGGGACCATAGAGTTGCGGTGCAGCTTTAGAGAGGGAAATGTTAAGGTTCAAGAGCCATGAAGGAGAATTTAGAAAAAAATGAGGCTGGGAGAGACCTAAACTTGGCCGTGGGGAGGGAGGATAGAAAAATAATACTTATTAGGAAAAGCCATAGAGAATAATATTATGTTTACTTGAGATTGTATATGTGTATGTGTGTGTGTGTGTATGTGTATCTTGCTTAAATGAAGTTTTACAACTTGAAGTGACAATGCTCCCTCTAAAAGCCATAGATTATCTAAGAAAAACTCCAGTACCAGGTATGGAAAACCCACTTTAGGGTAATTTTAGAGGAGCCTATGAGATTCCCAAAACAATACAGGGAATTTTCCTTGCCCCTTCCCTCATGCCTATATCTGAAGGTGCTTTGCAAGGTGCAATCAGTAGCCCTCCCCTTCTGAAATCCCTTCCAATTACAGCAACAACCAGAATAGCCAGATAGCTCTAAAGATGCAACAGTGGCACTATATCCTGCAGGTGACCAAACAACTACCTAATTGGTCCAAGACCAGCTCAGTAGAAGGGCAGGACTGGTACTTTATACCTAGCCCACTACTTGTGGCTGATGAGGCCATTGATTCTAAAGTAGATCCTACTTTTGCTGTTTTCCTAAACCAGTATAATTGCTAACTTCATTCTAAATATTTATCTTTGTGCCTACAGATAAGTGTAGATCTCACCCCTTATAAAGTTTTCCTTAAATTTATTTATTTATTTATTTATTTATTTATTTATTTATTTATTTATTTAGCAGATGGAGATGGTTACAGAAAGTTACAATAGATCAAAATGCAGAAAACAAACTATCCAGCCAATTAATACTTATAACACAACCTTACAACTAAAGCCCAGGGAACATCATAAAAGAGGACTCAAAAAGAGCCAGAGGATGAGAAAATTTGTTTTATAGTAGTATCCTCTTGATTTGACAGGGAAGCGGCACTCATGAAATCTTAACAATGTGCTCTCTAAACAAGAACTGCATGACCTCAGCACCAGTTGAAACCATGTCCAGTCATCGTCAGAGAGACTTCCTCCGGCAGCTGATGTGAGCAGATGCAGAGACCCACAGCCATACATGAGGCAGAGAGATCTCCATTGGTTTCCTCCCCTTTTAGTCTGGGGAACCCTATGGAAGAACAGGAGAAAGTATTCTAGGAGCTGGAGGGATCAAAGACAGAAGGAGAACACAGCGCACAGATTCAACTAACTAGGGCCCAAGCGAATCACGGAGAGCATGGCAGCTGCAGGGGTCTGGGCCAAGTCCTCTGCATATATGCTATGGTTGTTAGCTTGGGGTTTTGTGGGACTCCTCTAACAGTGGGAATGGGGGTATCTTTTACACCTTCGCCTGCTCTTGTGATCCTTTTCCTCCAACTGGGTTGCCCTACCCAGCCCTGATATGAGGGTTTGTACCTAGTCTTAATGTATCTTGTTTTTCTGTGTTTTGTTGGTATCCCTGGGAGGCCTGCTTTTTTCTGAAGTGGGGAGAAAGGAGGTGATAGGGTGTTGGGAGGAGCGGAGGTAGGGAACTATCGTTGGGATGTATTTATTATATGAAAGAAGAATTAAACAACAACAGCAGTCCCCACCCATAACAAAACAAGACAAAACAAACAAACAAACAAACAAAACAAAACAAAACCAGTTTGGATGGCAGAATCTCTCAAGATCCTGACTACTATAAGACAAGCTACAGACAGTTAATGGCTTCTAAGAGAGGAGAATCAGTCTTCTCCAGGCACATCCCCCTACCGCCTTATAGTTTACCCAGTACCAAGTTGGCAGCCCCAAACACACAAACATAATAAAGAACTCTAAAGGGGATCAGCAGGTTGCATTAATAAATTTATGTCTAAGTATATATGTAATTTTAATATAGGATAAACTGTGAATTTGAGAAGGAACTGGGGAGGGGGGAGACAAGATGCAAATATAGTCCTCATTAATCAAATACTTAATTTTTAAAAATTTACTATAGTTCCTTTCTTAGTGGCAACAAGCAGAAAAATCCCTGTTGTATCCTTTGTGGGACCATTGGTAAACTGCTGTCTTCTTTCCAGTAGAGTACTTTTGAGTCACAAACTAGAATAAGTGCTGGTGCTGGTACCCTCTGGATTCATCTGGATTCCTTATGAAGAGGAAGCCCATCAAGTATCTCTATGATAATCTCTCAAAGGCCAAACTGTGCTAGCAAAGAGGTGCTCAGTGGTTCCTGTGGTTGTAAGTGCCCCTAAGAAGAGCAGCATCTATAACTATTGACAGTTGGTGGTGGCTGGGTACATTGGGGTGAGGGGACCGTTCTGTATCTTTCAGTTGGTGTTGGTCTTATGCATCCGTATCTATGTGCTGGACTCACACATCTCTTACCTTATCTCAACACCAGTTTTACTACTAAGGATTTGAAAGCGTTAATTGATCTGGCAAACTAAAAAAAAAGAAGAGGAAGAATGACATAAAGGATATGGAAATTTATGTCTGTACATAACTGACACGGGAAGGCTGGGTACCTGAGCTACGGGAGGAGAGTCTGGGTCTGAAGGTGTGTTGGCGGTTGCATATGAAGTCTTTCTGACGGTTCCTCCCTGGTGAATGGAGTATTGTCTCCTCCGGACAGGCTGAGATCAGGACACTGTTCAATTACATGGGGTCTTTTTCTATTAAAGAAAGCTCTTTTGACTTTGGTGAGTGCCTTTTGTTACTCACAGGGTGTGGAGCGGCAAGAGTAGAGTAGTTTGATCAGAAGAGTAACATTGCAGTGGGTTGTCCTCTGTGCACACTGCCCTCTCCGTGACCTATGTGTGTCCTCTGTGCACACTGCCCTCTCCGTGACCTATGTGTGTCCTCTGTGCACACTGCCCTCTCCGTGACCTATGTATGTCCTCTGTGCACACTGCCCTCTCCGTGACCTATGTGTGTCCTCTGTGCACACTGCCCTCTCCGTGACCTATGTGTGTCCTCTGTGCACACTGCCCTCTCTGTGACCTATGTGTGTCCTATTGTAGTGAGGAGCTGTGGGCAGGCTTCCTGCCGCCCTGCTCCCGGCCACCGGCTAGCTTATGCCCCAAAATAACAACACACAAATTGTATTTTTTTAAACATTGCCTGGCCCATTAATTCCAGCCTCTTTCTCACATCTTGCTTTAACCCATTTCTAATAATCCATGAAGTGGTGTCTTACCGGAAAGATTCTAGCGTACATCCATCTTGGGCTGGAGCTTCATCGCTTCTGGCATCTCTCTCAGGAGAGGCACGGGTGGTCTGTCTCACTTAGGAGAGGCGTGGCATCTGACTGAGCCATCTACCTCACTTCCTTCTTCCTGTTCTGTCTACTCCACCCACCTAAGTTCTAACCTATTAGGCCAAGCAGTTTTCTTTATTAACCAATGAAATCAACAGATTGATAGAAGACCCGCCTCCATCATCCTCTGTGCACACTGCCCTCTCCGTGACCTATGTGTGTCCTCTGTGCACACTGCCCTCTCCGTGACCTATGTGTGTCCTCTGTGCACACTGCCCTCTCCGTGACCTATATGTGTCCTCTGTGCACACTGCCCTCTCCGTGACCTATGTGTGTCCTCTGTGCACACTGCCCTCTCCGTGACCTATGTATGTCCTCTGTGCACACTGCCCTCTCCGTGACCTATGTGTGTCCTCTGTGCACACTGCCCTCTCCGTGACCTATGTGTGTCCTCTGTGCACACTGCCCTCTCCGTGACCTATGTGTGTCCTCTGTGCACACTGCCCTCTCCGTGACCTATGTGTGTCCTCTGTGCACACTGCCCTCTCCGTGACCTATGTGTGTCCTCTGTGCACACTGCCCTCTCCGTGACCTATGTGTGTCCTCTGTGCACACTGTCCTCTCCGTGACCTATGTGTGTCCTCTGTACACACTGTCCTCTCCGTGACCTATGTGTGTCCTCTGTGCACACTGCCCTCTCCGTGACCTATGTGTGTCCTCTGTGCACACTGCCCTCTCCGTGACCTATGTGTGTCCTCTGTGCACACTGCCCTCTCCGTGACCTATGTGTGTCCTCTGTGCACACTGCCCTCTCCGTGACCTATGTGTGTCCTCTGTGCACACTGCCCTCTCCGTGACCTATGTGTGTCCTCTGTGCACACTGTCCTCTCCGTGACCTATGTGTGTCCTCTGTGCACACTGCCCTCTCCGTGACCTATGTGTGTCCTCTGTGCACACTGCCCTCTCCGTGACCTATGTGTGTCCTCTGTGCACACTGCCCTCTCCGTGACCTATGTGTATCCTCTGTGCACACTGCCCTCTCCGTGACCTATGTGTATCCTCTGTGCACACTGCCCTCTCTGTGACCTATGTGTGTCCTCTGTGCACACTGCCCTCTCCGTGACCTATGTGTGTCCTCTGTGCACACTGCCCTCTCCGTGACCTATGTGTGTCCTCTGTGCACACTGTCCTCTCCGTGACCTATGTGTGTCACTGACCTTTTCACTTTTCTAAGATTTTCGTTTTTTATTTTTCTAGCATTTTGTATAGAGAAAGATTATTAATTTGTACTTTTCTTTAAGCCTGCATCTATGACTATCTTGTCTCAGAAGCACTTCTTTAAATTTAACCTGTCTGAGAAACTTCTCAAACCGTCAAGTCTTGGCTTCTTGAATTCTTTTGATATTTAATAGAAATCTGTAAATATTTTCATTGTATTCCTTTTTGGTATTAGCCTTCTTCTTAAACTTATTCATGTTTTCATCTATTCTGGTGTTTTTTCTTTGAATATGAAGGGAGATGAACTATAATAGTGATGAATACAAAGGTAGGAGAGAGTGGTGAGCTGCACGGCTTGTTTGTCGCACGCCACTGGAGGACTCCACTTTCACCCCGGTTTGTGTGCACACTCTCCAAGGTTCACAGGCCAGACTTTCCGGGCATTTATTAGTATATGCTAGGCACTGGGGTCAACACCCGTCTCACTTGTCTCCTCACTAACAGAAGCAGCTGATTTTCTCTTCTGGTTTCAGAAGCTACAATTCATCCAGTTGGGAAGGTCTGCTGCTTTGAAAGAAAATGGCACTATTAGGAGGTGTGGCTTTGTTGGAGTACTGTGGCCCTGTTGGAGGAAGTGCATCACTGTGGGGGTGGCCTTTGAGGTATCGTAGGCTTGAGTTATGCCTAGTAAGCAGTTCACTTCCTGCTGCCTACAGATCAAGATAGAGAACTTCTCCAGCATCATGTCCTGCCATAATGATAATGGACTGACCGTCCAAAACTGTAAGCCACCCCAGTTATGTTTTCCTTTATGAGAGTTGCCATGGTCAAGGTGTCTCTTTACAGCAATAGAAACCCTAACTAAGACAGAAGGCATCCTGGCTGGAGCATCTTTGTCTGTTTGAGGCTACTAACTCTTTATATGCTGCCTGCCTGTGAAACAGTAAAGGGGGCTGAGAGCCTGTGCTGCAGTTTCCCCTGGCACACCTTTACCTCCCAGACTTTAACTCCTACACATCCCGTCATCAGTGTGGACCGATTCATCAGCTACGGGAATCTGAGGGAGATGTTTCCTGCCCAAACCATAGCATGCACCCTTTGACTCCTTGCTCCTTATCCCCACTGTTCACATATTTAACTGATTCACCTCACTGTTATCATCCAAAATTCAAATCTTGAGTGCTTGTTAGGGGACACAAAGGAAGGACCGTTTGACAGTTTTCCTCCCCAGGTGATTTAGTTCACCTGTTATCCATATGCATTGCTGATGTCTTCTCCTCAGCGTCTTATTGTTAGCTTGTCTATGTGTGTAGGTGCCTTTTCAATTAGTGATGTTTTTAAAATGATAATTTTTTGTTATTTTTGAGGGCTGCTTCCCTCTTCCTTTTTTCCTCTCCCTTTCCCATCCCCCACACCATAGCAATGAAATTAAAAATATTTTTATATATTTTAATGTAGTTCACAGAATCTTTGAAACTCATATTTATGCTTTAGGGATTCAAGGACTCATTAAAACTTTTGGCCTAAGCCTGGTAATTGTGGCACACACTTCTAATCCCAGCACCCAGGAGACAGAGGCTGCTCATGTAATAGTCACAGTGGAAACAGCAGCTCTGCACTCCATCAGAAAGTGTTGGTGTTTTCTGTGTTTGCTGTGCTGAGAGAAGGAAGTATATTCCCTTCTCTGTTCTCCCATTCAGCCTCCTCATGGAATTACATAGATCTTAGAAGACTTTTAGCCAGTTTTGTAGAGTCCTTTTTTTCATCTGCCATTTCCCCAACACTATGGTTACAGATGTGGGCTACCTTACCTGATTTTTCAAAAATATTTTTAATGTATTACGAATTGTATTACAGGTCAAGTATCACTTATTTAAACTTTTTTGAGCAAGAAATTGTTTGGATTTTTATTAAATTCTGAATGGAACCAGATGTGAAATTTGTTGACATATATTTTACACATTTGTTCTAAGATGATTCTACTCATTGTTTCTTAGTAATTTTGTTTTGCATGAAACAACTTTGTTGAAATAGAATTCTTCACTTCTGGGATTGTGTCAGCATTTAGTTTTAGATTTTGGATTGGACTACTCATCACATTCAACAGAATGTGTGTGTGGGGGTGGTGGTGGTGTATATGTATGTGTGTGGTGTAGATTTCTGAGGAGGATATAGGATGTTCTGCTCTATCATGTTCAATCTTATTCTCTTGAGAACCTGGAGCTTGCTCTTTTGGCTAGATTGGCAGTCAGCAGGACCCAGCAAGCCTCCTATCCCTTTTATACTGTGTATGCGAAAGCCAGCCCTAGTTTTTGTATAGTGGTTTTGGGTACCATGGTCCTCCTGCTTCTGCAGGAAGTGCTATGACCCACGAAGCCTAATTCCCAACTTTTAGTCAAAACATCTTGTGTGCATAATGCAGTGTAAATGTGGTACACAGAGTGATGAACTGTAGACAAACCCTTGGGAACAGTAGCAGTGTGATTCTTCCAAAGACAGTCAAAAGCGGGGAGAGTCACTGGGGTTAAGAAGTCACAGGACAGGCTGTGTGAGGGTTGGCAAACCACACTGTGCAGGCTGAGGATGGATGCTGCCTTCCTATTGCTCGTAGTTTAAGAAAGGATTAGATGTATTTAAACAACCGAGGAAGGATGTCAAAGGAGAATAATTTGAGACACATGAAAATTGCATGAAATTCAAAATCCAATATTGATCGAGTTGTATAGGGAAGCAGCCACCTGGACTGAACTTCTAGTCCTCTGTGTTTGCAGTTGTGTCCTGTGGCAGTGGAGCATTACATCAGAGAATAGGTGTGGTTCTCCGCAGAAGAGACTTGACAGAGCATGGCTGGAAGCGCCAGGGTTGGAGCATATGGCAGTGGGTTTGAACTTTGGGTAGCATGTGGGAATGCAGCTTGTAGAATTTTCATGAAGTTGATAAAATTATTTTACCTATTTGGTATTGAACATGGGCTTTTCTTCAGAGATCCTGCCAATTTGATTCACTCTTGAGTAGGCTGTCTGTGCATAAATATTTCATGCATGTGTCTTCTGGGCGAAGGAATTTGTTCATTGGGGTCAGTTCTGAGAGGAAATTCACAGCTCACGCACGTGCTGCTTCAGGCTTCACCCCGGTCTTTTTCTGTAGCTGATGCTGTAGCAGATGATTGCCATGTGCGCAACTGTCTCCCAGCGCCGTGTTCTCCTGCTGGACTCTGAGCATGTGCTTGATCTCAGGACCCTGCAGTGGGAGCTCCGCGTGTTTGCTCTGCATACCACAGGTGCCAGCTCTAAGCATCTTAGTGGTGATTGGAGAGGATGCCGCACACTGGTTTTGTTTCTTTATTTCTCATTGCCATCCATACTCACTGAACCAAAGGAAGACGAGTGGAGTGTGGGTCCCACTGTCAAATGATTCTTATTTACAAGAGAATTAAGAAAGCATGGGTCTGGATAAGCAGAGGCAGAATCTGCTCAGATATGTTAAACTTGGTGGGGGGGTGTAAAAATATGTTTGGAAAAATATGTAGAGTCACAGTCCATGAAATGTAAATGTGACAGCATTTCCACACACATATATGGATGGCCATATCTACTATACTTGTCTGGCATTCCTTATATTTGTATTCAAGAGCATTCATAAATAGATGCTGATTTATGAGCTGAACATCTCTTGTACTTTAAAATAGTAGTGTCATTGCTAAAACTTACTTGTTTTTCGAAGATTCAGCCATGGTTGATTCCAAGAATTTTTCTAAGAGCGGACGCTGAATAATTTCAAATAGCCCTACTGTATAGCAGTTGGATAGCTCAGCAATGACAAAATATCACTGTGATTTGTTTGTTTGCTTATTTTGCTGCTGGGGAGGACAGTGGATCTGCGACTATGGTCCTCCTTCCTGTGCCTTCTTACTGCTGGGATCACACGCATCTGTCACCACACTGTATTATTGTTACTTTTTTTTTTTTATATATATATAAGATCAAGGGCAAAATTCAAAGGTTCTCATACCTACTGTTTTGCAACACTAAATAATTCATAAAATTAGATGTTGCCAAAGGCTTATCAACATTTCTTAATATAAGTAATTTAAAATTAAGAGGCAAGGTGACAGTTATGTATAGAACTTATATTACAGTAAAGTCATTCTGATAACAGCATTTGCAATAGAGTCATGTCCAGCTGCTCACTGCTCTGCAGGCCCCAGACTCTAAACTGTGCACTTGATTGTCTCCCAGCTTTGTAGCAGATACATAATTCCAGCAGCAACTGCACCCCACCCAACAGCCTCTTCTTTCAATCTCTATGCAAGAACAAAAACAAATTCCATATTTCAGCGTTCATTTAGGTGTGCAGTGAGAACTGTCTCCTCTCACAGAACCGACACTGGAAACAATTAATCTGTGTTGTAAATGACATCTTGAAAGATATATATGAAGAGCAGAATTCTACAAAGGCTTCCCACTGATGGACTGTCTTAACCAAGAGGCTTGTGGAATGAATGCTGCCAGTATTTATAGTTAAGTATGTGTGTGAAGACATTTTTAAAATTGGGAATAAGTAAAATCTTTTCACATATTAGTACAACAGAAATATATTTGCAATTGATTTTGATGAGGCATTACCTTCATACTTAAGTAAAACATTATTATTCCATAAAGAAGTTCAATTCTTCTTAATAGGTTTGTATTACACAGTTGCATTTTTATTTGTGTTACTATATTTTGAATTTAGCCAAGAGGACTCTTATTCTCTGAGTACCTAAGTAATGTCCTCGACCCTGCCTTTTGGAATGGAAAACCTGGTCTGAAATTATTCATTGTCTTTACAGAAAAATAGCTGATGGGTTGTAGAAAGATGAAGGTGTGTGAAAAGGGGAGGGACAGTAACTGTGGCTGCAGGCTGGGTCCCTGGCATAGAGCACTCTCCTCCAAGCATAACAGCTGTCGTCTTCACCAAAAGAGCTGCTATTTGTTAGACCCTGGGATTGGATTTCCTCATAGAAGGAGACTTGGGAGGGGTATTGCACCCTCACTTGATGTTTCAGTAGCTCCCCCTTTTACTCTTTGGTCTTTTGTATATAAGTCTGCCATAATTTTTTGTGGCCCTCTATTCTTGGGAGGTGTCCTAGTATATCGACTGTGAAAACGAAATGAAGGAGGTCCTCTGTCTACCCAGCTATGAGGTAGTCCTCATCCATCCTGGGTGAGATGTTCTGGTTGGTATAGCTTCTTTGGGCCACCCTTGCTCCTGTAAGCGATCCCTCACTTTTGCTTGGTAAACGCAGTAGACTCATTGGTTCTGTAAGTCCAGCTCTGGTGGAATCATATTTGGGTTGTTGGTCATGCTCTGTAAGGAGGGTGGAGATTGTTATGTCTTCCCAGGGAAGGTATTCCCACAAAAGACATTGCAGCACTGTTCTCTTTGTATCAGTTTGAGCAGAAAGAGGAACTTGAACAATGATGAACCAGTTGTATTTTAGACCTTTGTTTGAGATGCTTTGGGGAAATTTTTCAGCTGTCAGTTGACAGTTTGTGTCTTTTTCTTGCTTGCTTCTCTCTTGTGGTGAAACATTGACCAAAACCAAATTGGCGAGAAAAGGATTTATTTCAGCTGTGGGTTATGTATAGCCCACCAGTGAGGGAAGCCCAGCGGAGGAAAGCAGAACCATGATGGGATGCTTTACTTACGGCTCCTTCTTCCTGGCCTTCTCAGATTACTTTTTTATTCTACCCCAGACCACCTGCCCTCCAGAGGTGTTGCCCGCAGTGAGCTCTGCACTCCCACACATCGATAATTAATTAAGAGAGTGCACCGTGGGCTTAACCACAGGATCCTCATATGGAGGCCATTCCTCAGTTTAGATTCCTGCTTTTCTCTGGTGACTCTCTATTGTATCAGGCTGACAAAAACCAACCCAGCACAGGTCTAGAGCCAGATTTCAGAGAGAAATAGGATTGTATGTGTTGTCATCATATCGGTTGGTGACAAAATTTGTTGCCTGAACTTAGTGTACTTATAAAGGAAGTACATATTTCTGTTTTCTCTTATGAAACGTTCCTGGAATAGATGCCATTCTTTCACCAATTAGACTGTCTTCTGGTTTTATACAAAGAGCATGTTGCTTTCTTCTATTGACTCTAATTCTTTCACTATATGTGTTTGCCCCTCAGTTGTTCTACTTGAAGTAGAATCCAGAACTTTTTTGAAGGCTAAGAGCATCCATGCTTTTTGGCTCTGTTAATGTTGCTTGCAAAACCCACAGTGTTTATCAGAAGGAAAGCAAACACTCATTTATACTGTAGAGTATAACAAAATCTATGATCTTTTTGCCTGAGGACTCTTTCCAAAACAATATCTAGACCAGCATTTCCCAACTGAGAGTGTTCGGCTGGAGCGCCCATCTGGGCCGTCACTCAGGGCTGGGCCTTCCTTGTCTTCGTAATTCACGCTGTTTGTCAGCACTTAGAGACCTTACTTTCTTGTTTGTGGTTTTTTAACCCCAGGGCTCTTAAAAAGTGAACAGTGCTTTCTCATTTTTTCTTAAATGTTCTCATTCATTTTGGGGGTGGGAATTTAAATTTACTCTAAAGAACTTAGTTTTCTAAGTTCTTCCAAATGAGATTAAAGACTTTTTTATTGATTTTTATTTTGCTCTACATTTTTCTCTGCTCCTCTCCCTGCTTCTTCCCTCTCCCCTTCAACCCTCTCCCAAGGTCCCCATGCTCCCAGTTTACTCAGGAGATCTTGTCTTTTTCTACTTCCCATGTAGATTAGATCCATATATGTCTCTCTTAGTGTCCTCATTGTTGTCTAAGTTCTCTGGGATTGTGGTTTGTAGGCTGGTTTTCTTAAAAACCACCTATGAGTGAGTACATGTGATAATTGTCTTTCTGTGTTTGTGTTACCTCACTCCAAATAATGTTTTCTAGAGATTAAAGATTTTTAGCCTCCAAATATTCATTACTTTAGCGTATATTTGTGTTTTTAGTGTTAACACTACATCATAGCATCTGTTAAACCTGTTTAATAAGTCTAATTTTTTAAAAGTTTCTTTCTAGTTTTCTATTTAATTGTGTTGTGTGTGAATGTAATTCTACTTCCTTTCTGTGCTTCTCTGTCTTGAGGTTGGTTTGTTTTTTGTTTTGTTTTGTTTTTTGTTTGTTTGTGTGTGTGTGTGAGTGTGTGTGTGTGTGTGTGTTTTAAACAGGGTTTCTTGTGTAGCCTTGAACATTCTAGAACTCTCTCTTTGGACCATGCTGACCTTGAACTCACAGAAATTCGCCTGCCTTTGCCTCTCTAGTGCTTAGTTTAAAGGTGTGCTCCACTACCGCCTGCCTGCCCAGATTGCTTTTGTCTTACTTTGCAGACTGGGCCAACCCCATAGTGTGACCCTGAAGCCTGAGAGCAGACACTTTAGTGTTCTTTATCAAGTAGAAGGGATTGGTCATTTTGTGTTTACTTTGGTGCTGTAAGTTTTGTAAGCATGTTTGCTTCTGTTCTGAGTTTGTTAAATTTTTTAATCATGAATAGATGCTCAATCTTATCAAATGCTTTCCCACATTTATTGTATGATCATTTGACTGATTTGCTTTAGTCTGCTAATGTGGTGAATTATTTGGGTAAATTGTTGTCTGTTAAGCCACCATTGCTTTACTGATATAAACTATAGTTGGTGATGGTACATTATCATTTCATATATTTTGGGATTCAGTATTAGTATTTGCCAAAGTTATTATTTTGAGGGAGTCAGTGTTCAATCTGCAGTTTCTTTGAAGTCTAAGGTTATGCTTGTATGTTTTGTTTTTTGTTTTTGTTTTAAATTTTGGGACATGGGATTACTTTGTAGCCCAGGCTAGACAAAAAAAATCACTGAGTAGCCCTGATGTTTAAGTATAGTTAGTACCAGTGCTTCTTCACCTGTAGCCACTCACATGTAAAATTAAATAGATATAAATGTACCTTGCTTGGTTGCTGTTTTCTGTCCTTCAAGGGAATTTTCCTTCACTTCATTAACACTCTTCCTGTATCTCCTCACTTGCCTCTGGATTTTTGGTTGTATGAGGATTCTTGCTAATGTTTGTTTGTGTTTCTTTTATTTTATGTGGCTGATCTGCCCAGGTTGTCAGTTCATCCATGTTTTCAGGGAAATAGATTTAGTTTTAGACATTTCATTTCTGATCATGTTTTGCCATAGATTTTTGTTCTTTCTCAATGTTCTCTTTTTCTAATTTCTTCTGTTCAAAGTTTATATTATTTATTTTAGACTTGGTTTTCAGTAAAAGCATTCAAGGCTGTATTTTTTTTTTTTGTAAGCACTATTGTAGGCATCTTGTGCATTGACATATAGGCCCATAGCTTTAGTTTTTAATTTAAGTTCCAGTCATTATTTCATATTTAGCCTTTGTAATATTAGAAGCATGTTTTTTAGCCATAGACTTCAGGAGCTATCAAAATATTATTCTGATATTTGTCCAGAATATGTGTCTTGGTGAATATTTCATGACTCTTGATAACAATGTCAATTAGAGCACGTTGTTAGCAGTATGGTTTTCGACATTGCTCACTTTCTTGCTTTCTCTTCTATAATTGAGAGCTGTCTGTTGAAGTCTGAAGTGTAACTACGGCCTTTTCAGTGCATTCTTTGAATTCTAATCACATCTATTTATGTAATTTAAAGCTATAATTTTATATAGTGCACAGGTAGGATTCTTATTGTTTGTAGAAAAATCTACTCATTCTCATTATGAGGAGTCACTGTCAAGTGCTGGTAATATCTATAGCTCTAAGATCTTCTTTCTCTATTGATAAAATTGCTCTAACTCCCTGTTGTTTGGTGTGAGTTTGACATGCCCTTTCCTGTCATTTTACTTTAAACTATCTGGCCTTTAAGTTAGTTTTGTTTTTTACAGAATTGATTCAGTCTGATATTGTTTTACTCAGTCTTTCAACATCTCTTTTTATCCTTTAATTGGTATGTGTAGGTCCTACAAATTTCATATATTTAAGCTGGGTTCAGTTTTATTCTCCTGATATGTCATCTTTCATGTCATGTATTTTTAGTTTTGTTTCCCTTCTCACCTTTTATTAGACATGGATTGTCATTTTCCTGTTTTTCTTTGTTCTGATTGCCTTAGTAATTGCTCTGGTTTTTCAGGATTTATGTGTAATTTACTATAATTTTCTTCAGTTATACTACAGCACTGCATATATACTTTAGGAACCCATGGTCCTTGACTATTAACATCTCCTGTCTCATTTACTCAAAATTTTTTACATATTATACCTGTAACTGGCCACATGACCCATGAAATCCTGTAACAGAAAAGATATTTATTAGAGAGCTTTTCCAGGAGGACTGCAGTCTTTTCTCTGAACTCTGTTCTTAATTAGTTCTGGAGTAGTTCAGGTTTACACCCGAGTTACTTTCTCTGTGATCCTTTTACATACCTGCTGTCTAGTCTGCTCCCGCCGTGTACTCTGCTCCTGCCGTCTATTCTTTTATCGTTTTCCACATCAGAAATAGTGTTTCTGTTACCCTGGTTTTCAAATGATACTCTCAGTATTTATCAATACATTCAATATTTTCAGTACGTTTTGTCTTTTAGTAATTTGACAGTGTTGCACATTCTTTACTACATTGGTTGTTTCTTAACAGAGGTCACCATTTAATTTTCTTTAGCAAAAATATGATGTGTTTTTCATTTTTGACTGAGTGCTGTACAGATTTATCGGTGTTATGGGCCTTGTGGTTGTGGCATGCCTTGTGGTTTGTTGTGTTGTTTCTATAATGTGTTCCTTAAGCTTCTTGGTCTCTGTGGGTTTAGATTTTCCATCAGGTTTCAAGCACTTGGGCATTGTTTTCTGCAATGTCCTTCCTGCCACTTCACTCTGTAGCGGCTGGTTGGTCCACGTCACATCCCACAACTCAGTTGATTCTGTTATTTGCTTTTTAATCTTCTCCCTGTATTTCATTAGGGGTAATTTCTATTTTGGGCTCAGGCTTACTCATCCCATCTATTTTTCTTCTTTACTGTTGTATTTTTAGCTGCCAGAAGTGTGACAGGGGCCTTTTAAAAACATACACTTATATTTTTACATCAGTTTGTATCCTCATTGTGCTCAGATTCCTCTATCACTGTGAGCACATGGGATGTTTGGCTGTTCGTGCTCTTGTCTACTAATTTTATCATCTGTGTCATTTCTCATTCTGTTCCTACTGACTTATTTTTCTTCTCCTCATGGGTCATGTTTTCTTCTTCTCATGTCTGGAAATTGGTTATTAATATCCAGATTGTAAATTTTGTGTTGTTAGGTGCTGGCTTATTTTTATTCTCCCAAATATTTTTGGGTTGTGTTCTTGGTCTCAGTTTGGTTACTTGGAAACAGTCTTTTCTGGGTTTTCCCTTAATTGATGTTAACAGGTGAAAAATAGCTTTTAGTGGAGGGATTTTTTTCTCAAGTCAAATAAATATGCTTTGGAAGAGTTTGCTCAGTGTCCTGAGAGGTGGGGCAGCCTTTTCTTCCAGCATATAATGAATTGTTTGGTCTGTTTCCAGGGCTTCATTTCTTAGCTTCTGTCACACCTTGTGTGCATGGGATAGCCAGTCTGTAAGAGACTTACTGTAGTTTTACATAACTGTTTAAAGCTCCCTCACCCTGCACGGACCAGCCTGCAGATTCTCAAACACTTAGAAGTGCTACCCAACTCTTCTCTACAGAGCTGCCTCCTCTCTTTGGGCATCTCATCTAAACACACTAGGATGTCAAAAGTATTTTCATGGAGCACATAGAGATCTGAAAGGATTATTTCACTTATTTTTCTTCTTCCTCACTGTTTAGCCTCTATCTATCTATCTATCTATCTATCTATCTATCTATCTATCTATCTATCTAATCTATCTATTCATAATCTATTTATTTATTTTTGATCTAGCACCTGAAACTGTCTTTGCATGTTTTCTGTCATTTTTAGTTATTGTGGAAAGGCAGATAGCATCTTTATCCAGAAATCAAATCCTTTTGTTAATGTTTTGTTTATTATTTTGATATTCCATAGATTGGTGTCCCCTTCTACCTCCCAGAGATTTCTTTTTCAGAATTTAGACTGTGACAAAAAGAAAAAGAGAGATGTTTCATGGTATTTTCTTTGTTTTTGGGAATTATTTATATCCTGTATCGTTCAGTCTTTCAAGGTACATAGAAGAAATATTTATAGTTTAACTGTAGTAATTTACCTTTTTAGACTTTTTTGTTTTTAGGGGGTCCAAATTTGGTAAATTGCATTCTTCTAGAAAGTTACCTACTTTATCAAAATCATCTGCCAAAGGTTGTGTAATAACTCTTATTTTAACAAAAGTGTGTATTTTGATAGACATTCATTCCTTGCCCTTTCTAGTTTTGCTTGTTTTTTTATGCCTTGCTTCCTGATTAACTTAACTTGGTAAATTTCTTTTGTAGAGTCATCACTGGTGTCTTTTGTTCTGATTATGAAAGTAAACATGTTTATTGAAAAAAGGTTTATAAAATTTGGAGAGAACACAAACAGTAGAACACAAATCAGCCACTATTTCACCCAGAGATAATCACTGTTCTTAGCTTGGTGACTCCTTATACACTGGTCTGCATGTGACTGTGTGTTAGTTGTAACACTCTAAGATCAGTTTTCTGAGCACATATGTAGTTGTGGGGGGCTGCCACTCAGCTCCCAAATAAACACACAGTTATTCATTATTACTTATGAATACCCAATCTTAGCTTGGCTTGTTTTTAGCCAGTTTTTCTTAACTTAAATTATCCTGTCTATCTTTTACCTCTAGGCCTTTTCCTTTCTTTATTCTGTATATCTTTCTTTACTTTTTACTCTGTAGCCAGCTGTGTAACTGGGTGGCTGCCCCCTGGTGTCCTTTCTCCTCTTCTCACTTCTCACTCTTGAGCTTTCTTTCTTTATTCTCTCTGTATGCCAGCCCCACATATCCCTTTCCTGCCTAGCTATTGGCTGTTCAGCTCTTTATTAGACCAATCAGGTGTTTTAGACTGGCAAAGTAACACAGCTTCACAGAGTTAAATAAATGCAACATAAAAGAATGCAACACATCTTTGCATCATTAAACAAGTATTCCACAGCATGAACTAATGTAACACATCTTCAGTTAATATTCCACAACACACATGCTTGTGTTCGTTTCCAACAGCAGTTAAAACAAAGAACCTAAAACTGGGTGACTTAGAATTGAGTCTCCTAGGAGGTTTAGAGTCTGGTAACTTTAACTAATTATATAGGCAATACCATGCTTCTGGGGCAGAGTCCTCCATTCCTCCTCTCCTTAACCCCGATGGATGCTCCCTATTCCTGGCCTTGGATGATTAACTCTCTATGCCCGTTTTACTTGGCCATTTTATGTATTAGGTCTCTACCCCCAACTTCCTTGGCCTTCCTTTTCTGTGTCTCTGTCCAAATCCCAATCTTTTAACAAAAGCAATCATTGGATTAGGTCCTACTCTATTGCATAATAACCTCCCTCAAAATAAATTTTATCTATAAATATGATATTTCAAAATAAGGGCCCAGGTTGATATGAATTTGGGGGAAGCACTGTTCGCTACAGTACAATATATTGCCATTTCTCACTTTATCCATTTCAGTAATTCTGTGTACTTTTATTTCTGAAAGTGAAGTTTAGGGCAAAACCAGTACTGTTGCTAGGTCACATTAACATTGGTCTATGTGAGTGTTTGACGTGATAGCATCCAGCTGTATTCATGGTTTAGGGCCAATGTGGTTATGTTGCAAGTTCGAGCACAGTAAAGCCTTTCTCAGTGAGACCTTGTCCCCAGATAGTGATACAAGAGACAGGAGTAGGGCTGGGCCATGTTGGCACACACCTATAATCCCAGCACCCGGGAAGCACAGGCAGGTGGATCTCCATGAGTTCGAAGGCCAGCCTGGTCTACAAGAGCTAGTTTCAGGAAAGCCAGGGAGACACAGAGAAACACTGTATCGAAACATGAGTAGATATTGTTGAATGAAGTGTAATGAAGGTAGGCAAATGTCCTACACCCCAAAAGGCACACCGACTCTCTGTGCTGTTTGTACAGCAAGGATGGTGTGAACTCAGACAGCACAGATCCACCATTTGTTAGTAAGGATTTTTAAGATTTACTTCAACTAATTTGTTGAACAAAACTCAAACAACTTGTTTTTTTTTTTATGTAACCTTTACTGAACTATTTGATTACATTTTTCTCCCATGTCTTGAGATGGGAATCACACACATGCTCTTTGCACAATTTTGTGTGTGTGTGTGTGTGTGTGTGTGTGTGTGGGTGGGTGTATGTGTGTGTGTTGCTTGTGTGATCCTTTGGCGTTCTTCATGAACATGGTTCATGACTCTCAAGCAAGCTTCCTGCTTGTAGTATGGGTCTGGGTTCTGAAGGTGCTCTTCTGGTACTACTGAGTCATTTTGGGGTGATTGCTCACTTCATAGCTTTCAGCTTCTCTTGTTTGGTCTTGTGGGACCCAAACATTACTGTCACAATCAGGTTAATTTACATCACTTTACCAACATGTTTTTAATCAGTTATCAACTTGTTCTCCTGAGACATGTTCCTGAACTGCATAATAGGCAAAATGGCAGGAGCTCACATCTTCACTGCAGTCCTGGGCACTGAGAATCAGGCTCTAGCTACTGTACTTTCTGATGCTATTTTAAAGAGCAGCTCCATCTGTAATTCAAGTCAGTTATTTAAAACAGTTGTAGGTCTTAATCAAGACCCCCCCCCAAAAAAAAACCCCACAAGAATGTAGCCAAAGTCATTCATGACTTTAGCTTTTAAAGCATTAGAGTGAGGACAGGCATTAGCAGAACATATATTATACTTAGGGAAACAGGTGAATTCATATAAACTCATGTAAGTTAATTTTTATAAATGTGTGTTGTTAATATATTGGGTTTGTATGTGAGTGCTTCTGTGTGCTGTGTAGACAGACTGAGGTGTTCTAGCTCAGGGAATAGTGAGAGAGGCTCTCTGTTCCCCCTGCTGCGGCACAATCTGAGTACTCATGTTCAGGATTTAGACTGTGCAAAATAGATTTTTAAAATCTTGTATTCTCTTGTGTTCTTAATAGATGGAGGAGTTGTATTGTTTTAGTTATGAATGACTCAAGTTTTTGATTAATTTATGATTTAAGTTAAACCATTCATTTGATTGAGCTGGAGTTATTTGTGTTTCACAAGCTACGTGCTTAATCTGCGTGTTCAGCATAGCTTCTGAAAGTGCCATTTCGATTGCCATTCTCCATTCTCCCCATCCGTGGAGCTCAAATACTTCACTGTAATTTTTTTGGCTTACTATCTGCTATTTTATGTCCCTCCCCTTTTTAGTGTCAATGCTTATCCAAAATGTATATTGTAACCTCTATTTACAAATAATTTCAGCAAGATAAACACCTTCCGGGATGTCCTTAAAAATCCACTGACTGAAGCATACATTTTTTCATATATAATACAGATGAGAGTTCCTGTAGTTTTAAAACACTTTCTTACAGTTTTACCTTGTAAATTTCTTCCATGCATATAATAATTTTTCTGCTTTTAAGAGAAGTAGTAGAGTTATCCATTGCATTGGCTATACATTTCCTTGTTTTCCTTTACTTAGGGCTTTGTTTTCTATCCCCTTGATGGCCAAACTGGCCCTCACCCTTGCTTTACAATTCTGCAGCCAGCTTTTCTTCTTCAGTTGTTCAGCTATAAGATGATCTAAAAATTATTACATATATCTATCTTGTGCCATACTGAAAATGTTGAGTAGTAAAGAAGTAAGGCTATTTTCTGTACTTGAAAATGAGTGCCAAATATAAAGATATTTCTAATATATATGACTTTTATTTGGTTTTTCGAGACAGAGTTTCTTTGTGGCTTTGGAGCCTGTCCTGGAACTAGCTCTTGTAGACCAGGCTGGCCTCGAACTCACAGAGATCCTTCTGCCTCTGCCTCCCGAGTGCTGGGATTACAGGCGTGCGCCACCACTGCCCGGCACTATATATGACTTTTTAATTCTATCTTTCAAGTGGATTTTTATTATAGAAATGTCACACTACCTTTACTGTCAAAAATTTTAGGTAATATTTTTCTGATTCATTCATGAAGATGCCACCTGCATCACTCCTTAGCTAGAAGGTTTGGATTGGATGCCTGGTTCTGTTACTCGTGTCCCATACAGACACTGATGCTGCAGAATAACTCTTGTTGACCATAAGGAAAATGCTTCCTCCACCTGGAACTCCCTTCCATCTGTGACTGAAGTCTAGTGTGTGGCCTTTCATGGGGTGGGGGTGGTGGATTCCAGCCAAGAGTTTGTTCTTGCTGTATGGTGGTGCTCCATAGAATCACTAAAGCTAAACAGAGCTGTGGGCCTAACAAACTGTAGGTGGTGTGGTCCTCCACCATCAGAACTGCTGAGGCCTGGCGTAGAAGTGGGATGCTGATCACATCCCCATCACATTTGTACTTCAAGGTTGGTAAACTTGAAGATTGACTCACGTTTTCCTGCCTCAAAGTATATTGGCCACCCAGTGACCACCTTCCCTGTTTAACCTTTTCTAAGTAAGTTTGCAAATATTAACTTGCTTGTTCCCCCAGTCAACTATGTGAGATGAAGATTTTGTATTATCGAAATGTATCGAAGAGGGACATCTCAGTTGAATGACTTGTTTGCTAACTACCACAATGCTTTGCAAAGCATCGAAAAGATGTTCTCAGGCAGAAGGCAAACCAGGTGTTAAAATAGTTTCGTCTTCTCTCTAGGCAGGTTTGCTAGTGTGCTCCCCAGTTCAGGGCCATGCTTTGCCAGGTTATTGACGGGGTATTTGGTCCTAGTTCCCAAGCATCTTGAGTTCATACTGATTTGGCGCTTTCTGCCCACAAGACATTTGGAATGCTTTGAGTTTTACCCTTTTTGTAAGAGGGTGCCCCTATCCTTTACTTATTTGAAATTTCATTCAGATATGTTTATTGAAGCTCTACTGTGTGGGAAGAGTTAGAGATTGTGCTATGAATAAGGCCCCTGTCCCTATGCAGTTTAGATTCTAGAGAGACTACTACCTAAAAATGTAAGACAATTAAAAGCGTGAAGAGGAAAAATAAAGGTGGCTGAGATGCTGTAGAGTAAGGGCTTAATCAAGTTTGCAAAGAGAAATTTTTATTTTAGTCTTTTAACTTTTTTCATTTATTTTACATACAGCTTCAGCTCCTCCTCCCCTGTTGCTCCCCTCCCCCACCTCCATCTAAGCCCTTACTCATTGGCTCCTCTGTCTCTATTCAGAAAGGGGCAGGCGTCCCATGAAGTTGAACAAAGCAAGGCACATCAAGTTGAGACAGGACAGATCATCAAGTTGATCCTCCTTCTGCATAAAGGCTGGACTCGGTTATCCAGCATGGGGAACGGATTCCCACAAGCCGGGTCCAGATCTCATGGCCAGAAGCCGTACAAACAGACCACGTCACACCACTGTCATGGATATGCAGAGCTTAGGTTGGTCCCATGCAGGCTACCTAACTGGTGGTGGCGGTGCTGCTGCTGGTGGTAGTGGTGTCTGGAGTCTAGATTCCCAGGTCAAAACCAAGACTCATAAGACTCGGAAAAGCCTGGAGCCACTGTGTATAGTGTCTCTAACCTTTAGAATGTGGCATTCTGGTGATTCAGGAAAGCGTGTTAGATCCCATTCAGAGCCTTACTCTGAAATTATAATGTATTATATATTTTAGTGTAGATTCGGTCTATAAAAATTGTTCCAGTGAAGATGGGTTAAAAAAATTTGAGCAATAAGAATATATCTATTCATGAATTAATAAAGACATATTTACAGTGAGTTGTTTATCAAAAGGCAGAATTGGAAGTTCTACACATAATCAGGTTGAAATGTCACTGAGCATTTTCGATCCGCATTCCTTCCCACTCTGTGTAATCAGAACAGGCCACACTGTAAGTCTAGCCCTGGGGGATCTTTCCCAGATATCATTCCCAGAATCAGCAACACCAGGCTTCATGGCAGACAGTACCATTTTGTCTGACCCAGGGTGTTTCACCTTTTTATAGATATCTAGTAAATTACACACACACTTCTTAGCCAGCCAGCCTTTTAGTCTTTCTGAAGCCTGATGATCTGAGTAGCTTCAGCTGCTCCCCCCACCTCTGCTCATTTGTTTCTCTTCTTGCCTCCTCTGCTTTGAGCTGTACACTGGATGGTTAGCTGTTGTATGTTGAAGTCTTTGCTCTCCTTCTCCATACCCCAGTGCCCACTTGGGGAAAGCCACATTCTTACTCAAGGCCTGTCACAGTGCTGTCTCCTTCAGGAAGGTGCCCTGCTTTTAATTATTCTGTATCCTTATTTGTGTCTGTATCCTGCCCTGGCTGTCCTGTGGCCCCTGTGATATTTTCCTGTGTATAATCACCTGTGCACTTGTTAGATTCCTCCCGTCAGATCCCAGTAATAAATGCCACAGAGGTTTGCTCAGAGTGAATATTTAGTGGTTCAAATATGGAAATGAATAGATACCACACACGTTTAGGCGGCATGCATTCCTGAATTTCCTTGTCTAGTATAATACTAAGTAAATAATGCTAATCACAACTTACTACATGGTAGACTGGTGTATTTTTGTGGTTTGTCATGATGGATTTTCGGTATTGTAAATTTGGAGACTATCTGTGAGTCAGAGCTTGGGTAAAGTCAGTGAGCTAGCCTTCCAGAGGGTGAGCTCCTCATCTTGCTGCTTTTTCGGCTTCTGCCACAACATTTTGGCTTGTTTATTACACACTGGGGCTTAGAGTTCGTGAAGCTTCTCGAGCCTTTGCCCGAGGAGCACATTTTCCTGACTATCTAGTGTTCTAGAAATTGATTGTTCAACATTTCTTTTTTTTTTTTTTTTTTTTTTTTTCCAAATAACCAAATGTTTTATTTGACTAAATTCAGATTCATGCATAAGCATGACAGTCTCTCTCTCTCTTTTATCACTTTGGCAATTAAAAAACAAAACAAAAACCCCCAAAAAACAAAAACCATAAACAATTTCTAAAGGTTATGTTTTTCCCCTTTTCTTTTGTTACCTCTAACAATTACTTTAAAAATTTATTATTCAATATATTGATCATATTCTTTCCCTTCTCCCAGGTCATCCCTTTTTCCTCTTTATCCATTTTCATGTTCTTTCTCTCCCTCTCAATAAACAAACAAAAACTACAAGAAAACAGAACTAAAAAGAAACAAAACATAAACCATAGCCAAAAAAAAAAAAAAGCGCACATAGAAACATGGAGTCTTTTTATGTTATTCAGCTATCCCTGATCATTAGGCCTGCCACGGAGTGTGATTGACATTCCCAGTGGCATCCCATTCCTACTGGAGAAACTTGTTTTCCAATTCCTACCTGATATTGGTTGCAAATAGTTTATTGGTCACATACCCTCAGTGCTGAGGCTTCGTTGGTTTGAGCCTGTGCGTGTCTGTGCCTGCACTCTTTTTCTTTGGAGCCATCTGCCAGCGCTGGCTCCTAGAATTTTTCTGCCTTCTATTTGACACAGGTCTCTGAGCTGTGGGTCTCTGTTAATTACCATATACTGCAAGAAGCAGCATCTTTGATGAGGGGTGAGCAGTGATCTGGGTCTTGGCCTAGTTAGCACTAGTTATTTATTGATGTGTACCAATATTACCCCCAAATGTGGCTGCTCAGCACATTCATTTGCCTCTATGAGTCAGTTTCCCAGGCTCTGTAATCCTATGCCAGCCTGCCTTAAAGGTGTTTGCAGTAACTATCATATGATTTGAAGTCTCATCTAGCTGGGAAGGAACCTTTCTCAAGTTTTGTGCTGCTTGGGGACCTGTAGTTCTTTTTAGGCTGTTGGATAACCCCACTTCTGTGCAATGCTATCCATACACCGTGACAGCTTTCTCAAAGCCATCAGAGGAGTGCTTTCTTACTGGGCAGAAGTTATGGAATCATGCAAGCAACTTCTTAGCAGTTTTAATACTGGAGAGATAAGAACCAGGTTTCGCATCCTGCCTACCCTGTAGAGATTCACACACGATATAGATTCTAGGAGGCAGGAGAGTGGAGGCCATTGCACCCTATCAGGAGAGGCTTAGAGACACTGGGTATCTAGAAGCAATGCTGTGGTTCACGTAGTTCTGTTGAATAAATATTCAGTGAAATGGTGTGTTTGCAATAATAAAAAAGTATGCTGTTTTATCTCTTCTAGGCTGTGAGTTGTAGTTAATTGCCGATTCCGGTTGGATATATACTTAGATTTCTACTGGCTTCTGACTCCCCTTCTCCCCATCATTCTTCCGAGGAAGCTGGCGAGCAGTTTTTCAGTTTTGACCTTTTGGTGTTGTTTGGAATTGCTCGTGACTTCTCATTCATTATTAGCCCCTTCTTTTCTGTGGAGTTCTTCTGCTGAGTTTTCTTTTTCATCTTTCCTTTCTTAGTCTCTTCTTGTGGAGTCTTCACCCTTCAAATTTTTATAGTTTAATTACTTCGTTTGTTCCACACCCATATTTTAAATGCTTCATAAATCCACATGGAATTAGTGATTTCAATGGCAGGGCGAATTTGCACTTGTTTATAACAGGTTTTCAAACCGAGCCCTGCAGAGTCTTGGGTTCTTCATAAAGGTATAAGTGGGCAGCTAAGCAGGGAGAGCTGAAAGCCAATTCTGCTCCAGGTATTATGGTTGCTGGCTGGTGTATGATAGTTCCTAGTCTGAGAAGATGCATGGAGAGGTAGAGATAAATTCTGAAGCCTTTGTAGGCATTGCTTTGTTCTGTGTGTGTGTGTGTGTGTGTGTGTGTGTGTGTGTGTGTGTGTAATGTTGCCATGTATCTCTGTCTTTCTAACTGCTGTCCTGAACATATGAAGCGTGGCCTTGCTCCTCTGGTCATGTGATGGAGGAGAGTTATCTGTCTATGTTTCTTTCATTGGTTAATTAATAAAGAAAACTGCCTTGGCCCTTTAAGAGACAGAAAATTAGGTAGGTGGAGTAGACAGAACAGAATTGTGGGAACAAGGAAGTAGAGTAGGGGAGACACTTCAGTCGCCATAGTGAGTCTCCATGCTGCTCCTCTCCTAGATGGATGCAGGTTAAGATCTCTCCTGGTAAGCCACACCTCGTGGTGCTACCCAGATTACTAAATATGGATTAAAGAAAGATGTGAGAATTAGCCAATAAGAGGCTGAAACTATGGGCCAGGCAGTGTTTTAAAAGAATACAGTTTCCGTGTAATTATTTCGGGTGTAAAGTTAGCGGGCGGCTGGGTGGCAGGACGCAGCCCCGCCGCTTCACACTACAGTCATAGGTACATATCACTCAGTGACAGGCTGGAGAGATGATTCCGTTGTTTAGAGCACTTGGTGCTTTTACAAAGGATCTGGGTCCAATTCTCAGCATCCAAACTACAGCTCATACTATTCTAATTCCATGGGTACCAGCCATGCACATGGTTAGCATACATACATGCAGGCAGAACATTCATACATAAAAAACTAAATAAATCTTTTAAAAGTGTTGCTGATGATATGAGTGCAATTAATGGGCCACAAATGGCTCTGGTTTATTAGTATTAATACTAGTTAGTTGTTAGTTGTGACTCCATGAAACCCTGCTAAATTTTAGCCTTGGTAAGTAAGGCCCTCTTCCCAGGCTCCAGTACACTCTTAATTTCATGGCAGCTTTGTTGGATCTTTTTTGTTTTTTTGTTTTTGGTGGGGAGATGAATTTTTATGCAATACAATTTGGGGACATAAGGATCTTTGTCTTTCCTAACAATGAGACCTGAATTGGGTCTGAATGTGTTCTTGCTTTGGGTCACTATTTCACAACCTTTCAAACAGAATCTGAGTGGATGTATGAAGGTCAGTCTGTCCCTAGCCTTTTCTCCTTTGCGAGGGAAGCTGGACTTGGAAGTGGAAGTTTAGTCTCCATGCCTGTGGACTCTGCCTGCAAAGCCTAAGGCAGGAAGGGGCGACATTCCCAAGTTCATGTCAGTAAGGAGCAAGCCCTCTTCACGGAAGCCAGTGTGACAGAGAGCTCAGGGTTTTGCTCTTTAGATGTCATAGATCCTACTGGAATGCATCCTAAGATTTGGCTTACAAAATGGCCTTTTAGTTTTCTTTCCTAACTTGTCTTGTGAAACTTGCTGTTTTCAGGTGTTTTGAAATTTTGTGTAAGTTATAAATGGCGTTGTATATTTCAGAGGTCAGGGCTGGAGTCCTCGCTCGTCATGTGCCTCTCCACCCTTTTATTTTTAACCAGCACACGAGCGTCTGACTTTCACGTGGTCTTTTCTGCTTGTGGGCTGCTGCCAGACGCAGTGTCTTGTTTGGAGGAGATAAATGTCTGGTGGATTTTGTTTTGCTGTGAGATGCATGAGTCATACTTAGCATGAACTCTGTCCTTCCTCCAGACCTCTAATTATTTTGGGTAGTCTACCTACACCTCAACAATGTGCAGCTGATGTGCTGAAATGTCTCCTCGTGTGTCAGTTTATCAGAGTTCCCACTAGTCAACCTCCCTTTCATGTCCTCCGAAGATGATATCCTTATTTCTGTGCTGTGCCAGTTACCAAGCCTCTTGGCTTCGTTTTATATTCATATATTGATTGTTAAATTAGGGGGAAAATTCTGTTTCTTTTATGGCTGGCCCCAGTCTCATAGTCTTGCTTCAGCCTCTCACTAGCTGGGATTGCCTGGCTTTTCACAAAAGATTTTTAAAATTAGCCATTGATAATCTTTAATTATTTTCTTAATAATAATGAACACTACCAAAAATCTAGGCTTCACTCATATGTTTAACCCTCTAGGACGTTTCTAACATAGTGGTTTGCAGTTAAAAACAACAACAAAAAATAATATGGGGATCAGCAAGACAACTGAAATCTTGTATATTATGTTCCCATTAAAGAGCTTGTTAAGTGCTATCAAAATTATCTTTATTTCCGATATGTTATGACATGTAGCGTGTGTAATGGTTGCAACTATTGGTAGTGGAGCCAGACTGTCTGGTTCACCTACTTAACCAGCTGTGTAATGTTTGTGATATTTGTCAGATTATTTATGTTTCTATGTCTGTTTCATCTTTGGAGAGAATGCCAGTGGCAGCCACTTCATGGGGAGTGATTTTCGGGATTAGCACAGCGTGAATAAAAAGTTTGTAACAGTGTCGCCTCTATCCCACGAGTGCTGTTTGTTTCTCGTCTGTCATTTCCATCCTTAATTGTTTAGTTTTACAACATTTTAAATTTGTTTTTATTTATTTACTTATGTGGTGGTGTGTGTGTTAGTGTGTGTGTGTGTGTGTGTGTGTGTGTAGGGAGTCCCAAAGAGGGACTGAATCTGGAATTATAGGTACTTGTGAGCTCCTACACTTTGGTGTTGGGAGCAAAGTTCAGGTTCTCTGCAGGAGCCGTAAGAGCTTTTAGCTGGTTAGCTGTCTCTCCAGTCTCCTAATGTAATCTCCCTTTTCAAGATACATGATGGGTTTTAAATTTCAAAAATTAAACGTTCCATGTAGTAATCAGTTTTCTGTAACACCCAAGAAATGAGAAATTAAATGAAACACTCATTATCAAGGGCTTCTATGCTATTTGTTAGTATATTAAACATTGCAAGGATGTCATATGATTACCTAGAAGATTCAATAATGTAGTTCTGGTGGTGGGGGCTGTAGCTCAGCCAGTAGAATTCTGGCCTTGCCTGCTTGAGGCCATGGGTTTGACCACATTTGCATAGCAGTTTATGCTTGTAATCCCAGCTATAGGAAAGCAGATACAGGAAGATTAGGAGCTCAGTATCCCGGAGGTGGAAAGAGTAAGTGCAGTTGTCCAGAGTCCTGAGACAAAAGTCCTAATTTCATTTGTGGAAACATTAGTGCTTTCTGTAGTGTTCAGTCTTCCTGGTCAACTGGACGAGGCTGAAATCTCAGAGGATAGCGTTCTGGGTTTAACAGAGAAGCAAAGACCCACTGAATGTGGATGCATCCTTCTATTGGTAGGGTGGTGGGCTGCATAGAAGGAGAAAGTGGGTGGAGCCCCAGCATCCCTCTCTGCTTCCCGACTGTGGATTTGATGTGACCATCCGCTTTATGCTCCCGACTCCACAGCTAGAACTGACATCTCCACTGTGCTTCCCTACCGTGATGAACTGTACCCTCAAATCATGAGTTCTTTTCTTAAAAAAGAAAAAAAAGTTGCAAAGAATAAAACTTTTGAGGTGAGCCTGAGCTATATATGAGATACTGTCTCGAAAAACAACCCAGAAGTTTCTTCCTGCTTCACTCCCAACAGAGGGGCATTCTGCGAGCATTTCTAAGTTCCTGGTTGGAGACAGACTAGGTGTGTTGGTAGTGCACTGTCACAAGCTACCCGAGGTTAATTGGAGTCACATCGGCTGTTCCCCAGACTGCTGATGTACTTCCACACCATTGTTTTGTTGTCTTTTTACTGGGAACATTTCCTTGAACATTTTCTTTGAGTATCAAAAGAAGTTTTGTCTGTGGTTGGAAAAAATGTCTCTAACCTGCCAACCAAACTTGGAATTGCATAAGAAATGAGTGTTGATGCTGAGACATGGTGTGTAGGCAACAGCTCTCTTGTTCTGTGTGAACACGTGATGGAATGCAAACGGCCATGTGGGGTTGCTCTTGCTTGGTTTCTGTTTGGAAAGAGCTTTGGGTAGAAAGATTCATTTTGGCCGCTTAGTAAACTTCATTATATTTAGACACGGGATCTGGTTGGCAGTCAGTACAGGGACAGCATAGTACGAATTCTGTATTAAGCTCCTTGGTTTCCGTTTCTTCATGTTGGTGTTGAAATTTAATAGCCATCTATATCTCTTGTAGGTCATTGACAGTCATTAGGTGATCCGTGGACTCCTGAAGTTGTCTGTAGAATTTTACTGTTTTTTTCCCAAGCTTTTATTATACAATGTTCTTAACTAGTTATGTATCTGTGTTTGTCTCCATTTGTGTGTCTGTGTGTGTGTGTGTGTGTGTGTGTGTGTGAGTGTGTGTAACCCAGAGACTAATTGCAGATGTGATTCTTGGGGAAATGACTGTGTGGCCTGAGAATTTCCAATTGCCTAGGCAAGCACTTTGTCAACTAAGCTATCTGTGGAGTCTTTGTTTTAGGCCAGATGTGGTGACTCATGCTTATTACTCGAGCATTCAGGAGGTTAAGGTAGAAGGATCATAGTCAGTTTGTGTCTAACCTTGGCTACATTAGTAAGAGCTGTCCTGGGTTATGGAGTGAGACCTTTTGTCTCCTCACCTCAACTTTTAATCCCCTCCCACACACACCTTGAAACTGAGCTCTTTACTTTTTTTTTGGTTTTATAACCTGGGAGCACTCACCTCATTCTTAGGTTTTACTGTGAGGCTCTCCACACCATCTGGCTCCAGAGTCTTTCTTTTCCAACCCAAAACAGAGTTCATTAACAACAGCATCCCTGTTTCCTCTTGCCTACATCCCTGGCAGTCATTATCCACTTTCTGCATCTGAACTTGACTACTCTACTCACCTTTCGCTTGGAATTACATCATTTTATCCTTTTGTGATTCGCTTTTTACACTTAATGTGGCATCCTCAATTATTTCCCAAAGGTGTAGCATGTGGCAGATTTCTTTCTTTCTTTTTTTCTTTCTTTCTTTCTTTCTTTCTTTCTTTCTTTCTTTCTTTCTTTCTTTCTTTCTGTCTTTCTGTCTTTCTGTCTTTCTGTCTTTCTGTCTTTCTGTCTTTCTGTCTTTCTGTCTTTCTGTCTTTCTGTCTTTCTGTCTCTCTGTCTCTCTGTCTCTGTCTGTCTCTCTCTCTCTTTCTTTCTCTCTTTCTTTCTCTCTTTCTTTCTTTCTTTCTTTCTTTCTTTCTTTCTTTCTTTCTTTCTTTCTTTCTATTTAGGTCAGATACTGTTCCATTCTATGTACATACCAGAATTCCTTTGGGTGTTCTACTTTTGATCAATATTTGTGTTGCTTTGGCATTTTTGCTATTGAGAATAATATTTACTGTAAACCTTGTTAAACATGTATGTTTTTATCTGGGTGAATAGTTCTTTTGTTTCTATCTCAGAGTGGAGCAGCTCTGCTCTGTGTTCTGGAGGAACCGCGCTGTTGTTTTCTGTAGCTGCTGTGCCACTTCATAGTTGGTGGGTGGACATCCTCAGAACATCAAAACAATCCTCCTTTCCAGTGTAGTATATAGTCAGCAAAAGGCTAATCTTAATTTCTTCACGTGCAAAGCAGTGGACACTACAGGTGTTGGTGTTCGTTAGATGAGGTCTATCTATCTACCTCTTCTCTTTACCTCATAGTTTTTGGGTGGACGCAGTATAAGACATTACCCCCCACTTTAGTCCTAGCTTACCATAAGATCACCTCAGCAGTCGGTGGGGTCTTATATGCGGGTATCTGGGGGAAATCTTTAAGGTCCCCAGTAACTGAGAGAAGAGAAAACAAGTATGAGAATCAGCAGATGTTTCCCCGAGGTGTGATTCTGAAAGCACGAAAGTGCACGGCAGGAATGGTTACGTGCCAGTGCTACTGTGTGTCTTCAGATGCTTTGATCGGTTATTTTCGATAAAATTTTTTAGATTTTTATTTTATGCTTATGAGTATTTTGCCTGTGCACTACTTATGTGTACGCTGTCCTTTCAGTTCAGAAAAGGGCATCTTTTGGAACCGGAGTTAGGGATGATTGTGAACTACCATGTGGGTGCTCGGACCAAACCTGGGTCTTTTATAAGAGCAACAAGTACTGTAAATTGTGGGGCAATCTCTCCAGCCTCTGATGGATTATTTTCGATGTGAATATTTTTCAAATTAAAATAAAAAAAGATGAACAACAAAACTAGATGGATAGTAGACTAGAGAGATGACTCAGCAGTTAAGAGCACTTGCTACTCTCATAGAGAGAATCGTAGTTGGTTCCCCAGCATTCATTCCAGTGTGGGTGACCTACCCTTGCCTATAACTGT